>NC_133661.1:55179259-55509896 GCF_037893015.1 Macrotis lagotis
AAATTGCTCTCCAGTATGATTGTAACTATTCACAACTCCATCAACAATGCTTTAGTGTTCTAGCTTTTCTACATTCTTTCCAGCAATGATCTTTTTCTTTTTTGTCATTTAACCAATCTGATAAGTGTAAAGTAGAACCTCAGAGTTGTTTGAAATTTCTCTAATTAATAATGATTTGGAACATTTTTTCATATGATTATAGATACCTTTAATTTCTTTATCTGAAAGCTACTTGTTCATATTCTTTGGCCACTTATCAATTGAAGAATGACTTGTTTTCTTAAAAAGTTGACTCAGTTTTCCATATATTTCAGAAATGAGTCCTTTATTGGAAATACTGGCTGTGAAGTTTTCCAGATTTCTGCATTTCTTCTAATCTTGGTTGCATTTGTTTCAAAATGTAATATTTAATGTAATTAAAATTAATCCATTTTGCAATTTATAATGTTCTCTATCTTTTCTTTGCTCATAAACTTCTACCTCTTCCATAGATCTAACAGGTAGACTATTCTTTGTTCCCCTAACTGGCTTGTCACCTTTTATGCCTAATTCCTGTAACCATTTCAACTTTATCTTGATTTAGGGTATGAGATGTTGGTTTTTACTGCTTTCCATATTTCCATATTTTCTTATTTTCCTTATTTCCATGCTGTTTTCCAGTTTTCCCAGAAATTTTTGTCAAATAGTGAGTTCTTATCCTGGAGGATTCCTATGGAATTTTTGGGTTTATCAAACAATAGATTACCATAGTCATTAACTACATTTCTTTTCCACAGATCTACTTCTCTGTTTCTTAGCCAGTACCAGACAGTTTTGATGACTCCCATTTTATAATAGATCTGGTACAATTCCTTTGCATTGTTTTTACATTAATTCCCTTGATATTCTTGACCTTTTGTTCCTCCAGATAAATTTTGTACTATTTTTCCTAATTCTCTTAAATAGTTTTTTGGTAGTTTGATTGGTATGGCAAAACATAGATGGCAAAACTTTATTAGTGGTATACCTCAAACACACTCTCTCAGAATTAGATAAAACTAACCACAGAATAAATAAATTAAGAAGGTGTATAGAATTTTTAAAATGTTAGATATGATAGGTCTCTAGAGAAAATTGAATGGTGATAGAAAGGAATATACCTTCTCTGTGATATATGGCACATACATAAGAATTAATCATATATTAGGACATTAAAAACCTCACAATCAAATGTAGAAAAGCAGAAATTTTAAATACATCTTTTTCAGATCATGTAAAATTTACATATTATAAAGGATAATGGAAAGGTAAATTAGACTTGGAAACTAAATAACCAAATTTTAATGAATGGGTGTCAAACAACAAATCATAGAAATACTCAGCAATATTATCTAAGACAATGACAATGATAAGACATCACACCAAACCTTATGGGATGCAACCAAAGCAGTTATTAGGGGAAATTTTCTGTCTAAATGCTTGCATGAATAAAATAGAGAAAAAAGGTGGGGGAGATACATTTTTAGAATTCAAAGCCTGGGAAATCTCTGAAGGTCATTCACCTATTGCAAGGTCTCTTCTTTTAATACAAATGATATAGATAATTTGGCAGCTTTACAAAGTCTAGTCGGCTACTGTCACCCATGTTGTAATAGTAGCAGTAGTAGTGTTAACACACTCCTTCCAGGAAAATGACAGTACTTACTGTCTTCTGTACTAAGGCCAATTTCCCACTCTGTTCTCAGGAAATATCAGTTACTGAAAATAAAGACCATGAGTCACTGTATGTGTTTATCTATATCTATATCTAGATAGATAGCTAGCTAGATAGATATAGATATATTTCCTATACTCAGGAAGTTGTGACCCCAACTGGCAAGTACCTCCTGGCATCTAAGGCTTGTCAGGAAAAGTAAGCTTTAACTGTTCTCTTATCCAGAACTTGGGCATTCAGAGCAGAGTAAAGCATTTGGAATAGCTACTGGCAGTTTGTCTTATAGGACATTATTTTGAATTTTATTTAACCCCTCTACTCATTGGTAATGGATATATACATATATATATATTCCTTGACATTCTCTGGGAAATTTAAATCTTTCCTACTGCCAAGGTAATCTGAATTTTCTAGAGAGATATGTCTGAGAAAAACATCAGATAGATCATATTCTAGGGACCTGGAATTTTCTTCAAGTGGGATCCTGTCCTCTTAATTTCTACTTGCTTATAAACAGCTTGGAGTCAGAGATCCTGTCTTTAGCCTCATATGTCCTCAAACCTCTAGTATAATTGGTACATAGCATCTAGATGATACAGTGGGTAGAGTGCTGAATTTGGCATCAAGGAGACTTGAATTAGAGAGTCCCTTCTCAGGATCTTAATAGCTGTGTGAAGTCCCTTGGCAAGTTATTTATGCTCTCCACATCACCTATACAAGTGTTGGATTTCATGACCTCAGAGATTTCTTCTGGTTCTAAGTCTGTGATCACCCAAAATTCAAGGAGCTTTGATTCAACTGCCTCTATCAGATCATAGATCATTATTCTTTGACAGCACTTGGAATTTATTTGCAGGTGCTTTTACTGGTAGGCAGACCTCCAGATGATCAGCTTCCTCTGCCATGGCCAATCAGCGCATTGTCCACAGCTTAGAGTCTTTGAGAGTAACCTAGGGGCATTAGACAGACCGACCCAGACTCCCACAGGTGGGGTGTTCCAGGCTGGCCTTGAACCCAGGGCTTCCTGAGTTGGAGGTTAGTTTTCTCTCCACTACTCACACTTCATTTGATTAGGTTTGATTACCTAACTTTAAAAACAAAAATAGACACGCAAAACCTTTTTCATAGGGATACATTCATAGTCCAGAGATAAGTTGAGCATACTTTGGTGTGACCCTCATCTACATCATGCTTTTTTTTTTATTAGCACTCTAGCATTACCTGAATGTGGATAAAAGCAAAAGGAGTTTTTTCCATTTTATACTAATGGAAATTGTCTATACGTGTGTGTCTCTATATACACATGTAAATACACACACACACACATATATATATATGTATATATATATGTATATGTGTATATGTATATATATGTATATATATATATATATGGAAGCTATCTCCTTTTTTCTGTAAACTGAAGTTTATTCTTTAAAAGGATATATGTTCTATTTGGTTTGCCAATCCCTTTAAAATAGCTTTCTCTATAAGTATGCATACACCATTTTCATTTACTATTAATTTTCAGACATTCTCTTTAAGAAAACAACTCCAAAAACCACCACCTCACTTTGGCTATTCAGAGCCCATGCTTTGTTGTTGACTCCCCATTGCTATTTTCAGCTAGATCTCAGAGGCAGCAAACCTACTGTGATGTATAAATCCTAAATGGTATGGTATAGATGAGGATCTGGGGCATTAATTATATGTCATTTTATTCAAAACAGTCAATTCCAGAAGGGAAAAAATGTCTCCATTGTTGTGAATGACGTAAACCCCAAATGATACCATATTACAGCCTAAATGACAATGGGAGCTGATCCCCAAAATGTGACCTGCTTGAAAGAAAGAGAGGTGAAATCATAGGGAAAGTTTTCAAAATGGAAAGGGGAATGAATGTGAGATCCAGCCCCTCAGAAATGCTCTTCCCTGGCTTGCTCGGCTTGGCTGTTGTCACATGTCACGCCTGGATGGAGCTGCCACTCTCCCAGGGGAGTGGGAAAGCTTCTGGGGAGCTTGTTTATTTCCTCCATCCCTCCTCCTTTGTGATTTTTTTTTCATGTCAGATCCAAAATGAAAACCCTGTAAATATAATGATTATCACATGGATAATCACCTCCATTAGGAACCTCCCTGCTTCCCTCTCCTCACCTCAGCCATTCTCCACATGTCACGGCCACTCCAAGGTTGGCTTTCGACCTAACTGCTTTATTAGATATGGGAAACTCAGTCTGTGGTACCCGGGCAGCACAGATGGGAACCGCTTGTTTCCTTTTCTCACTTTTACAATGAAAAGACACTGGAAAACCCTCTTCTTTATGATCTGGTTAATTCTCTTGGGAGTGCCCTTAATGTTTGGAACCTTTCTTGTTTCTTTGCCCAATGTTACAGCTCCACCCACATCCCCAGTGCTTTTTGGCCATCAATACCCAGAGATTAGAATTCTGCTTAAAAACTTCACTGTGCCAAACTGTCCCAGTGTTGTTGAGTTTGATTGAAAGGGAAAAATAAAATAAATGTTAACTTCTCTAAGCCAAAAACACCTTCAGATCAGAGTTAGCTATGGGAAAGTCTGCAGTGATAAGAGCCATCTGCCTTTTCTAATGGAGTGATGAGGGCTCCAGAATCAAGATCAAAGGAAGGTGGGAGGAAGTCCAAAGATTAGCTCTTTTGAAGACACAGAACAAGCGCTTAACCATTCTGATGACAGTGCCATGATCCTTGCCATTTTAAGGGAGTCTGAGATAGAAAATTGAATTAACCATTTTTAAATACCTCCCTTCTTCAATGAGAAATTTATTTGTACACTGTTCCTTAGAATCCTTTGCTGTTACTATTATTCTAGCTTACAATAGTTAAATGAAGCTGCAATTTCTATTTGTAATAGAAAGGATAATGCTATGATACAATGGTCTCTCTCAGCTTTTTCTGATTTGGTGTATTTTGTATGATCCTTTCTTGTTGATTTGCTTTTGAGCCCTATGTGTATTATTTTATTCCCCCTTCTGATTCTCTAACTGCCCTCTCTTACCCTCATGTCGCAGTCCTCTGGAAGTCTTCCATGCCCATAATGAAGTTCTATGTAAATAAATAGTTCTAATGGGGCCTTTCAAGTTTCTTTTTATATGAGAATGAGCTTAGCTAATCACATGGCAGCTTGGGAAAACATGGCATTGATAGAGTTTGATCCTTATACTCTTCCTTGACAGCGAGGCCAACAAGTGTCATTGACTGGGTGATGTACAAGAAGGAATGCTATTGTAAATGAGTTGTCCCAGTGGCTAACCTTGCCTGCATCCACTTGTCAAGGCCAAGATTCAATTTTGGGGGGGGGGGGGGGGGGTAAATGGGGTTAACATTAGTTTAGGCTAACCTGGTCAGCCTCATATTTTGCTCGCAAGCAGCCTGAGGAGTTGTGCTTCTCAGCTTATCACTTTTTATTAACTTCAATGTCCAGCTGTAATCATCCATTTTGCCCTCTCTGAATTGACGAAAGGATCCTCCACCTTCAATCAGTATGATTCCACTGGGGGGGGGGGGTGCAGACATGTACTCCCTCCCCGTCAAGGCTTTGCTGATGTGTTATCTCACACATAGGTAGTTCTAAAAGTGGTGGTCCAAACCCAGACTCTCCTTTCTCCCTTACATGGCTTGGGGAAGCGGTTATTTCAGTCGCATTGGATCTGCTCACTACCCTGTTAGGCTCAAAGCCCATCCTTCTATTAATATCTCTTGGCAGAGATAATTTGGAGGAATGTAAGTTAAGATGTAAAGGCTCTTGACAGTTGTCTGCAATATTTTTTCATATTAAAGAGAGAAGCAGATTGGGAAGTGAAATTGCTACCATTTTTTATCAGCCTTGGATTTTAAAATATGGGCATGAAACAAACAGGTTTGATCAGTAATAAAAAGAAAAGGGATTGACATCCTGGATGCATTTCTGCCATTTGTTATATTGCTTTCATGGGTGATTAAGGCATGAAGTATTTAAGACTGTCCCTTGGATTGTGCCATTAGCATTAGGATTTTTTTAAACTCATAAAACGAGGTCATTTTTAGGTTTCCCTTCTGGAAATCTGAGGTTACATAGTAAGCCCATGGTGGTGGAGATTGTCATTAAAGGTTTCTCTGGTTTGAAGTGGTGTCTTCATCTCCTGAGGCCACGCCACCCCCCCCACCCCCACCCATGGCATCCTGCATCTTCTTCATCTGAACTTGTGAGGGCCACTGGGGTTGTGTGACTTTGGGGGGCGGGAGGAAATCTCTTCCACACCAGCCTCAAAATGGCGCTCTGTGGGTGCCTGGGGAGAATTGTGTCAAAGGAAGGCGGCTGGGCCGTGCTCCAGCACGGGCTATTTCTTCATTATCTAGCACTTCATAATTAACTGTTCCTTTCTTTCTTTCAGGAAGCCGCCACTTTTGCTCGAGAGCAGGGCTTCGAGGTGAGTTAACCCACCACCGCACACTCCACAGATCCTAAAGGGTTTTTCTTGCTGATAATGAAGTTCTTTTGGACAGTGATTGATGTGCTATTATAGTCCGGGAGCTGCGCCGCCGTTGCCGTGGAAACCTGGCAGTCGTCATGGTTTCTTTGTTCTGCCAGCACAGTGTTATGACGCACTCTGCTAGGTCTGCACCCAACATCGCCTACAGATGTTATTTATTGAATTTTGAAAAGCCTCTTGGGAAGCCAAGAGGTTGGGCACGATTTCAAGCTGCCTCTGCAGATATGGGGCCTGTCAGTTGGCTCAGTTAAAAAGCTACCTCATTAGCTGCATTACACTCCAGGAAGATCCGCGCTGCAGCCGTGGCGGGGCAGGACCAAAGTGTGGAAGAGGACTGTTGAAATAACTTCAGCCCTGCCACAGACGCATTCTCATTATGCAAATTAATTTCAGAAAGGTTGTATTTAAAGTTGTTAGGAACTGATTAATTTAAACCCCACTTACAGAAACTGCCTCTTTGGGGTTTGGGGGAGGGGTGGAGGTTCCACAATGTAAAATAGACAGAAATAGTATCCCCGCCACCACCCCAGTCATAGATTAGCTCAAGTAAACACTGGTGCTCTGGAATGATGTACAAAGCCCCCTGATCCACTGCCTGTGAGTTTTTAATCTTGACGAGATGTTCCTTCAAGAGGCACTGTGGGGTTGTTATTGACTCCAATCAGATTGCAGTCATTGCCAAATGATTAACTATGGAATATAGCCTCACAATATGATGTTGGAAAACACAGCTTCTAATTTGAAGCCAGGTTAACTGAGGGGGAGGAAATCCATTCTGACTGTCAGATTGAGTGGGCAGGTCTCTGTATAATTCTGTGTTCTGTGCAATACCTTAGTATGCCATTCAGCCCAAATGCTAAATAATAAAGAACTTGTTAAATCTGAGCAGTGGGGAGAGAGCAGAGAAGGCCATCCCAGCCCTCACCTTAGATCCCCACCACCCAAGGAGTCTGGCAAGGGTGAGTGAGGGATATTAGTGCAGCCCAGGCTGAGCTTCTCAGAAAAAGGCGCTGTGTGAATTTGTGGTGATCCTGATATTAAAAGGTAGAAATAGCTAATTGTTTCCATTACTGGAAACTGCACTCAAAGGAAGCATCCATTTCACCCGTGTCACTGCACCTGACAAGCAAAGCCAGGGCCCTTCACTGATGAGGATGATGAGGCCTGGAGTGTAAGTAATCACTGAGATGCCCAAGGTCACACATTAGCACCCTAGAGAACTCCCTGGGGATTCTGGTTCCCAATTCTGGACCCTGACCTCCAGAAGCTTGCTTTATGAGAGCTCTGGGGCCAGTTTAGTAGGTGTTTGGCATAATTATTTCAGGGAATTCTCCTCAATGGAGATGAGCATTCAGTCATTTTTCTTTACATTTTTTGTGTCTCTTTGGATTTCTCAAACCAGTAATAGACCATCAAGATGAATGTTCTTCTTAGTAAACAAATGTTTAGATTAAACAAATATTCCTGATACATCTTTTTTAGAAGTTGAGATAATGGTAATGATGGGTGGAAAATTGTCATATTAAGAATAAATGTCCTAGGTTACTACATACTTCAGGAATCTTTAATAGATAGAAGCTTGTGGAATGCAGATCTCAATTTTATATCAGGCTTCTTTACTGTTCTAGCTTGTGTTTTTTAAAAATGTACTTTGGGTTTGTTCTAGCAAATAAAACATTTTATAGATTCTTAGAAATATAATGTGTAGCATAATAAATGAGCATGATCCCAAAGTAGCAAAACAATAAAAAAGAGGAAATAGTTTATTAAGCTTGCCCATTTTATATTTTTATTGCCCTCTTGAGCTACAGTTCTGGACATGCCTGGTTTAAATTCAGCTTTAGTGACACCCTGCTCTTGCTATTGTCTGTTACCACCTTCATGTTAGTTTTTCCATTAGTACTTGTATATGCCCACGTGGCTTCCTCTGGTCACCTTACTTCTGCCATCTTTGATTATAGCATCTAGCACAGTGCACAGTGATTACAATCCTTTACCCGATTAGCTCTTTACGAGGCAAAAACTGACCTGTCAATTGTGTTGACAGTGATGGGTAAGATTGACAAATTTACAGTGTTATTGGTAACAGTCTTCTCTCCCTCCCTCCTGGGTCTGCAAAAAACTGAATTGTGTCAACATGGGCTGCAAGTAGAATAACCTCAATTAGGCATTTCATTAATAACAATACTTCTGCATATGGGACAAGCTCCCTGATTTCATAAGGCTACATCCTGCAAGCAATAATATGGAAACATTAGTGTAAGAGCTCAGTATTGCTGAGAAACAAACAAGTCAAGGCCACTTAAACCAGTCTTAAACCTATGAGACTATCTCCTAGATTCTCAGTCCGGCCCTCCTCCCCTTTTCCTCTAAATTTTGGGAGGGAGGAAGAAAATATAACTTGTAGGTTTAAGAAAAAAGGGAGGAAGGAAAGCATTGCTCCTTTTCAAAACTACCATCTCTGTCTCCTTCTCTTCAGTTATAATTTGTGTTCATCAAGAATTGGTCCCAATTGGATCCCAAAGCTGTTGACTGGTTTCCAACTGATCTATCTGCTGAGAAAGTCACTCATATTAAAAAAAAAAAAGTGTTTAATTATCAAGAAATGTCCACAATGTTATTGTTCCTGATATTCTTAGGGTCTTTGTAAATTTAGGATAATGCTTCTTTTTAAAAAAAAAATCTTCAATCTCTAAAATGGATTCAGTAATTTACAGGAAAAAAAGAGACAACTAGCAGGGTACTGTAGGATGAAATAAGAACTGGAGCTGGGCAGAGCAAAAAGCAGAAGAGAGAAGAGGATATTTTTATGGAAGTGATGGAAAATTGCTTGGTACCTGATTTAAATGACAGCCTTGCTAAGAATTTAAAATGATAATACTTGGGTAAAGTTTCATAAGGTTTTTTATTATTCTAGAAACTCAATTCAAATGGGAATGATTTTTTAAAATATACCTTATTTTGAGAATATAATGATTAAAGATTTATATTTTTACCACTTCTATCAAATAAAATTGGGCAGTTTAAAAGTATTCTCTGTTTATCAAAGAGCCCTTAAAATCTTTATTTAAATTTGTTTTAAATAAAATGGAAAAGGTGGGGAAAGCCCACAAAATTTCCAGTACAAAAATAATTCACATTCTCATTGTCTGCAAGTGATTGAGAAAGTTCAGACTTTCTCTGCTCGAGGATTTGTTTTCTCCTATTCTGAATTTTGACTTGGTTGGTGGCAGGGGTTTTATAAGACATGGCAACATTCTTTGTGGAACTCTGGAGGGTGTTTTTTCAGACCCAACCCAGAGTCTTTCTGTCCAGAAACCCTCCAGATCATCCACCTGACATAAACCTGAAAGAGTAGGGGGTCAAGAAGAGCCAGAGAGAGCCTTGAAGAACCGTGATTCAAAGAATCATAGAGAATTCCTGAGAGATGTGACCTGGTTTCCTGCCATTCTCCCCACAAATAGCAGGAAAGGAATGGTCACAATAAGTCACATTTCTTGCCTGGAAGATAATGGAGTAAATTCTTCCCACCTCATTTAAATCTAGAGTCTTTTTTTTCCACAGGGAGTTTCAATAACCCCAGTAATGTTCTGTATTCCTTAACAGAACAGAAGCCAGGTCCTGCTGGAAGACCAAGGTGTTGAATCCTTAAGCAATTCATTCTCTCTCTCTCTCTCTCTCTCAGGTTTTTGCAAGGCAAATGGGGTTAAGTGGCTTGGCCAAGGCCATGCAGCTAGATAATTATTAAGTGTCTGAGGTGGGATTTGAACTCAGGTACTTTTGACTCCAGGACCTGTGTTCTATCCACTGCACCACCTAGCCACCCCAAGCAATTCTCTTAATGTCAGGAATGATCCATTCAATGAAGAAGTGAAAGGGATGTCATTTTTTTTTTTTTGCTTGCTTGTTTTTTCTGATTCCATCTATAAAAGGTGCTTCCTGATATAATATCCCACCTCTTTGGAAAATATCAAATATCATAATCAACTGAAGCATCATTTGGGGAACATCAGAAATAGTATCCTGTGGTATTGGTCTTCAACCCAATGGTATTAAACTTTTGTATTATATGTAAACTATTTGTATTTTGTGACCAAAATAATGGGAAAGGACAGTAAGTTTACAGATGAAATGAAACACAGTGCGTATCAGGATATTGAAAGAAGATATTAGACTTAAGAATCTCAGTAAATTGGAGGACTGTCTAGCAGTCCAAAGAACCCTGCTAATTAGGGGAAATGTGCAGGCAAAGGCACTTGGGCTAAGGTTCATGGGAAGACACCAACTTCATGAGAGCAAGATAAGGAATTGGCCGACTTCTTAGATAGGATTATGACAGTAAAATTAAAGTTCATGACTAGTCACAGAGCAGAATCAGCTGGGTGGTACTTTCCTTCAATAGAAAAAGATAGAGGCAATGTGTTTCTAAGATAACACTCATTCTTCTGTTATACATATTCCATAGGCTTGTTCTTGTACTCATTGCTAATGAGAGACCTTGCCTCTGTACAGTTTAGATGCCAATTTCTAGTTGAGAAGAAACTAGGAAGAACTTCAGGAGAATGGATGCACCTATGGAAATAAAACTCTGCAAAACAGAATATAGGAGGAGACAGCAATGAACTAGGAGACTGGAGAAGAGATGGTTGAGGAGAGCCTTAACAGTCCTCTCTGGTTTTGTGAAGTCTTTATATATAAGCATCAGTAATGACTGCTTTGTTTTGTTTCTATTCTCAGTTAATTAGGAGCTAGAGGAAATGTTTGAAACTTCATTTTGAGGAATATGAGTTAGGCACATGTCGCCAGTTGACATTGTTAGGCCCTAGAATGACTGACTGACAGATGTAACCATTTTTCTAAATACAAAACAGCAGAAAACTGTGTGAATCTTTACTTGTTGGTTTACTGTAGGCAGGGGAGCAGATGAAACAGCCACAAACATTGTCCAACCTTGTAATACCAATTCCAGGTTTTGTTCTGAGTCTTTTACTGGGACCTATGCAAAATGACTGTTGAGAGAACACCACTGTTGTTGGAGTTAAGAGTGGCCCAACGTTGAAGCCCTACTGACATCATCTAAGTCTCTGAGATGCCATGGGCCAGCCTGTGAACCTTTATTCCCTCAACTGTCAGTGGTGATGAGAATCCCTGTATTCTCTCCTTCATGAGATAGTTGGGAGGGAAGGACTTTGTATGCTTTTAAGCTCACTGTAAGTATTAGATTCTCAAAACCCAAGAGGACAAATAATAAGTTTTAGCTGAACTTTAATCTCGCCCAGTTCTTGGCACAAGTGCTCTCTAGACAACTAAGATCTGGAGACAGGAAAACTGCTCATTTTGTCTGCTTTGCTCCTTCCCACTCATCTCACCTACAAGTCATTTGTCTTTTTAATACCTGAGTTGATGGGACTGGAAGAGAGTGATAAATTCTTGTAAACAATTTTTTGGAATGGCTTCTTCCGTTTATTCCTATCATCCTTCTAATTTTGGTCTCTTCCTCTTCTAAACAAGTTTGCTTTGTACTTCTTCATACCTAATAATAATAAAATGTAAAACAATTCCCTACCCCCTGAAATTTTCAAGCCAACAGCCTTTGTGATGGAAAGAGATGCCTTCATCACAATGGGGGGAGTGAAGACTCTGGGGCTTCAGGGGTATACATTCCTTGTTGGGAGAAATGGGCAGGACCAGTAGGAGCAGAAGCCCTCCAGGTATTTCAGCTTTGTATTACATCAGTTGATTTAGATACGATAATATTTACCAAATTTAAGTCAATAGCATCATTATATTGTATAAACCTTTGAAAGAATATTTCCTCTTTTGCAAATCACCTTTATAGATGCCAAATCTAGTTTATTCTCCTCATAAGCAGCAAAATTCTTGATCTATTTATAAAATTTTGTACTCCTTTGCCAGTTAATTATAAGAATTTTCTTTTCATTTCTATTAATAGACTGAAGAAATTAAAGAGATAGCCCGGAAGGTACAAGCCCTGCCAAAGGTGAACTTGAAAAGGCAGCGAACTGTAATCTTTACTCAAGGGAAAAACGACACAATAATGGCCACAGGTACATTCTCATATAGGTATTGTGTGATATATGCACATTATAGACATTAATCATATCTTTATTACTTGCCACAAATTTTTATTTTTTCATAATATATACAAAACAATGTGTCTACCTTAATTTTCTTAAAATTTTAATTAAAAGATACTGCCTTCTGTTTCTTCACAGCAAAGATGTATTTTGAAAAAGGTAATGCCCTACTAAAATATAAGAGACTTGAAAGTTATATTTACAGGACCAGTCCTAAAACTGTGATTTATTTCAATTTTTCTGATGTGAGATTTTTTTCATCTATCTAAATGTCTTTGCTGAGAGCTAGAAACACCCTTTCCTGGTGAAGCAGTTGGTGCTTCTTTAGTGTGGTAAGTTTGAGCTTTTGTGAAAATGAAGGAGTGAAATCCAGGACCAAGTGAATTCCCAGGCTTGGTGCTTTAGAGTCAAAATTCTCACTTGTATTTTTCCTTGTGGAAAAGTTGGAAAAGGGTGTTTTAGCCAGCATACAGCGATGGTGTCTCCATTATGGTGGCTCTCCTCTTTCATTTGCACTCATTCATAAGCCTGTGGGTTAATACCATCACTTGTCTGAACATGAAGTAAGTCCTCTAGGTCATAAGGATAGCATTTATATAGTACTTTATGCTTTACAAAGAGTTTTACAAGTGTTAAATTATTTGAGCCTCGCAATTTATGGATCAAGAAACCAAGGCAGAGAATATTAAGTGATTTGCCTGATATCAGCCAGCTGATAAGAGTCTAAGGAAGGATTTCTTAACTCTGGCTCTTCCAGATTAAAAATCCTGTGCTGCCTCCCCATTATTACAGGTGATACAGAACAGGTATTCCCTGCTTTCAAGGAGCTTCAAACTAGTTGGGGAAGGAAGATTTTGGAAGAAGAAACCTTCATTAAGGGCCTGTTTATTACCTGTAATGTAATATAAAGTTGCCCATCTTGCCTACTTTGTGAAATAAAGTTACAAACAATATATGCTACAAGTTTATAAATAATTATCAAATTATATTTGCCCAGATTCAGAATACAGAAGAGAGACATAAATTGTTTAGACATATCCACTGTTGGAATTTTGCCTTACTATGCTTACATTTTATAGGGTCCCCCTCCCTTTTTTTTAATAAGAGTTGGTGAGAAGGAAAGAAAAATAGCTTTTTGTTCATTTAAAAAATAAATTTTAATTTTAAAAATTATTATCTTCTGCCAAAGTGATGGAGGCAAAAATCTAACTGCCCCTATTTTGGTCAGACCACTTTGGGATAACTTCACTGTTTATGGATGCCAGATTTTAGCATCAACATTGACAGATGGGAGGGTAGCCTGGCTGATGAAGGTAGGACCTTGAAAAATATGCCATATGAGAAGTTTTGGTTTGGAGAACAGTGAATTTGTGGAGGTTAGTGGGATAAGATGACTCTCTTCAGGTATTTGTTATGGTTTGACCCCAGAAGACAGAAAGTGAGTGAAAGGAATATTGAGGGATGCCCCACAGATCTTTTGAGGAGTCTGAAATTCAGCAGTGACCCTGACATGGCTTTCCTCAAAAGAGCCCCAGTTCCCTTTTTTTAATATTGGGGATCTTTTCTTTTCCCTTTAAGAATTAAGCAGTTTTGGGGCAGCTAGGTGGCGCAGTGCATAGAGCACCAGCCCTGAAGTCAGGAGTACCTGGGTTCAAATCCGGCCTCAGAACACATAATAATTACCTAGCTGTGTGGCCTTGGGCAAGCCACTTAACCCCATTGCCTTGCAAAAACTTAAAAAAAAAAAGAATTTAAAAAAAAAGAATTAAGCAGTTTTCAGTTTATTGAGTCATGAAAATTTGTTTAACCAGCATATGCTGGTTAATGTGAAAGTGTCAGTTCTCACTTTTACTTTTCCCTGTTTAAAGGTTAAAATGAAAACTTCACTGGGTTTTAATGTAACTTTTTGTTTTTGGAAGTTTTTGAGGGGAGTTTGAAAGTTGTTTACTATTTGTTGCTGATCATAGCCCATGTCCTATTTGATTACCTTGATTGTTCGTGAAAAGTACCTTTTAAAGAATTGGTGGTGGGGAATCAAGGTGGCCTCACCTTTCTTAATCATGGTTCCTGTACAACAATGGAATGGGCTTTTTAAAGGTCTGGTTTTCCTGTTCCAGGTGCAGGATCCACAGTTGGGGATGACATCATGTTTGAGATTCAGAATTTGCTTGGATTAGATGGCCTTGGAGATCTCCAGTTCTGCAATTCTCTGACTCTTAAGGGCTTTGGGAATTCAGAGAAGGGGGAGATCAATGAAGGTTTAAGTGGAGGAAAAAAATGTAATTGAGTAAGTCAGCATCCGGGCCTTCCAGAATAAGCAGAATATCATAGGTCTGATACAGAGAGGAGGGTGTTTCACTACAAGGAGAAGAGCAGAAACAAAAGTCACAGGTGCCATACATCCTTTTATCATTACTAACATGGGATAAAAAATTCTTAGACTCTTGATTTCTGCAATGGAAAGGAATAATTCACAGTGAAAGACTATCTACCCTACTCTACTTCTAGATATAACAATCTAAAATTTATCAAGTGGCTTATTCCAGTTGTTCAGTAAATACTGGAAAAATAACAGCATCCTTGGAGTCCCACCCTGCTCTGTCCCTCCCTTCCCATCCAAGCCCATGCAGGCTCTCTCCCACTTCCTACCCCCTCCTCTTCTTACATCAGCTATAGTCCTAACTTTTTAAAGTCAATAAAATGTTCTCTGGTTGATCTATATGAAGACATTCCTTTTAGAGGCTTTGTATATTTGAATGAGGCAAACCACACTTAACAGCAGCTTTTCCAGTGAGATTTTGCAAGTCCTTTCCAAAATTGAAACCTTTAAAATTTCACTTTTATCCAGCAATTGAATTTGCCTCATGCACTCACTTTCTTCTTTAAACCGATCTTGTTAACAAATCTATTAATCCACCCTTGGAAATGTTTACAACCAGGAGCTTATTTGAAGGACATTTGCTAATCTTTGCTGTTCTTACCATATGAAAATGAACTTAAATTAGAGGCTGCACTCTTATCTGTGCTGCATGATAAATACAAGATGGATCGAGAATCTGTGCGGCAGTGTCAGCTACAAAAGCAAACATGATAAATGTTAATGCAGTTTTGAGCCCTGGGATAAGCTATTCAGTGCACAAGCCGAGCTGAATCTCTTTGCTATGTTGTTATTCATGGCAGCCAAATAAATGTCAATAATAAAAGAGAATTAAAGATTTTCATTTCCCAGAGGCGGTCCTCTAATACGGCTTGATCTTTCATTTCATTTGTAATTCGTTCTCATGTCAGGATGCAATCATTCGCCAGGCTCTGGGTGTCATGTTAAGTCATTTAATAATGATTAAGAACATAAAAATGCTTGGCCTGTGGGGCAATTCTCAGAAGAGATGCCAATTTGTTATTGTTTTCCCCTCCTCTCCTCCTGAATATGGATCAGCTTTTCCCCACCTCCTAACATTAAAATAGTAATGAAAGAAGATGGAGGAGAGGGGGTGATGGAAAATGGCCCTTAATTTCCCATACTGTGGTATTCTAGAATGGCCCAGGACAGAGCCAACACACTTATTAAAACATTAATTAGTCCTCATGTCTTAAACCGTACATTGCAGACTAAATAGAAATAATCATAGTTGACTACATGTAGCAGTAATTGTTGGGTCAGTTCTTCATTGTCCCATACCCTACAAATCCCAAGTTGAACTAGATACTTTCCAATTATATCCCAGGTAATCCTTTCTTAAGAGAAAGAATATTTAAAAGTCATTTTGCCAGCATTTCCATTCTAATCCCCCATTCCAACCTAATTGAAGCTAACATCTGAGCAGTAGATTGGAGGCATCCTGGCTATGGATGGCCATTTCCTGTGGCAAGTGACCCTCAGAGGGGTCCCCTCCACATACGTGGTGCCTTAGACTAAGTTGGGGAAAGGTTTGCCAGAGGTTTGAGATTCCTGGCTTCCAGTACTGTGGGTGTTCTGGGATCCTACCCATGTTTGTGGCTTAGACTCAGAGTTGTGTTCTGAGACTTTGGTTAGAGTGGAACCCCCTCCCCCATTCTGACTCTAAACTCTCCTTTGATTATGGTTCCCAGAAGCTCATACCTGAACCAGAATATTTGAGATTGCCTATCTTCAAAACTTTAAGGTGTTTCTCCTGTCCAACCTGTTACATGTCAACCCACTTCAGCTCATGACACATTGGCTGCCATCCATCATCCAAATGATACTTTTGTTCTAACAAACTGACCGAGGACCAGAAACTTTATGGGTATCAGAGGGGAAAAGGAAAAAAAGGGGCTAGTGATTCTATTTTACTATTTATTACAGTGTTCACCTACTAAGCAACCTGACTGGTTACATGAGAATTTATTCAAGGAGTTCTAACCAGTTCCTCCAAATTGAAAATAAGAAGGTGGTAGTACTTTACTAATTCAAAAAGAGTTTTCCCCAGAACAGCTCTGTGAGATAGGTATTATCTTCTCAGCTTTACAAATGAGGAAATTCAAACTCCCAACAAGTCAGTGACTTATCCACAGTCACTCAGCTAGTTACTCTAATTCTTCTAATTTGAAATTCAGTGCTCTTCCTACTAAAATTCACTGGCTCTCAAGAATTAGAGTCTTGGCTTAATTACTCTTCATTTTAGAGCCATGATGCTATTCAGTGAGTTTGACGTTCAGGGAGTTAAAATTTCTATAGCTGACATATAGCCCGTGATTAATTATTCATTTGTTTATCCAGCTGGACTAGGGGCCTCTGATCACAGCACTTTGTCCCTTTATCATCACCTTATTTGTATTTTATTTATTTGTGTATTTATTTTGTTTGCTATAGTAAACTCTTAAAGAATAGGAGCAAAAACTTATTTGTTTATATTTATAGCTCTCCTATTGAATAACAGTGTTTTGCACACAGTAGACATTTAATGAATGTTTATAGAATGAAATGATCTTGGTAGTTTATTTCAGTTCTTAGGAGAAGGGGTTCTTGGAAATAGCCTTTCTCAGGAATCACAAAATGGCAGGAAGGTGTCATGAGTGTTGCTTAATCAGACAGTCTATCAGAAAGTATTAAAGTATTTTTGCTCTGGGTGATAATCTACAGATCTTGCCAGATAGAAGTCTTGGAGGAACTTTATCTATTGAGGCAATTGATAAGAATACACAATGAGGATTTGGCTTGATGTTCCTAGGCCCTCTGGGAAGCTTGCAGCCTATCTACTCATGAAGTTGTTACATTATGGGAGAAACCAAATAGTAGCATGTTTTCTAGGTCCTGAGAGAAACAAAACACAGGCAGCTCCCACCAGAAAATATTAACCCTAAAAAAAATAAAAATCCCAATCTCAATAGGTCCTATCACAGTAACTCCTGTTGCTACAAAATATTATTTTAAATCATTCTCAATTACATCTACACCAAAGTCAAACCAATTCTAAATGCTATTCTTGCTGGTACAGATTGGTGGCAGTATGGGTAAAACCAAGTATCATTCATCCCAGACGTCTGTGTTAGGCATTCATGAAAAAAAAGCACAAGAAATTGCTCAGGTGAGACTTTAAAAATCACCTTCTTTGCCTAAGACTCAATTGTCAAGCTCATGATTCATTTTTTTTTTAAGTATTTCCCCTCCAAAAAGGCAAAGCTCCTAATAAGCTAAGAGACAGTCAATATTATACATAGACTGAAACATTACAGAAATCTCTTTCTCTCTGGGATTGTTGAGTGTGAGAAATGGATTCTGGAGTTGGTGTAGCCGAAGACTGGGCTAGAACAGAGTCATTCCTTTTCATGTTTCTAGCCATGAGTAAAACGGGAGAGCAAATTTATTGTTTTTAGAACAATAATAAGTTACATTTATATAGAGGTAGAGAGTTTCTGAAGTATCTTCCTCAAAAAAACTATGGGGAAAGGGAAAAACTATAGGAAAAGCCCTGATTCTAGAATCAGAAAGCCTGGGTTCAAATCCTACCTCTGGGAAATCAATACTTGTAGGGCCTTGGATAAATTATTTCAGCTTCCTAAACTTCAGTTTCTTCATTTGTAAAATGAGGAGGTGGGATGAGATGGCTTATGAGATTCCCATCTAGCTCAAGACCTCTGATCCCCTCCAAATTAAGTAATTTTAATACATGAAAAAAAGTCCAGAAGACCTTTCCCCCTCCCCCCCCCACTTAAGGGGATCCACAGCCGAGCATTTCAGCCTAAAACTGAAATGCACTAGAGAGATGGAGACCAGAACAGAAATCTCAGTTGTGTCATCATATGAGTTCTGCTCCACAGATAACTCTAGTAAGAATGGTACATGAATTGTAAAATAGCACTGCTGATGTTGGGCCAGTGCCTCCCCATTGACTTGGGTTTGGGAGGAAGACAGAAGAGGTTTTGGGGGGCTCACTGCCAAAGAGGGGAAAGCCATTTAGATCAGCAGGAGACCTTGAAAATCATTCAGTTCAGCCCACTCCATCATTTTACAATAAGGAAACTGAGACCCAGAAAGGTTAAATGTTTTCATCAAAGTTGCACTGAAAGCAAGTGACCCAGTCAGGACTGAATTCCTCATTTTCTGTGGCCAGTATTCTTTCCACTGAACCATGCTGTCTTTTTTAGTCTTTGTTCCTCAGGGTATATTATTTGAAGGGATGATGATGGCTTCAAAAGTATAGCCTTGATGGTAGGAGGAACAAAGCCTCAGTTAAATAGGTAGAGGTGCTAGCAGAAATATGACTCAAACTCCCTCTTCCCACAGGAGGACCCCAGAGAGTCCCCATAAAGAGCTTTCCCCCTACACCCGATGAGCTAATGCCTCATATCCAGTCCAAGGAACTTTTCCACTGTCTATCTCAGACTGCCTTGGGTCTTGTGCCAGAAAGGTTTCCACAAGCTGTGGCTGCTCCATAGTTAGACTTTCTAAGAATCTGAAAACTTTCTGGTGTCAAAGCATGTCTATGCCCTCATGCAAACATGTGTGTAGAAAATTACATGCATCTAATGTGTGTATACATTTATACACCTTTGAAGTCTAAATTATTCTTAGAGAATTCTTAGAGAATTCATTTATTCATTTCCTTTTAAAAATCTAAACAATCAATTGCTGCAATTCAATAGCTCTTGAAATTATGGTTATAAATTGATATTTAATTAAAGTGGCACATTACTTACTTTTTGAGGGTAATTACTGTTTGTGACTGGTGAGTGTTCCTTCTGCATTTCAATTAGTCGCTAAAATACATCTTTTTTTTTTCAGAGATTTACAACTTGGCTGCAAATTTTTCTTTTGGCTGAAACTTGGAGTGTTAAGTTTTCAGTCCAGATGAAAATCTTTGGGGGTGTGGTAGAACAGTCTGATTCAGACAAGTGAATAGCTAAAAATTTCCTTCATTTAAAGAAAAAAAGAGATTGCCTACAAATTATTAAAATGAAACAGCCTTGGCCCAATGCAAACCAATCTTAGCTGTTTTGACTTCAGTTAAAATTGTTCCCCATGCTCAGTGGCTCTAGCAGCTCAGATTATCTGTAGGGCAGTTCATTAGGAGCCAGAGCTCTAGGGTTTTGCTCTCACTGTGGCCAAGAGTCCCCTAATTTCTCTGCCTTTGTCATCCAGTTTCTAATAATCTTTATTTTTATAGTCTTTTTGGATTCCCCAATGAAGGGTGTTCCACTGGGCAGGACTTCATTATGCCATTATAAGTCACATCTCATTGCAATCAACTCTAAAGGTCTGTCTGGATTCTTTTTTTGTTTTGTTACTATGCCAACAAGGCGAACAGAGCCTCTGGGACAGGTCAGCTTGTAATTATTGTGTGTAACCTGCATTGTTATTTATGTCCTAGTATTCCTAGGCATTTTTAGGTTTCTTAAGTCCTTTAAGAGTATGGGCATACTTGTCTAGGGCTAGAGGATTTTCCCCGTGTGTGTCCTAAAATCCTGGAACTGGAATTGGGGAGCAGGAGCCAGTTCACATTCTCTTCCTCACCCTGTCCCCCAAGGTCATTCAGTGTGAGTATCCCCAGAGTCCTAAGCCCTACAACAATCTCAACAGCTGCACTAATACAAGACACCAACATAATAGGACTATCTGAAGAGCCCAAGCCTAGTTGGATAGTCATTGACTCCATGTTTTCATTTATTCATTCATTCATTCATTCATTTATGCAGCAAGCATTTACTGAGTCCAAGGGACAGTGCCAGGCCCTGCAGGGGAGGCAGAGATGAATTAAGCACAGTCCCTGTCCTTGTGAAGCCCACGTGGGAAGGAGAAGTGGACTGTGCCTTCGCCAGCAAATCAAGGAGAAGGGGACACAATCCAGGACTCAGCCTAACTATAGGAGAAGACATTCCATAAAGCTTCTCTTAGATAAGAGAGGGTACAGGATTCTAGTATTTCCTCTACTGTTTGTTTCCTGAGGGGCATACAAGAACCCCAGCGACCCATGCAAAGATTGCCAAAATGGAAAAAGTTCCTCTGGAAAGGTCATGGGCAGCAGGGTAAGAGGAGGAACATCCTCCTGAAATCAAGCTGAGCTTTCGTCTATTGTCATTGAACTGGACTTACCCCAGGCTTTTCTGCTGCTTCTCCTGACTGCATCCCATAGGACAACACTCATCATATTGACCAGTTACCCCTGCATCATGCAGTGATCCCTGGGCTCAGGTTTTATCTTTCTGTTCAGTCCAGCCAGCCAGAACCTTTGAAGTGCCCATGGTGGGTCAGGTCAGAGTGGGAACTCAGTAAAGCGCACACACTCCTCATTCGCACACAAGAAGGCAGTGCCCAATGAGGGCACAGAACAGCAATCCCATGAACCACGATCCTGGGAAGTGCTGGTCCACCCACACTCTGACAGGAGGCTCCCTAGCATTGGCTCTGGGTCCAGGGGAAGGCAGGCAAAGGGATGGACAGATGTGGAAAATCTCAGCTGAAAGGGAGTCAGAACCATTATCCCATGGAGAGAAGCAGGCAGAGCTGGGGCCAATAGATGGAAGGTCAGCGAATAGCTCAGCAGGGGAATCCTGCTTTGTGAGGTGAGTGGGCTCCTGTCATGCCTGCCACAGACCTCTGAGTCATAAACTGCTTCACTGGGTCAGGCCTCCATGAGGGACAAACAGCTAGAAGAACAAGCGTTTGGATCAGACTGTAGCTTGCCAATGGCTTTACAAAGATCTCATCCAATCCTCACTGAAGTTATTATTACTCCATTTTACAGGTGGGGGAAACCAAGGCCAACAGCAACGAAGGTACTTTCCCCCACAGTAAACCCAACTGGTCAGTGTTTGAGACTGGATTTGAACTCAAGTCATCACCTAGCTGCCTCTAAGATCTTAGCACTACAAGCCTTGAAGACTGAAAGAATTGAGAGGAGGGAGAATTTGGTCTGGGTCCCACCAGCCATAAGACCTTCGGTTTAGAGGTATAAAGAACCTTAAAGATGTCGCCCACCCCCCTCATCTAACAGAGAAGCAAACTAAGACCTTGAGAGGTCAAGAGACTCACCCAAGGTCACTCGAGTAACAAAGGGCAGTCAAAATTCAAACTCACATCCTCAGTCTCCAGATCTTAAGTCCAAGAAAGAAATGATGCTAGTTTGTTCTCCCTAAAGCAGAACAAAATATCCTGACCCTTAAACTCTGGAAAAAGTAAGGAAAAGTAGCAAATGTGTAAGAAGAAGAAAGTATCTTTCTTAAAAGGAAAAAAGGAAAAAATATCAAGATAAAAAGAACCAAACTTTATACTTTATTTTAAGAGATCATTAACAATAAATAACCCCATGGAGTCTTAGAGAAATTTTTAATAAGGTTAAAAAAAATTGTAGGGAGAAAGAACTCCATGATTCTCGATGAAAGTACCAGGGGCAATCCCTTGAAAGATTCAAGATTGGTTTGGTTTAAAGATGATAAATAGAGTAAAGCAAAAGGCTAATGAATTCAGCTGAGAAGGAGGTTTGTAATGCAGTGGCATAGAAGTCGGTGCGGGCAGAATCTTCTTAAGCATCTTTTTTCATGATCAAGAAGGAGTAAATAGTGCATTAATGAAATTTGCAGATGATTCTAAATTGGGAAATATTACAGTCACTGTTGAAAACACAGGAACACTATTAATGGGCCCATAGAGGTTAGAAATAGAATTTGGGGGAAACTGTTCCTGATCCAAACTGTTGGGAGGTGAAACCTGAAGTGTGTCTGAGCTGATCCACCAGCCTGGGGACTTCTGCCCAGGTTGAGTGCAGGCCCACAGGGCTCTGGGTAGGAACCACCTCAGTCTAGGCTGTGCTTCAGGTCCCATCCAGCTACCTGCCTTGCTATCTTTGCCAAGCCCCCCCCCCCCCATCATCATTACCACTCCCATCCCTGCATTCTTTGCCACCCCACCTTCACCATCATCTTTGCGATCCCCCACTCCACGATCTTTCTTTATCATCTCCCACCCCATCATCTTTCTTTGCCATCCCCCATCCCCACCTTCTTTGTAATCCCCTACCCCTGCCATCTTTGCCATTTCCCCCTGTTCCTGAGAAAGGAGACCCGCCTAGTCCTCCACTGTTTCTGGAAAGGTGGGGGTGATGAGTGAGTGCCCCTTGGATCTACTTCATTATCCCTGTGGCTCTCCTGGGTGTGTTAGAATATAAGAATCTTGAGAACATAGATATTCAAATCCCCAGAGTCTGCAATAGAGGGCTTGGCCCCTAGGAAACACCCAATAAATGCTTTTCATTTGCTTTTTCTCTGGATTCTAAAATCTAGAGTGCAGACTTCAAGTGACAGAACAGCCGAGGAAGAATTTGCAGGCCATCAAAGTAAGATCAATGTATCTTAGACAAGATCCTACTTTGTGTATAAAAATAGAAAATCACAGCCTTGCTACAAATCTTCACGTTGACCTGCAGTGATCCAGGATTACGTGGGCCTGGCAGGCATGGATGGGTCACAACAAGGACCCAGTGCAGAAAGTGCTTGCTTTAGTAAAATCGCTCAATTCCCTTGGAATATGGCAGTGCCTTAGATTGATTTGAAAAACTCTGTTCCTATGAGAAATTGGAACTCCAAATTACTAGAAAGTGTGAACCTGTTTCTAGCAATGCAGTGGACGCTATACCAAATGATCACGAATCTTGGGAGATGAGATATCCAGGGAGGTGTAGGTTTCTGGACCCGACTGCTTGGCATAGTTCCTTGGAACCCTGTACCTTTATGTGTGTGTGACTATAGCCATGGTTTGATCAGGTTTGATCAACTGAGTCCCCTCCATCCACTTTATAAAATTACAAATAAACCATTTTCAGCTTTTTAAGGCATCTGATGTTGAGTGGCTCATTTGAATTTTTCTGAGAGTCAGGAAACCTCACCATGGATTGGTAGATAATGGATTTGCCCCTGGGTGTGGACTGTCTAGGTGCATTTTCTGTGTTCATCCACTTATGCAGGCAAAAGGGAAAGATTGATAGTTTAAAAATAAAAAGGGAGTTCACTCTGGTCAATTAAGAGGGCTTCTAACAAGGCTACAGAAAAGTGGGGTGGGATTTTTCTCTTCTCCCCATTTTATTATCAAGTGATAATCAATTGATAAAATGTCTTAATTTTAGGGTGCATGTTCCTGAATACAGCCTGAGAAGCTAATTCCTGAATTCTAACCTTCTGGGTAGAGTGTAACCCTTGTAGCTGGGATCCAAATCCCAGCTGGGAAATAACAGGTCTCTGGACTAAAACTCTAAGGGGCAGTCCTGGAAGAACTTTCCACTGGTCCTAGGGCAAGGGATCCAGGCCCTAGTTTTGAAGGAGTTGAGTTAAGGATTTTAACTTAGTTGGAAGCTCAAAGCTACAATTTGGCTAACTGCATAGGGGGCCAATGGTCCTCTACTAGGGAGCCCATCCAAGCAATGCACCCACCAAGAGTAGGCGGAGGATATCGTGCAAGGAGATCAGAGACACAGGTTCCATGTGTGTCCACCACATGTGGGGCCCCTCTAACCTGAGCCTTTCTACTTGCTCACTCACTTTATTAATGGTTTGTATTTTTGTGAGAGAGCACCTAGCCTAAGTTTATTGAGGGTAGAGGGATGTTCTATAGTCTTTTTAAGGTGCTATTTCCAGTAAATGCTAATGAAGCTAATTGTGTCCTTTGATTAACTACAGAAAGGTAAATAAACACCTTGATAGGATTTCCTATGCTACAGTTTTAGCAGTGCAGACCCCCAGAGTAGCTTGAACCAGTGGCAGCTGCCCTCTCAAGAATCTATGCTAGTTGTGGAGAGGCAGCCCAAAGGGGTGAAGGACCTGTTACTCTGAATGGCACCTAGAAGGGAAATGTGACTGTAGTGTTCTCCACCTCTTTCCTCTTACACCTTCTTAATCATTATTTACCTCTCAGCCAATAATTCAACTTCCTTTAATGTAGTTATTTCGTGTAGGTGACACAATGGATAGAGCACCAGTCTTGGAGTAATCGTGATTGTCTCCATCGCATCCAAGGCCATCTCCAGTTGTCCTAATTCATATCTGACCACTGGACCCAGATGGTTCTGAGGAAAAAGTGATTCTGGGGACTCAATACGGTCCCACCCACCCACCCACATCTAATTCACATGCTTGTCCTAGCATCACCTCACTGCTGTTTTAGTTTTCTTTGATAATGAAAGACAAACATTATTATTATTTGGAAGTAGGGAACAGGATAGATGATAATTCTTTGAGTCAGCTTTGCTCTGAGAGCAGTTAGTGAGTTGGGATCTTAGGCCCCTATGACAAATCTTTAAGGATGTTTTGCAATTCTCTTGAATCCCTTTTTTCAGGCTATTTTGAATCTTTGACAATAAGACATGCACCAGGGGTGGCTAGGTGGCACAGTGGATAAAGCACCAGCCCTGGAGTCAGGAGTACCTGGGCTCAAATTCGGTCTCAGACACTTAATTACCTAGCTGTGTGGCCTTGGACAAGCCACTTAACCCCATTTGCCTTGGGAAAAAACCTAAAAAAAAAAAAAGGAAATAAGACATGCACCAGAGTTTCCATCTAAAATAGATTGATATTTATCAGCTTGTGTCTTAACAGTGTTCAATTTGGGACCCATAAAAGTGCTCCATTTTTAAGTCAATTGAAAGTTACTTGCAGCACATGAAGGAATTCTTGGTGGACAGCATTAGGTTTTCTTTAAGAGGTGATACCAGGCAAACAGCCCAGCTAGCCTCTTGGGGGTGTATCTGTAAAAGATCACTATTGGCAGCACTGACTTGAATTAAGACCACCAAATAGTCACACATGGAAAACTGTTCCAGATTCAAACATTACCATTTCTTTCCTCCTAGCTTATTGGGTTTTATCTCACTTTTGATATAATTGAGAAACATAATTAACCAAAGATTTTAGTAATGTAAGAAGTGCAGGCAGAACATGTTCTTAGTATTTTCCTATGCTCTTGTTCTGTCTTCCACTCTAGTCAAAAGCAAGATTTTAAAAGAGTTATTCCCTATTCTATGGAACTTGATCAATTCCAATCCCACTAACATAGCAACCAGAATCCAGGAAGATGAACTCTCCCCATAGACATTAGAACCATCTAAAAGTTCCAAATGGAAATAGAGGGAGACTTCCAGATAATTTGAGGAGAAATCAGTCAAGGATGAAATATTCAGGGTGGCTAAGTGTCGTAGTGGATAAAGCACCAGTCCTGGAGTCAGGAGTACCTGGGTTCAAATCCGGTCTCAGACACTGAATAATTACCTAGCTGTGTGGCCTTGGGCAAGCCACTTAACCCCGTTTGCCTTGCAAAAACCTTAAAAAAAAAAAAAAATGAAATATTCAGATTATTGGAATTTAGCTTTTTCTCCTTAATCACTTTACATTTCTACTTTCATTTGTTCAGCACATTTATTGAATGTTATAGTTGCTAATGGAGATCCAAAGATGCATGTGACATGGTCCTTGTCCTCAAGAAACTTAGAGTTTAATGTGAGACATAAGATAGGTTATGAGATTAATGAATAGCAGACGAATGATATAAATAAGAATTCAGAGAAACAAATCACTTCCAGCTGGGGGATAACAGAAGACTTTGTAATGTGGGGGTTATCAGAGCTGGAATTTGTAGGGGAAGGGAGACTTCCTTTAAGTAGAAGAGGAAGAGGGGCACTTTCTAGGAAGACAGTGTAAGCCAAGACAGAGGCAGCAAAGTGTTTGGGAAATGGCAAGTGAACTACCCAGTTTGGCTAGACTGGAGGGTTCTTAGAGGAGAGTGATGAATAATAAGGCTGAAAAAGTCTCTTAGTGCCAGATTGTGAAGGATTTAGAATTCCAGGCAAGGGTGTTTGGACTTTACTAGGCAGTGGGAAACCCTACAGAGATTTGGAGCAGGGGAACCCAATCAAAGATGGACTGAGCTGTCTGCCTTTACTGGAAGACGATGGAGGAAGGCAGCCAACCTGTAAAGAGCCTATTGCACATCATCCAGGACTTAGGTAATCTGAGTCTGAACTGGAGTAGTGACCACTGAAAGAGATGGATTCCAGAGGTATTTCAGGAAGAAATGAATAGGATTTGACACCTGGTTAGAAATGAGATTCAAGGAGAAAGTGAAGTCAAAGATGGTTTTGAGGTTTGGACCCAAGGTGACTGAGGAGACAGGAGAAGTGTCTAAACAGTTCAGGGCACTGTTATATGGCAGTAGCATCTAGGAAGGACTTTTAAAACAAAACAAAAAAGTCCTATAATTTATAAGTACTAGGACAGTCTGATTCAAGATTGTTATCTCCTGAAAGAAAAGTCATCTGCATGAAGATTTTTCTGAACTCAGCAGGAAAAAATCCATGCACACATGTGGAACGCTCAAGAGGCCCCATTCTAATTATTTAAATTAATTTCTCTTTCAATTGTTTTAAAATACTGTTGTTTCGGGAACCACCAAGCATCAGCTAATGCCGAAAGTCTATAATTATGTGTTAATGAATGACAAGGCTGGCAGTCTCCACACAGGACTGGCATCCGCCAGAAGGTTCTCAGGCTCTGCTATTCTGCCGAGTCTCCAGTCCAGGAATTTTCCTAGAAAGTTCCCACTTTGTCAGGCCAAGGCTCCACCTCATTACAGAGTCAGAGTTTCAGTCAGTGACACTGGACAGTCAGGAAACCCATGGATTCATATACAGTTCTGATCATTATCATTCAATCGCATTTAGCCTCAGCAGAACCATACCCAATCTCCAGGTGGAGTGGAGAGCTTCTTCTCAATGCCTCTTCTCATTCCATTTGTGGCTCACTTCACTTCACCAGACCTCACCATTTGGTTTCAGAGGTTGGCTGAAGAGTTGGCCCCTTTCCTTTCTTGCTGATGCAGCTGCTGAGATCCATAGGCCAAGGGATATGGGGAACCTTAGAGACAAGTTCTGTGCCAGTCTGTCACTGGTGCCTGTTCAGATCTCCCTAACAAAGGAAGAGACATGGTGGCCTGAAAGCACCATGTGGGATCAGGTGGATGAGCAGTACCTTCCAGCCATAGCCCCTGGCTTGTTGTTAAATCCCTTAAGCCACACTGCCTTCTTCTGCCACTTCTGTGATGGTAAACATGTCCCATCACTTCCTGTGGCCTCATCAGTGGGAGCACTGGACAAAGGGATCTTTTAGGGACCTTTATGTTAACAAGATTCCATGAGTCTTTGTTTCTCATTTCTGAGATACAAATACATCCACTTGGATCTGGGTTCATTTCAGGCGACAGAGTCCTGGTGCTGATGACACGGTCTGGCAAACTGACTCCTCAGCCACTTATTTCTGTCCCATATGTCAGGGGCCAGTAACGCTCCTGAAGGCTGGTCAAAGTCAGCTCTCCCGTCTTAGTGAGATTGTCACTTTGAAATGGAGTCATAGCAATGAGAATGCCCTCAGGGGTCTCCTATGAATAAGGACTCCTGACCAATCCGGTCACAGAAGTGGGGAACATCATCCCTGAAGACCCTCTGACACCTGGGTCACAAGCTATAGCACAGATGTCAGTCCCAGCTGCTGCCAGGGAGCACAGCTGGTGGAAGGCCCCTCTCCATCCTGCTCCCTACCCCTCCAAAGAGGCTCTCCACCTGCTCCCCCCACAATCTATTAGATCCGAGAGAGGATAAAACTCACTCCTCCTACCTACCATTCCTCTTGATGTATCTGGTGCCCTCTAGGACAGGAACATGAGCTTATTACTTTACAGCTGGAAAGGACTTCACAGATTCTCTAGCAAAAGTGACTTGCCCGAGGTCAAAGAGATCAGAAATGGAAGAGTCCAGATTCAAGCACCTACTCTGTCTCCAGGTGCAGGACTCTTGAGACCCTCAAAGTTCATACCTGTGTTGGAATAGCATGCTCTCTATCAATTCCAGGTTAAGATCTGGGGTTTGCTGAGCTGTGTCTGCAACAACTCCCTTAATCTCCCTCTGATACCCCCAAGCGCATACTTAGAAGAAATGTCTTTCCTGCCTTAAAACTTAGCTCTCAGGATAAGCCAGCAATCCACAAGGCTTTTCTGAACCATGAAGGCAATCCCGGCCCTTTGTGACTTTCTGGTGTTAAAGGACCCAAGAGACTGCATATGTAGTTTCAAAGTGTCCTTCATCTAACCCGATATCACACAACAGATCAATTCTTTCTAAATGCCACATTCTCTCTAAAGTAAGTAAACATCTTCTACTAAACATCTTTTCCCTTTTATGATAGAACCAAAAGTGACCTTAATAAACATTGCAGGAATCCTCATCAATATTGGATCTCATTTAAAAAAGAAACCAGCCTGCCCATAGGTCTTCCAGATACTGTAGCATGTTCCTATGAAGCCAAGAAAATTTTACAACGTGTTTATTAAATAGTCTGGTGTTTTTGAAAATAGTGGAGGTTATCTGAGTTGTAGAGGGGACCCATACTTTAGTTAAGAGTGAACTAGGGGCGGCTAGGTGGCACAGTGGATAGAGCACAGGCCCTGGAGTCAGGAGTACCTGGGTTCAAATTTGAGCTCAGACACTTAATAATTACCTAGCTGTGTGGCCTTGGGCAAACCACTTAACCCCATTTGCCTTGCAAAAACCTAAAAAAAAAAAATAACAAAACAAAAGAGTGAAACTAGATCACCCCAGAGAGCCCCCTTCCAACAGTGAGAATCTGTGACTCAACTACTGAATAAGACTAAGATTCACTGGACACCTTTGCCTTGGATAAGACTTGTCTTATCCATGTTTCTGTATGTACATTGGCACATTGAAACATGCATATATTTGTTCATGTGTAGATAAACTCCTAAAAACTTGTGTCTATACCAGTACTAATTGTGGATGGTGATTATTCTTGAGGTTTGCTTCTTCTGAGCTATGGAGTAGGTTTCTCAGTAAATCAATACCATGTTGGTTTGAACATTTTTTTTCCTTGTGAAGGATGCAAGAAAATCAATGTCTCCAGTGCCCCAGGTCATAATCAATACTTTTAATAAAACTTCCCTTTTTTACCTTTGTACACTTTTGCTCTTATTAATGAGCTTTTCTTTTCGTTTTAGACCATTAATGGCTTTCTGATAATGTCATCCTGGCCAAGGTGGAGACTAGTATGAATTTATAACTCTGATTATCTGTGATTAAATCTATGGGTTAGGATTGGGGTTGGAGCTGAACCGTTAGAGGGAAAGAGAATCAGAATATTTCATGGAACATTTTACACAGATGTTTGAGGAGAAGTGAAAGGAAAAGAGAAAAAGAAAAAAAAAACTTTCAGGGAAGTGGCCAATTAGTGCTTACAGGAAAGCTGTCATCTGATATGCTTAATACCATCCAGGGGACAGGATAAAAACCTAAGTCGAATCTTTATCAAACTGAATTCAAATGTTGAGTGCCTGTGAGCATAGAATCCCCCTCTGCTTGTAGTCCTTTGCTCATCCTCCTGCCTGTCATATACTCCTTCCTCATCTCATCTTCATGAAATTTTTCTCTGACTCTTCCCACCCTTCCTCTGACTCAAAGTACCCTCTCTCACATTTTCGTAGAGAACTTTACCCTCATTTTAACCTTTACTCCTCAACACACTCTACTTGTGTTCAGGTCATATCCTTCACTAGATTGTCTCCTTCACTCTAACAGACTGAAAACTCATAGAGGACAGATGATTGTCCCATTTTGTCTCTTGAATAGAACTTTCCACATAAATTGGCATTTAATAAATGTTTTTGAATAAAGTTGGTAATGATACTTTTGACAATTACTTTTTTCCAAAATCATCTTTTTTTTTTTTTTATGGAGATTTTGCCATGTAGGAAATGTTATTTTACAGTAGTCTTTCTTGCCTGGGGCAATTTTTCATGTTCTTATGTTTATGACGTATTCTAGAAATGGTCATACTTACTTTTTATTGTTAAAGACCAGTCAATTGTAATAATCATGACTTGCTGTCAATCCAAAGCTTCATAAGGAGGAGGTCAGAAAACACTAGATTTTCACAATGTTTATGCCCAAATTACCTGCAGTGGAATGAGCCTGGGGCTGCTGGAGGCAAGGAATGAAATGGATCCTGATATGAATTTGTTTGAGCCCTTTGAAGCCATCAAGGCCTGTTCAGCTTTATAGGAGAGGCACCCTATTAAATGGCCTGAAAAAACTTGGATTCTTCCTTACTTCCTATAGGAAAGAAATTACTTTCAATGTTAATTCATTTAGCCAATCTGCCTTTAAAATACCAATGCATTTTTCCCTCTTCTCTGCCAAGAAGGGCAAATTGTTCAACTTTCATAAAGGCATTGTCCAGGTGAGCAAGTGGATAGCCTTCATCATTTCCATTTAACTTGGAGTTTTTATTTTATGTTTCAGAGTGAGATTTATGTGAATATTTAAAATTTTTAAAATAAGGGAGATCCAGAAGGCCTCCATTTCACTGGATAGATTATCTGGTGAAGAATGTGAGCAGGAATCAATCACAACAGTGTGAGTGAATGGATTGTGATCTGTGTCCTAAGAGAGGACATATCCATATTGATGAGATCATGTATGGGTTAACATGCTAAAACATAAGACCATGTCAGGTCTGTCTTGAAAGTCAAGCTGAAGAATTTAGAAGTAATAATAGGAAATAGAGAATCGTTGTAGATTCTTCTAAAGCACATATCAGCCTGACCTTGCTGTCCCCTCTTTTTCTCTCTCATTCATCATTTCCCTAGTGGATAGAAGCAGTAATGAAGGGGGAATTCTTAATTTAGAAGCCTTTTCATGGTGACTGATCTTGAGTGGTATGAAGAAATGAAGTTCCAACTTCCATTCCTTCTGGGTTCTACTAAGCTACATTTGGAATCAGGCAGGTGGTCATGTTAAGAAAGAAGTTAAAAAACAAAGCAGTGCTATCTCATTTTCCACCCCATTCCTCAATTTAAATATTTCCTTACTTGGTGAGTCCCTCAGTGTACTCTAATCCTTTCTACCTCCAGATAGTCATGCATATTTCTCTGAATCATTGACCCTCTTCACTTCCCAGCACTTCTGGCTAGGGTCTTTTACTGAACTCATTCATTTTTCATTAGTTTGGGGTTGACATGGTTCTGTTTATAGAATCTTATGCTGAAAATTCCTTTGTAAGATACCCATTCTCTTTCTGAATTATCAGTAAGTTGGAAGGGGGTGGAGAGAGATGATTGAGCTGAATTCTGAGCCCCTGGAAGGTGCTTTTTCCAGTCCTGGCGATGTCCTCAAGCTGAAGCAGATTTTCAAAGAGCAGAAGAGAAAACCAACCTGTTTGTCCCAAAGCTTCTCTTTGGGTGGTTATTTCAGTGATCTTGAGCTACTATTTGTCCAGGTAGTACAATTATGTTCCTCAGTACTCATAAATCAGACTTTCTATTCCCTTAATGACTATTATCTCTTGGTCATTTATCATAAGTTTCTGGTATGATGATTGCAAACTCTGCACAGTGTGCCAGCTCACTTCTTGAGTATGAGAGCATTGGGCTCCACCCTGGTCAAACCACACACTTCCCACAAGATCCCAAGTATTTCTGACCTTCCTCAAAGAGAAGCTTTGGGAGAAGCCCCTCCCAGCTTTGGGATCATCTAGTCTAATATCTTTATTTGATATTCAAAAAAAAAAAAGAAACAGAGAAGGATCACATTATTAAGTGTCTGAAGATTCGAACTCAGGTCTTCTTGACTCCAGGCCCAGCAGAAGAAGCACCACCTAATTCTATCTCTTGACCTTCTAAGAGATCTATTTACTTTCATCTTTATCTGGTAAAGTGGAGTGAATGGAGGGGAAAGGTGGCAAATTGATCTTTCTGCAGCTTCTATATTTTCTCTTACCAAACTAGTTAGATTCTTCAGGACACTGGTCCAGTTTAGGATAGACCCTGTTTTCTCAAAGACCCTCTCACCGGAGCAGACTCCTCAGCAAGGCTACCCAAACTGGCAGTGCTTCAAGGTCATGGCTGCTAGTGGAGAACCCATCTTTCCAGTTCACTTCTCAACAGAAGGTTGAATACCTGGACTTGATTTTTTGAATCATCAGCAACTCATAAAGAAAGTTAACTAGATATTATGGAAGGGTTTCCAATCTATATTAGTAGAGGAATAGACCACTAGCTATCCTACACTCATGAAATCACCAATCCTTTAAGGACTCAAAGCTCATTAGAATAGAACCAAAATGAAATTGAGACATATAGTCACCTGAGAACCAAAAACAGTTTAAGAAACTGCATTTGAAGTTCAATTCAGTATACTTACTCAATATAAAACATACCCCCAAAATGCCTTTAGACCACCTGGAAGCGATAGCAAACCATTTACTATTCTTCCTTCTTTAGAATTTTAATTTCATTCATGCCCATTTTAAATCATCTGATATCTTTTATTGTATGTGACAGCTTCCAGAGTTTTCTGACCCAGATGTTATAGAGAAGTTTGTTTTAGATGGGGTGCAATTTGAATTATTGACCATCATAGAGTCCTGTTCATTTGAGTGTTCAGTTTCCACATAAACTTAAGAAATATTCTCCTTTAATTACCTTTAACAGAAGCAGCTTTCACAAAGTCTTTTTTTTTTTTTTTGCAAGGCAAATGGGGTTGAGTGGCTTGCCCAAGGCCACACACAGCTAAGTAATTATTAAGTGTCTGAGGCCAGATTTGAACTCAGGTACTGCTGACTCCAGGACCAGTGTTTTATCCACTGTGCCACCTAGCTGCCCCTACAGTCTTCTTTATAACTATATTTCCCAGCCAGACTTCTCTAATATTTTTATTGAATGAATCTTATAATTTGTAATGTCATCTACTTTATTATCTTAAATTTCATTTTCCCATGAAATTGAACATGATCAATCCACAAGAAAGCAAAAAATGAATTCTTTCCAAAAGAATATTTTAGGTTTTTGTTTGTTTTTTTAATCCACAAAAGATAGACTATTATAATGGAAAGACACATAGATTGTCAATTGTGTTCACTATATTAGATAGTTTTGTTGAACTTCTTTTAATAAAATGTTTTTAAGATCCTAGGTGAAAATTTGAAATCTTTCAAAACTTTGAAATTAATAAGATGCTTGGTTCAGTATTAATTATTCTTAATTAGAGGAATTGGAATAAAAGGTTTTAGTTTTTCCATCATTTTATTTGTCTCACAGAAACTCTCCAAATTCACTCTCCATTCCTTTGTCCCTAGTGTGATATCTATCCACTTTGGTAGATAGCTAGAAATCGCAGAGGAGTTCATAAAACTTGGGGTTGTTGCCTTTAGAAACAGACTGATAAAAGCTTCAAAGAAGGGATGCCCCCACCTGGGTGGCTATTTTGCTGGTACTGTTTATCTCACACCATGTCGTCAGTGACAACTGAAGAAGAATTTTTAGGAGCAGTTGGCTATCTAATGATGGCAAATTTAAAGGCTATGCAGATTGTGCCTGTCCAGCCTGGCTCTTTTCTCTATTATCATATCAATTGAGTCAGCTCCTAGTAGACAAAGCAAGGTTATGGGAACCACCTAGAGGATCATGCACCATTAAACATCAATACAGCTTACATGAACATCTGCAATGTCGATCTTATTAAGAGAGGATCGAGCGGAAGGCAATAAACAGCTTTCTTCATCATTTAGTTGTAAAATATTAATATCCTAAAGCAGGCATTGTTTGTCAACAGTGGCTTCATCAATAATTGTGTAATTATAGTTGGCTAGATTATAATGCTCAATGCATATTATGTGTTATTACAGAGATCTGAATTTTAATCTGAACTCAAGCATATGATTCTAGGCTAATAATACAAACCCCTTGTAATGTGACTTGCCCAATATAGGTACCTTCTGTCTTCGAAGAGTGACATTTTATAATTCTTCTGTCACAGTAGGGAATGAGTGCTGATATAGGAATCAGGCAGGTTCAGTTCTGAACTTACTTCTGACTTTTCTTTAGGCTTTTAGGAGAATGGGAGAAGAAATCAAGGGATAGGACTAGGTGTGGATGCATTGTACAAAAAAATAGTCATTTACATTCCTCAAAATAAATTGTAGGGAGCAGCTGGGTGGCACAGGGATAGAACACTGGCCCCAGAGGCAGGAGGACCCAAGTTCAATTCTGGCCTCAGACATTTAATAATTATCTGTGTGACCTTGGGCAAGTCACTTTAACCCCATTGCCCTGTTAAAAAAAGAGAACCCCCTCCCCCCAAAAAGGTGAAGATTATTAATTTTTTTTAAAAGTCACAGGTTAAAAGATGTCTGCCTCAGCTAGAGGTGTACTGAAGTCACCCACCCATATTGCCCATGTAGGTAAATACACCTTTGGAAGTTAACAGTAAAAACAATAAAGAATGACAGAAATTGTAACTCTCAAAGGGGAGATTGAGAAAGCTAACGAAAGCCCAGTTCTGTATTCCAGCCTCAGAGATAAGGCCTGAGCTCCACGCTCAGTCCTATCACCTCCAAAGCCATGGTCCCCAATCCAGGTTCACCTTAGCAGGAACGTGGTGCAGTCAAACGTCGGCTCCCTGTCTCTGAGGAGGGAAGGAGTCACTCTTGGCTCACAAAGCAAAAACATCCTGGAAAAAATATCCAGGAGGCTGCTGGAAAAACCATACATAAGCTATCTCAGTAACTGATATTGATGTCAGTAAGACTCATCTTAACAGCAGAGAAAGAAAGAAAAAGAAGAAAAAACCAATGAGTGAGTTTAAAGAAAATGTGGCAGGGGAGTTGTCTGAACTGTGCATATGGCAAGCTTAACATTTTATTTGAATCTGGTTTATATTTAGGAGAAAATGTTAGCCCTATTCATAAAATTGCATTTGAGATATTTCAATCTATGGTTATAGTTTCTTTGAAAAGTTTTATTTTAACTTGGATAGTGAATGAGCACCATTTGGATTGGATAACTTCTTCCCAATTGATTGACATATAGTCATTTCCCTTTTTTTTTACCTTCAAGGTAGGCAGGTTTTTTCCTTTCCCCCAACACAGGTTTGAGACATCTGTATTTATGCATTTAATAATACTCTATTTATGCTTTGACAGCAGATTTTGCTTCTCTTCTCTGACTTTTCATAATAAATTGCTAGCAGCTGCAGCAGAGAAGTATCCTCAGACTAGAGGAAGATGCTACAGTCTTTCCTTTTTATTGTGTTTCTTTGGCATAATGGGCACAGCTTGAGTTTTCTTAATATGATAGTTAAACTTTGATTTTCTCCATTTGGGTGATGCTAAGAAATGGATTATGAAAGGGAGCAATGTGTTAAATTTAATATATAGTTAACATGGGGGAAAAAAAGAGTAATTAAGCTGACAACCTCTAATACATGAGTATCCACCCTTTTAGCTCTGCAGAGCCATGACATCCAAGAAAAACTTGTCAGGGACTGTATATTGAATTTAATATTTATTTATGACTATAATGCAATCCATATTGCTAATGAGTATAATAATAATAGAACATTTACTTTTTAAACAAAAAAAAGAACATGCCATTTTTGTTGTAAACATTTTTCAATATTTGTGCAGCTGTATCTGGTTTGATAGAGGTTGTAGTGCTACAAAGAATATTTTCAAGATTCAAGTCTGAAATTTTTGTTCTACTTTTACTATTTGTTTATCTCATATAGGAAAAAAGTTACTTATAAATATACATACTCCCCAAAAGAGACTTAAGTAGAGCATGTTCATGAAATGCCAGATATTTTTCTTTAGGCAGATAAAACTTATCAAAAGTTCAAGAAAGACACTTAAATTTTTCTTTAAGTTGCCTGTCTGATTGCAGGTTTGAACATTCTCTTCACAATTTTGCAGGCAATGTTTTGCTATCAGCTGAGAATGGAGTAATATATTGAAATGCAGTTGATGTTTTCTAAAATCTTGAAATCCATTCTCAAAGTCCTATGATAAAATAGCAGTTAATGCTGCATACAATAAAGTTATCTGTTGCAATTAAAACTTTTTGAAATAAAAATCCAAATTCCTATATGCATATCTTTTGTTGAAAAAAGAAATCCCAGCAGTTTCATGATCACACAATGTTAGAATGAAATGAAATGAAAATGAAATGGAAAAAGTCAAGCCATGTTAGTTAAAGGTTATGCTGATCTGTGATGGTGCAGCACTGGCACATGCACTTCCCCATTCCTTCATTTTCCAGGTACATGATGCAGGCCACATGAATGGGTTTGAAGGCCTCATGCACCTTATGGGCCTCCGGGTGGGCAAACCTGCTCTAATTATAAACTTTGACAGGAGTGTCTTAGCCCCTAGCCTGGGTATTTTGGCTTTTGAAGATAACCAGTTTTCCTAGATCAACTTTGCCTATAAATGATTGCGGGCTGCACCCACCTATCTGCATCTTTTAAGGGTCTTAACAACTGTGTCCTAATGAGTCATCATCTCTGTTGAGGGAGTAATCGATAAAACTACAAATTAATATACCATATTTCACATTACAATGCACATGTAATTATTTTGGAGAGGTGAACCCTGTGCACTTAATTTACAACTGTAATTAAGGAAAATCATTCTATACTAATTAGGTCATCCTAAAAAGATCATAGGTTTGTGTAATTAATTATCAAAGGACAATCATCAACTAATCTAGGAAAAGCTTCCCAATCTTGAGTTTGCCATTAATCTTTCTTGTTGCCATTTTACTTTATTCTCTATAAAATCTGATGTACTCTTCAAAAAAATACACTTGGAAAGTCATCTCTATATTTTTAAATGCATATAAATTTCCATTTTAGGATGAGCAAGCATAAACTAATTTTAGAAGATATGGGAAGAAACAAAAACTTCTAAAAATTGCTTGGTAGCTAGTTTAGAAATAACTAAGAAATCCTTTTAATCAATCAATAAGTACCTATACTAAGCTAGGTATTATACTAAAATTATTCCTCTTTCAATATCAGAAAGTTAGCCACTTGCTTATTCTTTCATATCCTCAGAAATAAAAAGTATTCAGGGGGGCGGCTAGGTGCTGTAGTGGATAAAGCACCGGCCCTGGAGTCAGGAGTACCTGAGTTCAAATGTGGCCTCAGACACTTAATAATTACCTAGCTGTGTGGCCTTGGGCAAGCCACTTAACCCCGTTTGTCTTGCAAAAAAAAAAAACCTAAAAAAAAGTGTTCAGTAGAATTTTCATATTCGGTAGAGTATTCAGAATAACTTCTGAACCATCAGAATGAATCCATCTCATTCCCAGGTATGTGAGGCCACCTTGATGACCTAGACTTCCTGGACTTGCCTGCCATGATGCTCATCCAGGGTCTGACAGTTATTTGCAATTTAACCTGCCCATATTAGCCGAGTGTATCAGAGCAGCGAGCACCTGGGGGAGCAAGGAGAGGGAGGTCCTCCTATACTCATGTTTGGAATGCTCTTCCTCCAAAGTAGACACAAATCATGTGACTTTCTACTTTAAAGAACATAGCTCTTTACCATTATTCCCCTTTCCCCTTCAGATATTGACAGAACTAGATTTTTTCCAGATATAGGCTCAAGAGAACATGGATAACCTCACTTTTTCCTAATCATCATTCACTTTTTACAAAAGTAACAAAAAACATAAACTGGATAGATGATAGATTATCAAACCTTTAGTGGGTTACCTACTTTGTACCTAGCAGAGATGTGCTAGACATTATCTTTTTTTTTTCCTTAGGTTTTATTTATTTATTTTTTTGCAAGACAAGTGGGGTTAAATGACTTGCCCAAGACCACACAGCTAGGTAATTATTGTCAGAGGCCAGATTTGAACTCAAGTATTCCCGACTCCAGGGCTGGTGCTCTATCCACTGTGCCACCTAGCCACCCCTAGACATTATCTTTTTATCATTTATTTTATTTTTCAATTAACTAGCATTTTCTTCTCTCCTTCTCAATCCCTACTCGCCCACCCAGTTAAAAAGGAAAAAAAAAAACAAAGCCCTTGTAACAAATAAGGATAGTCAAATAAAACAATTCTCACACTGGGCCGTGTCCAAAAAATATATGTCTCATTCTTCATCTTTGAATCCATCTTTTTCATCAGGAGGCAAGTTGTCCTCTGGAATCATGGTTGGGCATTACATTGTTTAGATATTATCAAAGAGAGCAGGAGGAATTCTTTCTAAATTTATGTTTTAAGAAGAAAAGCAACTTTCTCCATCGTGGACTAATCAGAGAAATAAATGTTTGCCCAAAGTTTCCCAGAACTATGTATCCACTCTAGTGATAACAATAGTTCTTTAATCTTCTCGCCCAGGACATAAGGACCATTGTGATTTTGCTGAATTGTGCCTGACTCATGACCTTACTTGGGGTTTTCTTGGTAAAGATGCTGATGTATTTTGCTATTTCCTTCTACAGCTTGTTTTTGCTCATGAGGAAGCTGAAACGAAGTCACACAGCTAGTAAAAGTGTCTGAGGGCAGATTTGAACTCCAGGCCCCATACTCTTTCCACTACACCACCTAGTTTTCCCAAAATTTTATTGAAAACTTTTGGGTTTTATTCCACTTTCATTTCTCACTAGATTTCCCTCCTTATACTCAGGAAAGATCTCTTCCTAAATGAATAAGCCCAACAGTATATACACTGTAAGCTTGTATTTTTCTTCATTTCACTCAAGCAGAGCAGCAAGTAAACAGCTTCAGTTCATGTTCAATGCTTTGGGGGAACCCCAATTTTCAGATGTTATGTTGACTAATATTCCATGTTCTTTTAAATAAATGCCTGCCATTTCTCCTATTGTTATCCTTTCTCTTCCTACCCCAGCCCACCAGTCTCCCTGCCTTGAATGTGTCTCTGGGCTGGGCACAGATTCACAAGGACCAAGGTCAACAAGGCAGAAAGGACAGGCCCCCCCAAAGTACCATCTGAAAAAAAAATCACATTTTTAAAAGTCATAACCTAACTGTAGGATGGCTTGCTGTTTAAAAGAGCTCTAGGGACAGCTCGAGTCTTCTGGGACATAGAGAATCTAACACAAACAGTTCCTCTTAATTTGATTTACAAGTTTATATTTTTGAATACAGTTTATCAACTACCCTAAAAGTTAATAAGCACAACTACATTTCAGAGGACCTTTCTTTCTTTCCACTGAGGAAACATTGTCACAATCCCAGAAGTTTATCGCCCAGCACAACCAGTTTTTCTTCCATGCCTTCCTCCCATTTGAATTGTGTAATTATTGTCACAGGAAAAAAAAAATCCCATTTTTCTGGCCACGTTGATGAAATCTCCTACTGTTGCCTAACCATATTTGGCTGTCAGCATTCTTTGGTTCACTGCTCCTTCTCCTTTGATTCAGGCCTAACCCTGGTTCTAAGCACTACCTTCCAGCTCTGGTGGGCATACTGACTCCAAGCTGAGCCTCTCCCTGAAGCACTGGCACCTGGGCCAGGGCCCTGGAGGAGGATCCTGGGGGTGGCCCTCAGCTGGGAGAGACTTGGCTCCTGATTGGGATTCATGTAGATGTGCATCTCTCTGTCTCAGTTTCTGTCTTTCTGTCACACACATACATACACACACACACACACACACTTCTCTCTCTCTCTCTCTCTCTCTCTCTCTCTCTCTCTCTCTCTCTCTCTCTCTCTCTCTCTCCACTCATTAGAGGTGTCATATCAATTGCCTTCTCTTAACAGTCTATAAATCCTCATGTTTTCTTTTCCTCTTCTCCACCTCATCCTTCATACTAGGTGTGAAGCATAATTATTTTCTGATGCTCCAGCTCTGGTAAAGGATTCCTGGACCAATCCAGCCTGAAAGATCTGAATGTCAGGCCTTAAACTATCTGGATTCTTGTTTGTGGATTTGAGACCATTTGAGACCCCTTTTTGATCTAGAATCACTGTCTGAATCTGTTGAAGACTTGGAGAAGAATATTCTGTGGGGTCTAGGGACCTGGGGTGTCTTCTCAGGTGCTTTGGGTGTGCTTGACCCTGGTGTTTCTGCCACACTGAGATGAAAGGCCCAGGTGGAGGCCAAGTGATATTCAGGTTTTATCAGTAAGTGTCAAGGACCCAGAGGAGAGCTGTTCCTTGGCAAGCTGGAATTGTTCATTGTAGTCTCCAGGAAAGACTGAAAGAAATAGAATTTAGTATCTGAACAAATAGAGATGCCTTCAAAAATGTATATGCAATTCCACAGTCAGCCACTGTAATACCATGTTATTTGCTGATCAAAGGGAAAGACCCCAAGTCAGGGGCTCTCCTTGAATGTTGCTTGGGGTAGGCCAGGCCCTGCCCCAACCTGGCCAGGCCATGGAACTGGTGGGTTTTGATGGAGGCTGCTGTGATGGGGAGAAAAGAAAGCTCCCTCCTTAAGAAGTCTAGAACACAGAGCTTTCTTATATGCTCTTGGGGGGTAGCAAATCAGCATAGTCTTCAAGGATATGAGGGGAAAAGGAAGAAAACTCAAAGAGATTCAGTTAATGAATTCCAAGAGGAATTTCCTCTTCCATGATTTCCTTCAGATTTTCCTACATCCCAAAACATTTTTCCTTTCCCAATCTGAATTGCTCAGTGGATGAGAACATTGAGAGGGGAAGGAAAAAGGGAGTACCAGCTTTTGCTGGAGGCTCTTGTTGCCCCCACAGAATACTTTTGAAGCCCACCCAGACCCCACTTTGTCTTTTCAAAAGCACCTTGTGGAACAGGGCTTCTGAATATTCCCCAACCAGGTGTGCAGCCACCACAGCTTGCTCAGGGTTAAATCCCTCTTCTGAGTGACCTGATGATTCTAGGAGCTTTACTAAACCTCGGTTAAATCCCATTAGGCTGTAGCTCCAAAGAACCCATCTCAGCTCCTGGGTAATCCTCAAACTATTAATTTCTAAGACTCTTTTTTTAACCTGATTCTGAGACTTGGACTCCATTTACAAAGTGTGCTGAGGAGTATAGCCAAGCTTTAAAAGCAACATGAAGTGTTGTACTTAAGAGTTTTGTTACAGGTAATTAACTGTAAGTTTACACATTTAATCTACTTTTAAGAGCAAGAGAGATTGGTAAATGACCCAGTAAAGACAAGTGCTCAGCCTAATTGGATGTAATGGTTGTTTGCTGGTGTTTATTACTGTACTCCAAGTAGACAAGTAGTCTGTGAATCCAATTTAGTTTATTGGAGAATCTATAGTACTCATAACTGTATCAGTGTTTGATTATATCAAGGACCCTGATGAAATTGGCTCTTTTGGTTGGAGAACTTTCATTTCATTGCATAATACAGAACAAAGAGAAATATTCCATTTCTGCCAGGCCTATTCTACGGCATCACCTCCAGGAAGCATTCTGCCTCCAAACCCAGTGGGCTGCACTAATATCAGCCAAGCTTTCAGCAAGTTGAAAACAAAGTTTTCCAACCATGCAAGCCTCCCAAACAGATGAGGATTTACTGCGGCGCTTCCTCACTCCAAGGTCCCATCGGCTCCAGAGAGAAGCGGCTGTGCTAGCCCCCCCGGTGGCTAACGGCCCTTCTTTCAATCTAGTTCTAACTCATTTACCATTACCACTATTCACAGCAGGAAGTCCCACACTGCATGTCATATCAGCAGCAGTATCTTGAGAACTTGGTGTCCATCAAAGTTGTTGCGTCGTCAATGAAAATAGCTCAGTGTAAGTGAGGAGCACTTATTCTATAGAGGAGAAGAAAGCTGGGATGCACCCAGTGATGGGGAGTGTCCCTCACAGAAGGTTGGAATTGGAGCGCTTGACTCCTGAAGTGTCTCTGTGGTCATCACATTGAGATGCCCTTTTGGAGGAGACTGCATGTCTTGACCAGAGCAATGACTGTTTGGAGCCAGTAGAGCTACTCAGTGTGATGATGAAGGCTCCTGATCCCTGCTTCTCGGGGGGTTGCAGCTGGCACGACCCCTTGAGTCCCAGAATGCTGAGCTGCAGTGATTCAGAGTGGCACCAATATGGTGAGCTCCTGAGATTGATGCTAAACAGCAATGGGATGGGGCTGCAAGGAGCCATTCACGGTCTGGTCAAGATAGTCCTGTCTCAGCAATTAAAAGAAACCGTGAAGTTGGTAAATCTCTTTCCTCACTTTAGAAAGTCCCTGCTTCTCTAGCTCCCTGCTTGCCATTTTTCCAGTTTGAAGAACCAGAAGACAAATGGGCACTTTTCACATGGGAGAGTTAAAGAAGAGGCTTCCACTCTTGGTTTGGGCTGAGTGACCTCAGTGGACACACAATTAGTTTTGGGAAATGATCTCTTCCAGTTGCTCATAAAAGGTTATTGTAAGGCCTGTTTCCAAACCTTTCCTCTCCTGCCTTGCCATTCTTCTGATTAAAAACTGAGTACCAAAAATGAATTTTCAAATATCCAGAGTTCAGAAAATAGCAGATTTTTTTGAAATGTCATCTTTTCTACACACTCTTAAAGACTTCAGAACTCTGATCACCACAGCAACTAGTTGTGATCTGATAGGGCTAATGATAAATTAAAGGACATCGCCCACATCTTAAAGAGGAGCCAAATAGGGTAGGTATTTTCAGAGATGGTCGAAGTGTTCTGTTTGACTACATGTATGTTGCAAGGGAAGGTTCAGTGGGACCAGGTTAGTCATTACAAAGTGGCTATGATGCTGAGAGAGAGAGAAGAGAAGAGAAAAATGAATAATAATCACTGCTGTTCTTTCAACCTTGAAACTGAAGTTGAAGTTCTTTCTCTACCATTTACTATTCTGGTGATATTTAGCTAGAGTTTTAATTTCTCTGAGCATAATCATATCTGAACACTTCTATTTTTGTGAAGCTAAGGTCACACAAGCAGATATGGGTGAGAACCATCTTCTTTTCCACCAAACCAAAGAATATGAGAGTTGGAAGGGACCTTATAGATTTTCTAACCCACCCCCCTTTTACAGAGGAACAAACTGAGGCCCAGAAAAATTAAATTACCTGTCCAAGGTCATATAAGTTGTTCACAGAACTAGATCTCTCTTCCAAGCAGTGAGCCACCTATATCAGTGTGGCCCAACTTGGAGCCTAGTCTTCTGGATAATATATGCTTTGAAGGCTAGATCCAAAGTTCAGGAAAGATTGTCCCTGCCTTCTTTGGAGTCCACTATGAGAAACTGCTGTCATGCTGTGAGGTCTTATGAAATCAACTTTTCATTATATTTTTCGGAATGTATTTGTTTAGCACAGTTGTATCTAGAAATGTTTCCTTGGAGGAGTGTACTAGGTTGGAATTTATTCACTTTGAAAATAGTTGTTATCTAAAAATAGCACAGTGGATTTCCTGCCCAAAAGAGCTACTGCTGTCCGATTTTTTTCAGATACTTGCATAATGACTCATTCTTGCATAAGCTTTCAGAATGATAAATAAAATTCCAACTGGCTCTGAAACAGCAAGGTCAATGACAACCAGGACCCTTGGCCTATTTGCTCCATTGGTTTTCAGGGTTGGGCCTGAGAGATTCGTTTCACTGTTGATGGTACTACACACACACACACACACACACACACACACACACACTCTCACACAAAACGCACCACTTGAAGCACTATTCATCTCTCCAGAGAAGGAGACTTCAGCCAGGATTTCTTGCTTTTTCAAAATCCTTAAATAATCAGGATCTGAGATAAACATTAGAAGGAATGATTGTCTTGATAGTATTATCTGTTACCTTTTCTAGGCTATTGAAATTGAAATTATTCACAATATCAAAATTGTAAGTTCAGTATTTCTTGGTATGGTAGAGATCAGATTTTGGATACATTTTATTTTTTTTAAATTAATGCCTTATTCACTGAAAATCTCTTTTTAAATTTTCCATCATATTGATTTCCAAATTTATCATCCATGACTAACCCAGACAGAGAACTTTCTCCTGTATTAAAAGAAAAATATTTAAGCAAAAGTAAGCAGCAACAATATCTGAAAGCATATGCACTGTCCTGTACACATAAGGGTCACCTCACCTATCCAAAGAAATGATGGGAAAGTGCATTATATCATCTTTGAGTAAACTTCAAATATTTGCAACTGTAACTAGGAAAAGGAAATAACATATTATTCAAAACTCTTAACTGGAATTACTTTTTTATAAACTACTTTTGGGGAAGTAGAATCATCAGTTTGTAGTCATCTTTTTATATTATTATTATTAACATTTTCCATATTAGTCATGTTGTGAAAGAAGAATTAGAACTAAAAGGGGGAAAAATACCATGAGAAAGAAAGAAAAAACCTTATAAAAGAAGTTTTTTAATGAACAGAGTATGCTTTGCTCTGCATTCACACTCCATAATTTTTTCTTTGGTTGTGGATGGCATTTTCCAAATCAGGAAGGATTGTTCCCTTAATCACTGAATGGCTGAGAAGAGCTGATCTATCTTGATCATCTCATAATCTTGTCAATGTGTTCAGTGTTCTATTGATTCCTGCTCACTTAACTCAGCATCAGTTCATACAAGTCTTTCCAAGCTTCTCTAAAGTCTAACCACTCATGAATAGAATAGTACTCCATAATATTCATACACCACAACTTGTTTAACCTTTCCTCCATTGATGGATATCCCCTCTATTTCCAATAGTTTGCCACTACAAAAAGAGCTGCTGTCCCAGTTTTTCCACATCCTCTCCAATACCAATCATTTTGCTTTTTTTGTCATCTTAGCCAATCAGAGAGGTGATACTCAGAGTTTCTTTCAAATAGCTTTAATTTCATCATCTGAAAACTGCCTTTTCATATCCTTTGACCATTTATCAATTGGATAATGAATTATTATTCTTATAAATTTAATACAGTTCTCTATTTTAGAAATGTCCTTTCTCAGAAACACTAGCTGTGAAAATTGTTTCCCAATTTTCTGCAGTCCTTCTAATCTTGGCTGCATTGGTTTTATTTGTTTTGTTAAAAACTTTTTAATTTAATATAGTCAAAATCATCCATTTTTCAGTTTATAATGTTTTCTGTCACTTGTTTGGTCTTAAACTAATCTCCTCTCCATGGATCTGACAGATGGGGTATTTATTGCTTGCTCTCCTTAGTTGGTCTATGGTATCATCCTTTATGCCTAAATCCTGTACCCATTTGACCTTATTTTGGTATAGGGTGGGAGATGTGAGTCTGTGTCTTAAATAGAAAACCTCGAGTCTTTTAGTGTTCTTCCTACTTCACCCTCCTTCCTTAGTTCTCTAAAATAGTTCTTGAGCACCTGCTAAGTGTAGACTAGAAGCTCCCTGTGGGAAAAGATTGTTTCTTTTGTCTCTATATCCCCAGCACCTAGCCCGGTGTCTCTTAGGCATTAAATGAATGCTAATATGAATTGTATGTGAGAACTTCAAAGATGCAGAGTGCACCAGTCTGCCTTTATGAACTTGGAGTCTGGTAGGAGCCACAAGGCCGGTCTGGAAGTCTGGGTAATCAAGAGGAGAATGTGATGAAATAAAGAGGACAAACAAAGCAGTTTGGGGATTCAGATATCACATCTGGTGGAAGAATGCTTCATTAAGAAGCTGACCTTTGAACTGGGCCAGGGAAAATGAGGCGACTTCATTTAGACAGGCAAAAAGGAAAGGAAAACTCCTTCCAGGCACAAAGATATTAAAAGTGTGGGGCATGTTTAGGGAATCCATATGGGCCAGATCACAAGGTTTGAGTTTTAAGCTGAGAAGTTTGAACTTAATTCCATAAGAAAGTGAAGGGATCCTTTTTAGGGGATAGGAGGGGTGAGGGCAGTTGTGCTTTAGAAATATTAACCTGGGTAAATTGGGCATGTCTAACTCAACATATCCAAAACCACACTCCTTATCTTTTCCCAGAAGACCATCCCTCCTCCAAACTTCTTTGAATCACTCCCCATCTTGGAGTCATTCTCCAATTCTCACTCACTCTCCTCAGTCTCCCTCTTCAGCATGTCTCCGACTGAACCCCTTCTCTTTCCTGGTAACCTCACTTCTCATCTTATCTATGGTTTCCCCACCTCAGTTCTACCTCCACATAACTCTCCCCCCCATTAGATCGTGAACTCCTTGAAGAACAAGAACAATCTTGTCGCCTCTTGAACCCCACTAGCTAACAGGGTGCCTGCTTCCTGACCAACACTCCTAGCGCTTCTCTCCTCTCCCAGGCATCACCTTCTCCTGAGTTTCACTGAGCCCCTTCTTGCTCTCCTAAGTTGTAGGGGAGGTGCCAGGTGATCTGGGAGAGGAACGTTCTCCTCCAGTGAGTCACAAGTCCAGTCCCTTTACCTGCGTGCAAAGCACTCTATAGACAAAAATGAGACATTCCTTGCTCTCCAGACTAAGCTCTGTTCACTTAGAGGACTCAGCAGACACCCAGATTGAGTATTAAGCACTGAGCATATGAGCCTGCCCTTACTCAGAAGGAGCTTCCATTCTAAGCAAAATATAAAGGGGGAGGATTATGCAGAGTCATTTCAACAGGGAAGAAGGGCTAACAAGGAGAAAGCTATTGAAAGGCCTTACTGTGTCTGAGAAGGCTTGTGAGAGCTGGGCTCTGGAGTAGGATGATTTTCTAACAGGGAGAGGGGGGAGGGAAGGACCCTTCACAAATATCCAACTTTGGATCTCACAAGTTCTTCCTTGCTGTCTCTGTGTTTTGCCTCTTGCTGAGGGTACTGGTACTCAAGTGGCAGAGGATAGAATGGGTTTCTGTTTTCTTCATTCACAGCTACCCCCTTGAATAGATTCTTAAAGACATAGCTGGATCCAGATTTATGTATATAGCAATACCACACCATAGTAAAAGAGGAGTATCCTATTCTTTGGCAGTGTAGTTTTTCTCCATGAGCAGCTCTCTTTTCCTGGCAAATAGAATATTCCAAGCCTGGAATACTATCTTAGCTTATAGTAAGAACAACCAAATGCATAGAGAAATCTCTTTGGTTAGAAGGCCATTGCTATTCCTTTTGTTTTTACCACATTTTATTTTTTTTCTTTTAGGTTTTTTGGGGGGTTTTTTTGCAAGGCAATGGGGTTAAGTGACTTGCCCAAGGCCACACAGCCAGGTAATTATTGTCTGAGGCCAGATTTGAACTCAGGTACTCCTGACCCCAGGGCCAGTGCTCTATCCACTATGCCACCTAGCCGCCACCTTTACCACATTTTAAAGTAGCTAGGATGCTGAGAATAAGTTTAGTAGTAGCTTTCTCCTACCAATTGACACAAATACTTTCAAAAAGAATAAAGTTTGTCTCTCTACAAACTTTGGCAGTCACCACTGATACTGAGTACTATGATGGAGCTTTGTAGTTTCCTTATGGTTATAGTTTTCTTGCAGGAAAGTACCTAGTTCTTATTAATTGTATTTTTTAGATTCCCAAGTGCTTTAACTTTATTTCCTGAACCTAGAGATTTATTAGGGAAGCAACCAGACTTAAGGTCCATACAAACATGATTTTCCCCTTTGTTTCTGTTGTCTTCAATGTACTCATTTCCTCTATCCCCCTCTGGGCGATTCCCATTATATAATTGCCTCTTTCCCTCTTATCGTTGGTTTCTTGTCATCTCCTGGCTTATCCCTCCTGCTACCGAAAAACATATCTCCCATCTTTAAAAGAATCTTCAGTAAATCCTATCATACTTTCAAGCAATTATTCTCTAATTGTCTTCTCTTTGATAGCCAAACCCTTGGAAGAAGCTATTACATTCGGCGTGCCTCCTTTTTTCATTTTTCTATGGTTTCTCAGCCCTTTTCAGTCTGCCTTTCTAACCTCACCATTCAAATGTTGAAGGTTAATCATTTCTAAATCCTGTGACATTTTCTTACTTATCCCTCTTAGCCTCTTTGCTAATTTTTGCTCTTTTGACAACCCTTTCCTCTCAAGTTTTCTTGACACTATTCTCTTCTGGTTCTTCTACTTGTTTAACCATTCTTTCCCAGCCTCACATCTTCTGCATAGTGTACAAGGTTGCTCTACACCATCTTCTCCTTTCTATCTATTCTATTTCTTGGGGAACATGATTATCCTCTCCTGTGCAAATGATATTTAATTTGCATTCCTTTTTTCATCTCTTCTTCTCTTTTCTAATTACCAGTACCATATACTTGCCAATTGGCTAGCTATACCTGGATGTCTCATTTATGTCTCAAACTCAACTAGTCTTCTTATTTCTCTGTTTTTGTTGAGGGCACCAATATCCTATCATTCACCTGAGTTCATAAATTTGAAATCATCCTCAACTCTTCCCTCTCTCCCCAAATGCTAAACTGCCCAATCTTGTTCTGCTTACTTCCCAACATCCCTCTCTTGTGCCACCTTTCAACTGACATAGCCCATCCTATTAGGGTCAGGCAGATTCTATCTCTTGCCTGAACTATTTCAATAACATCTCGCCATTTTAATTGACCTTCACTGCCACTAGAGTGATTTTTCAAAAGCAGAGGTCTGATCATATCACTCTGTTGTGTAAACTCCAGTGGCTCGGTTTCTTTTAGGATCAAATACATCTTTGTCTGGCATGTCAAGACGTTTTTAAAGCTGTGAAGGTGGGATAGGGCCAGCATAACTTCCTTTTGTTGCTCAGCAGTGCCATTAGCTTAGCTTTTGGTGTTCCTCATCTGATCACATCACACTCCATCAGTCATCCATAGGCCTTTATGGGGGACTGCCCCATGCACCAAAGCCTTCTGTCCTCCACCCCACCTCTTTGAATCTCTAGTTTCCTTCAAAACACCATGTAAATGCACCCTCTCCACGTGCCCCTAGTGCTGCTCCCTCTAAGCTTATCTAGTTTCTGTTATATATGTGCATTTTGTCTCCTCCATTAGACTGTAATGATAGGGATTTTTATGATATTTGTATGTCTGGCATATCAGGTACTAAATATAAAGGTTGATTGATTGATTGATTGATTGAAGTAAAATCTGACCAAATACAACAGGTGAGAATCTTCACTCTTGTCCACATGCAGACAGCTCAACCTTTGGTGCCCCAAAGTTGCGAGGGGAGGAGTGATTTCTGGAGGTTGTTCCTGAGAGGAGGCGGGGGCCCAGACCTGGCAAGAATCCAGTATATTGTATTTACTTATTTTATCTATATTTCTATTTACTGTTTTTTCTCTCTCTGCACCCTATTTCCAACAGAATGCAAGATCCTTGACTGAAACCCAATTTCATTTTTTAATATATTTATTTTAGCTCCTCCCTCAGCATCTTGCACATTGTAGGTCCTTTATAGATGGTTGAATTGACATTTGCTTGTAGACTTCCCTGACCAATTTTCAAGGACTCCTCAGTGTACTCTCTATTCCCAATGGGTCTGAGGAGCACCAACTTTCCCTGGCCAGTCTGTTAGGTTGTGTTACTTGGAGAATTCACCTGCTTTTCTTTGGCTCCCTTTGCAGAGAATGAAGTCAGTGTTTTTCCTGTCTTGGATCAAAACCAGAGTGAAATAGTTGACACCAATGGAGCTGGAGATGCCTTTGTTGGAGGTACAGAATCATTCATTTTATACTTATTTGGGATTTAAATGTTTTCTTTAACCCTCATCTCTATTGCATTTTTTAAGATTTATGAATTTAATGAATTTCAATTTCTTCTTTTAAGTAACTTTTAATGTTCTCACCATGCACTCGTGTCATTGTGGATTTTATGAGGTGCTTATTATTGCAGGGAAAATGTGTGGTATGACTTTAAAGATAATTTGCTATTATGCTCTACCCAGGTCATTTTCACGAGATTAATTGTATCTGTCAGAATGTTGCATAAACAAGCTGCATCAAATACAGTATAGAGTGTATTCAGATCCCTCCAGGCTTAAATGTTAACACATTGTTGTTCTTTAAAACAGGTTGTGGTGAATATTAAACAGTATGCTAATAAGTGAGGGTGATGTCTTTTGATTATGTCATTTGGGCAGAACATCTGTTTCCCTGCACAATAGTTTGGTGCTTACTCTCCCATGAAGGGTTAAATTTCAGACTGATTCAAGCTCAATAAGAATTGGCAAGGCTTGTGAGGACTTAATTGTTTCTGAAAGAGTGGGGGGGTGAGGAAAGAGAGACTATTGGGAGATTTGGGTTTGAGGGGGGTAAATTCATCTAAAATCTGGTTCAAAGGCTCTTGTGATGATTTTAACTTCTTTGTAGTTGAATCCAGTGATATCTGGGAAGCTCCAGATTCCTAAATAGTAGCCCTGAGGGGTCCATCCTGACCTTTGTTTCTGTCTTGTAGCATCAAAGAGGACCAGGTGGGTACAAAGCAAAAGAGATGGTTGAGATCCAACTGCTGCTAGGCCAATCAGTCCTTGGCTGGTGCCCCTGGCCCTAGGCAGGAGGGAAGGACCACCTGCCTCTGCTGTAAGAGCTTGGGGTAGAAGTGCAAGGATGAGGAGTAGGGGAGGACTGCCACCATAGGCTTCCCCCCTCCCCTTTTTCCTTGAGGATGTCCATGTCTGGGATAGCGGTCATGGGCTCCACCTCACCCTCACCTGCTTATTAGCTTCTACCAGCTCCACCACCTCAGCCGTTCACTGCAGTAGTTGGTGGTGTGCACCATCGAGGACTTTCTTGGGACCTTTAGAAGTCAGTGTCCCAGGCAAAGAGAGTCTGTCATTCTATTCCAGTAGCCCAGGGATGCCAACAATTCTCTCTTGATTCCTTCAAGATATTGCTGATGGCCCAGGAGTCAAGAAGACCTGAATTCACATACAGTTTTAGATACAGTAGCCGTGTGACCCTGATTCAGTCTCTCAATCTCTGCCTCAGTTCTTCAGTTATAAAATGAAAATGGTACCTGACCCCCAGGATTGTTGTGAGAGTCAAATGAAATAATGTATTTTCAAAAGCATGAGGCACAGTGCTGGGTCCTTATTAAAATGCTTATCTCTTGGTCTCTCCCTGGATGACCCTCCCAGGCCTGGGCCTTTGCAGCCATTTCTGGGGCTAGGACTCTGCCCTGGGAAATGGAGACAATTCTGCAATCTCCAACTAAACATGATTTCCTAATTTCCCAGGTCAGAAGAAAATTCCTTCCTGTTGCCCCGCTGTGCTCTATCACAGCAGTCTGCCTTTTCATTTGGAACCCTCTTTGTCACTGCCATAGTAACAAATGAAAACATTGAGAACATTTTGTGACAGGCACTGTCATTGTTCCCTGTGAAATCTCTTCCCCTGTGTCTGCCCAGTAAATGAAACTGAGAAGAAAAATCATAACAAATAACAAGAAAAGGGCCCCAATCAATATGTTCCCACTGGGCTGTCAATATCAGCCTGGGTTAATCTAACAAGATTTAGTTGTACATTGTATGGCAGCAGTTGGGATGGGGACGAGAACTGCCGATCAGCTTTCAGAGGGGAGTAAGGACCCTAGAAAGACTGCACAGGGGCTTCTGAGAGCGCAGAGCTGGTGGTGCAGCCTCAGAATGGTTCCAGGCACTGCCCTGGAACTGAGGGCAAAGCCAGAGTTGTTGTCTCAAAACACTTTCAAAATCCTCCAGCCACTCCGCCAGGTGAAAATTACTCTAAAAAAGCACTTTAGTATTTTATTGCATCAATACTCTTTCTCACTCTGATAAGACTTTGGTGCACAGACTCCCAAGAACCAACTTGTTGTGCTGACCCAGAAGCCCTCACCCTTAAGTCAGAGGATCCTCCCCCAGTACTTCTAGGTCATTTATCTAACAAGTATGAATTCATGCCTACCATGGACTACATAAAAAGGAGGATTCTTGACCTCATATGAATGAATCTGGTCCATATCTGGAGTCACTCCGATGGTCCCAGAAGGGAGAGTGAGGCTGGTGACTCAACACAGCTCCCCCCAACCCCCCACTGAAATTCAGTTTACATGCTTGTCATCGGATCACCTTCCAGATGCCATGGTCATCTTTGAGAACAAGCAAGAATCAAACTACTAAATGCTTTTTCATTCGTGCATTTATTCACACACAACTATATCATTAATATACAGAAGAGGTATAAAATATTGCCCCTGAGCTACACAAAACCTGCAGAGAAATCTGTTTATTGGCTTTAAGAAGAACATGCAGATATTAACAACATGCTCACTCAGCCCAGTAAAGACCAATGATTAATGGATGGGATTGGGACCTCTTAAATAGGCCTAGTAAATAAGAGAGTCATCTCAATTTATTTTTCTAGGGTCATCTAGCTAATGTTGACCTAGGTATAAATTTGGATTCATACACTTTGTTTTTTTCTCTAACAAATAAATGGCAAGAGAACACTTCCTATATTAGCAACAGCCTGTTGGAAAGTAAGGTAATTGTTCCAGTAGACATTGTTTGGGTGTCCTTTTCCAGCTACTACTAGAAATCCATCGTTACCTTAACCTGATATAAACACTGTTCTCACATAAACAGCTACCAAGCAGTTTTTACTATCAGGTCAGTTCCTGTTATTCTGTCTTAGCCTCCTGGTTGATCTTGTACATAAACCCAGCCAGCACACTTAACGTGGCTTGTTCTGTCAGCCAGCACTTTCTGTTTGTACTTATCTCCTTGCGTTAACCTTACTTTGGGGCAGTGGAAAGAATCCGAAATTCAAAATCCAGACTCAGGCACTTAACAGATACATTGACCCTAGGCAAGTCACTTAACACTATTTGCTTCAGTTTTATCTGCAAAAAGAGCTGGAAACGAAAATGTGTCACAAAGAGTGAAACAACTGAACCAAAAAAACTTTTTAATGCGAAGTTGACTTCATACTAAGAATTTATATTGGTATATGTAGTTTTTAAAAAAGCCAAACAATCATTATATCAGTGATGGAGTTGTATATATTCTGTTTTCCTTGTCCATTGAAGCTTCCAAATTGGTTTGGCTTCATTATAGAACATATCAGACCTTTCTTAAGGAAATAATATTTCACATCACATGAATAGGAGGTAGAAGTTTAAAAGACTGGAAGGCAACCTGTCTTATTCAGCGTTTTTTTTGTTTGTTTGTTTGTTTGTTTTTGGTCCTGGATAGGAATATGAGGGTGTGGTTGGTTGGGTGAGTGTGTGGGTGTGTTTTTAACATTTTCCTATAAAAGTCCAGAAGGCTTATCCCTGTAAAGGAATGCCCCTTCCATACAAAGTTGCAGTAAACCAGTGTGAGATGATTTTTTTTAAGTTCCATTTATAGGTAGGTCTTGAGCTATGTTTGTGTCACATGTTGGCTTTCAGTGCTTAACCATAAAGGCCAGGAAACTCTTAAGTCACTGTTCTCACAGACATAGCCCAGCCAACTTGCCCATTGCTGCTTATTTTGCACCAGAATGATCACCAATTTGCGGCTGAGCTGTGGTTTCCGAGGGAACCTTCACTCTGAATTGACTTCCTGCTCCTGTACAGTCTTAGACATTGAACCATCCAATCTGAGACCATTTAGGGTTTAGATTTCTCTGAGCAAAACCTGAAGAGATATGTACATACCTTACAATGGCTGGCATTATCTTTTAAACTATTCAATTTAAAGTTAATGTTTATTGATTTCTTTTTCACTGAAAAAAATGCTTTCTTACACATCTGAGTCACTAGCCCATATTAACGATTGACCCCAGAAGAACTTACTAATCTCAAGAGAAAATAAAATTGTGAAAGATCTTATTAGGATACAAAGAGGAAAAAAGGGGGAAAAACCAGGGTTGAATGGAACAGACATCTGAACTTTTTTTAGGGAACTAGTACTTCCTCTACATCCAAATTGGGCAGTGTCTAGAGAAGTCTGGAAAACCCTTCTCAATTTGAAGGAGATTTCAATGTATAAAATAATAAACACAGGAAAACAGGTTTGTTTTTTTTTTAATCAATTTATAGACCCTAGCCTGAGAACACCTGGTCTAATCAATAACCAGTCAGTAAGCATTCTTTAAGGTCTGTGCCGTGTACTGGAAATCCAGAAACAAAAGTAGAATCCTGGCTTGAAACATGAGGGACTCAGGGAGTGAGCACTTGAAATCTCAGGGAACAAGGCAGATGAGCCAGAACTGGATTCTAAAGGAACCATGCGGAAGAAAGAACCTTCTGCTTCCCTCCAGCCCCGCCCCCCCCAAAAGGGGGATGTCCAGGTCTGCTGGAGGGTGGGAATGTAACCACTTTGCAGACCACCAACAGAAGTGTTGATCACAGCCATTTGGCACTCACTGGAACTTGGTCAGCTTTAGGTGTTGGGGCTTTTGCTTTTTAAAAAAAGGTTAAAACCCTGACTTTGGAAAGAAAACATCAGATTCCCATTTTTGTAAGATGGGATCAATGCTCTGAAATGTTAAGATCCTCCTTAAGCATCCAGCGCAGGTGACAATGGGACAAAATTACCACTGACTGACTCCAAACCCCTCAAGTCATGATTTCTTGGAGAATGATCCTGGACTGCAAGATGCTCGGCCTGCAGAGTCTTGGGGAGTGAGCCTTGCTCACTGCTTCTTAATATTGAAGGGGCCATTATGCAGAGCAGGGAGCCCACTGCCTGGACCCAACCCAAGGACTCCTGAGGACACCTGGGAGTAGGCAGACTTGGCCCACCCTGGTTGCGCAGCTCATCCATCATTCCCTCCCCCAGCTGCTCCTGCCTGCCCTTTTCAGATAACCTTCTATCTAGCCTATCTACATCTTACATACCTAGGGATCTTCTTGATTAGAATGGTTGCTTCTTGGTAGCAGAGACCGGGATTTTCAGTCCTTCTTTGTAGCCCTTGTGATTAACACAGTGACTGACCTAAAGGAAGGGCTTCATATACATGTGGACAAACCTCTAGAAGTATTGCTCCATAGGCTTCTTCCAAAGGTGGTGGTTCTCCATGTCCAGGCCTGGCCCATTGGTTGGGCTGTTGCCTCAGGGATCCATTCCTCAAGGTGGAACCTCTGGGGTCTCTTCCACCTCTAAGTCACTGAACCCCAAACAAGTTCATCACCTTAAGGAACATGGAGACTCAGAAATAGCAGTTAAAAACCCAAAGGACTGGTATTAAATGTCTAATCTGTTGGTGCCATTTACATGGGTGATAGGAATTAAAGTCTCATTCCTCAGGGTTAGGCCCTGTTTGAAACAAGAAGCATTTTTTAAGTCGAGTGAAACAATAGCCTCTCTAAAGCTCTCATTCATGATCTCACTGTTTTGTCATTCCTCAGAAGGAAAAATATTGACATTTCCCGGCTGCATGCTCCAGCTTTCTGATCTCCTGCAGTTTATTTTTATAACAACCTTATCGATGGGCCTCTTACCCAGCTCTCTAGGTTTAACTGAGTTGAGTCGATTTGTTACCACAGCTTCAAGTAGCTGTTACAGAACAAGCAAGACATCCTAATAAAGCTGTAAACGTGTTTACTCAAACACAGTATTGATTTTACTTGGAGAGGGAGAAGCGGGCGCTTAGCACCGTGTCAGGGTGGATGAATTTAACTGCACTTTTTCATTGTCATCTGTCATGGTTGTGAAACACTAAGTAAAGCCACCGGAGGATAATTAGAAGTGCCAGAAATTTAGCCCCTAAAATCAGTTAACCACTTGAGACTTTTGTAGCTTAATTAGTTTTTATTAAAACTTTCCTCTAGTAATATAGTCAGGCACTTTTAACTGTGCTTTCAACTAGAGCAAGATTTCAAGGTTGTGACTTGGTAGGTATATGAATTTAATGACTGTGGATTTTTTCAGATTTTTTTTTCCTTTCTCTGGTAATTAGGCTAGCACCAGAGCATAATTAGAATTAAGACTAATTTAAAGAGACAGCCATCGGTGCATGTTCCCATTATTGAAATGTGTGACTTTTCTGAAAGGTACATTTTAAGCAGGTACTGAAACTATCACAGAAGGGTAGAGACCCAGGGATTTGTAGTCTCAGTACCTGAGTTTAGAATCCTTGACCTCAGGCAGGTAAGTCACTGCCCTCTCAGTTTCCTCCTCTATCAATAAGGAGAATTGGAGATGATCTCAAACATTCTTCCCAGCTCGAAACAGATAATCTTGTTATCCTATTTATTGTACAATAAGTTGTGTGTGCTTGTGTGTATCTTAGGAAGCAGAAAAAATGTGTGCAGTTAGAATTTTTGTAGTCATCTATATTTCACACCCTAACAGTGTTTAAAGTTATCAGGCTCTGTCCTGTTCAGCCAAGTGGTTGGCTCCCTGATTTCTGTGGGTCTCATTTCCACTTGCTCTATTGCTTATATTGGATTTGTAAAATGGACCTGAGTAAAAGCTATAGTCTTTACAGAGAAGGGCTAGTGAGGAAAGCATCAGAATTCTTTCCTTCTTTAGAATTCCATTCAAATATATGCATTTAATGTATATTTTACCCTGGAAGCTGTTAGAAAAGCACAATAATATTGTTAGATGACAACCCCCAACCACAACACAATGAGCACAAAATGTGAATTCCTTTACCAAAAAAAAAAAATGTTGTGAGATTCCTTGTCTTATCTCCAAAAATCAATCAACAAATGGCTTAAAAATATCTCCTAGACCTTCTCTAACTCCATTCCAGACAACCTCTGGATAATGGGAATTGAGGCAGCTTAGAAGCAGAGTAATGATAGTTTCTAATCACATGGGATTGTCAAATCCTGATGGTAAAGAAAGTCTTCAAAGATGCAAGTGTCCAAAGCTTTTGAATCTCCATGTCAGGCTTTTGGGGGATTTGGGGTTGGTTAGTTTGGTGTTGGAGCCCCTTTTTTTTAAACCACTACAAATGCTAGCAAGTTGAGTCTTTAAGTCATGAATCTTTGAATCACTTAGCTAGAGTGTGGGTTGCCAGGGAGGGCCCCATGAGCAATTTCCTCTAATTTTTCTGAAGGTGGAGGAGGAAATCAATATGACACAGTTGTTGAGTCCTTCTACTACAAAAGAAGTGCCCAGAAGAAGTCACATTTCTCACAATGGAAAAAGTGACATTGTGTGGAATTTCTCATGACGATACAACATTTTCTTTAAAATCTATATAACACAATTCCGAAGCCAACAATGCATTATTTAAATGACTGTGTCATTCAATATCACTGAAAAGTAAGAACTACTTGAAAAAGGAATGCTGAGGTAGAGGAGAAAGGTAGTAGGATGGATAAATCCATACGTAACTTTAATTTCGAGTTAACTTGATCTGAGTTTGATATGTAAGCTTGTGTCTGGCTACCTGCTTAAGCCCCCAGCCGCCATTCATTCTACGTATCTCTATGACCCAGAGGCAGATCAAGAGAGGACAGAGGTGGAGGGAAGTCATCAGCTAGTCAACTAGCTAGGGAGTAGGAGAAGTTTGTGTTGAGGAAGAAGGAGGCCAGTGTCGCTTGGAGGGGGTGGATAAAATGTAAGACAACTGGAGAGGTAGAAAAGGGCTAAGTTATGAAGGACTTGAAAAAAAGAGTGTTTCTGTTTGATCCTGGAGACAATAGGGAGCCACTGGAATTTACTGACTATAAGAAGTAATATGGTCTGGCCTGTTCTTTAGGTAGATTACTTTGGCAGCTGAGTGTGGAAAATGAATTGAAGTGAAGAGACACTTGAGGCAGATAGAAATATTCCAGGAATGGAGGTGATAGAAGCCGGTGTAGTTTAAGTATCAGAGGGGGAAAAGGAAACATATACAAGAAGCATTACAAATATGGAAGTGATTGAATTTGACAACTGATTAGATATATAGGGAGGAGGGTTTGAGAGAAAAAGGAGTGAGGCCTGGAGGACAAGCCTCGGTAGGAAGATTGGAGAGACCTTCAATAGGGTTAAAAAAAACAAAGAAAGGACCCCAAAGAAAGGACCACCTTTCCCATTTAACCTTGTTGGAAATCTGAAGGGTATTAAGACAACTTTATCTCCTTAATAACAGATTAAGGATGGTTGAATTTTTATAGCTAAGTATCTTATGCTTCCTTCTTAAATCCTCCTGAAGATCAGATCTTGTTTCTTTGTTGAAGGTGCAAGTCGGGGCCTTCCTCTAAGGACATTGGGGTCTAGTGTCATCTCTCTTCCCTCTCCCTTCACTCCCATCATTCTGTCTTCTTCCTTTTCCCCAGTGACCACAATGCTTTTAGGAAAATGAAAAGCATCTCCTCAAAACCCTTTCCTTGGAAGACTACCTTCCAGTTATTCCATATCTTCCATGTACATAGTTATTGAACTGATGGTTCCCTGATTAGAATGTGAACTCCTGGAGATCAGGGACCAGTGTTTTTGACTAGGCTGGACCCAATACAGTCTGGCACATAATAATCTTTTTTTTTTAAATTAGGTTTTTGCAAGGCAAATGGGGTTAAGTGGCTTGCCCAAGGCCACACAGCTAGGTAATTACTAAGTGTCTGAGACCAGATTTGGACCCAGGTACTCCTGACTCCAGGGCCGGTGCTTTATCCACTTCACCACCTAGCCGCCCCACATAATAATCTCTTAATAACTTTTTGTTAACTGACTGATTCAGGAAAAGTTTGGACTCCTAGTATATAGAAATATACTATCTAGAAAACTTGAAATGAGTGTAGACTGACCTCAGGGATATATAACCTAGAAAGAAATAAGTTGGGTTGTTTGGTTTTTTTTTTGTTTTTGTTTTTAACTAAATTCCTTTTATAATCCTGCATTCTTCTCAGTGATTTTATATAATAAAAGAAAATTTTATTCTAATTAGTGGAAGGTTTTGATGAATGAGAGTTTTGTTGTACTTTTAAACTTCAACCCCATCTGCAGAAGTTAATGAAATTAGAGGCAACAGCAGTGAAAGTGACTGATTTTTATAAAGGAAATAATCCATCCCATAAAAAAGGAATAAATCTAGAAATGATTAAAATTCAATAAAGAATTGAGATTAAAGTGTGATGACCTGAAAATGGACAAGAGCAACTCTTAAGCTGCCCTCAAGATTTTATTTTCTTTAATTGAAAAATAGCTAAGGTTATTGCTAAGTAGGACATGAGTTTTGTTTTCATTAACATAATAATTCCTCTGAGAACAATTATAATCACATGATACCTTATATTCTTGCTCCCTTACTGTAGTGACAATTTAATTGCACATCTGATAGGGAGATAAAATTTTATATTATTAATGCATAATGAACTTTCCTTCCAATCTTTAATCCTGGAGTGGAGGTGACCCAGGGTTCTAGGAGGCAGCAATTCCAGCATAGCACAAGTAGGGATGGGAATAGCTGGGGGCTTGGAGACTAAGAAATAGCTATGTGACTACCTCAGTTACCAGAGAGAGACGAGTCATGTATCCTCTCTAGGAATTCATTTCTGTCTGCAAAATGACTCGCTGACCTTTGAGGTTCCTTTCCCCTCTAAAACTATGATGTAGCCATGAAGTTATGTAGCCACTGGAGCAATAAATCGTGCACTTTCTGAGCTTAGCTGATCCCAGCACCCTGGAAAGCCTGTTCCAACAGGCCCAGGCTAGGGTTGGGCTGTGTGTCAGCCCCCTGAGGACCAGCTGGGGGAGTCAGCCATCGTGGGCTCATTCAGTCAATTAATGTTTCCGAAGCCCTGGCTGTGAGCCTAGTACTGTTCTAAGGGCTAGGAATGCAAAAAGAGGCAAGAAACCATCTCTGCTCTCCAGGAACATGAAACCCCTCACCTGGGGTATGGGAGCAGTCTCATCTTGTAGAGGCCAAACCTATGCTAGTAAAAATGGTGGATCTTTTGTAGTAGGAAAAAGAGGCAAATTGTAGAGATAATAGGACAGAGCTTTATATAGTTATGGGAATTAGGGATGCAAGAAAAAAACTTCTATTCAGTCCCCAGTGTTTGAATTAGAAAAATCATTAATATAACAAGAAAGAGGTAAAGTAAACCACTTAAAATTCTGAAAAGAATAAGTCTAAGGAATAAAATCAAAAACTGAAAGAAAGGCCCAGTACTTTTGTGGCAACAATGAAAGAGAAACAAATTAAGTTTCCCATCAATTTAGTGAAAACCAAATGGTGGCACATGAATTGAGATGGAATGTTGTTAGCATGATATAAGAAACAACAAGAGAAATGGGAGACTTAGATGAATTAATTGATGAAGAGAGCCTGTAAAACAGTATATACAGGGTGGCTAGGTGGTGCAGTGGATAGAGCACCAGCCCAGCCTCAGACACTTGATAATGACCTAGCTGTGTGGCCTTGGGCAAGTCAGTTAACCCCATTGCCTTGAAAACAAAAAACCAAAAACCAGTATATACACAGTGACTACTACAGTGTAAATGTAAATTAAAAGCAACAAAATTCAAAACTGAACTCTCTGCATTGCTCAAGTTTGGACCCAGAGAACTACTAAGGAGGGTGCCTCTCCCTCCTGATTTGGCATTACTAGGGGACTATGCAGGTAGAAAACAGCCTATACTGTTAGACTTGATTTTTCTGTAAGTTTTTCTAAAATTTTTTTTCTCTTTTTTATTCTTTGTTATAAGAGATGCCAGGAGGGTTGGCAGGATATTTGGGAAATGTAAATGATATAAAAGCAAAAGATTCTGAGACATGCAGTGAAGGTATCTGGCCCCTTGGGGACTTTGGACTGCAAACAGGAGGACCACATCTTACACTTTCCTATCCCTCTGCCTGTACTTGGAACGCCTTCTTTCTGCCATTTCCACCTCTTGAAATTCACCCCTACCCCCATTTTTAAAAACCTAATTCAGTTCAACAAACATTTATTCCCCAACTCAAAATGCCAGACTCACCAATTCAGAACCCATATTTTCTTCTTCTTATAAGCACTCAGTGGCTCCCTTGTCTGTTAGTCTGGAGTACTATCATTTGTCTGTCTTTTCTTCCTTGGTTAACAATTTCTTTAGGACTTGGTAATGTCCTCTGGTTGTATCTGCCTCCCCAACACCTCGTGTTCCCTGGCCTTTTAACAAGAGGAACACTACTCCTGTTATGCTCTCAGGCAGTTGGCTCCATTATATCCTGTTTTACTGCTTCCAGGAATTGTGTCCCAAGTGGGAGAGAACGCCCTGGAGCTTTGGGAGCACTAGACTTTGTGACGGTAGCTCTGCTGTCCAGTTCTCTGTGAGCTATTCCATCAACTCTGCTCATCTTTCCTGTTTGTAGGTTCTTGATTATGTGGATCTTCTGCATTTTTTCTTGAAGTGAGGATTTGCCTTTGATTGGCAATTCCTGACTTTTTGCCAAGCTGCCTCCAGAATAGCCTCCCTAGCTGTCCTCCCTCTTTCACAGCTCTGCTGCTGGTCTGTTTCCATTGGCCTTCTAGCAAAGCATTCTAAAAGAAGCTGTGTAGACCATTGTCACTGTCACATGAAGGACGGCAGCATGTCATTGTGGCCCAAGCCAGAGATCTGCATTCCACTCCAGCTTCTGACTCAGCTTCGCTAGGTGACAGTGAGGCAAATGACAGGACTTCTCCAGCCCCCCTTCAACCCCCCCCCTCACCGGCCCCAGAAAACTCTCAGAAACTGTCCATCACAAAACATTGACACGTCTGAATTGGGAAAGAGTTGTCTCCCTGGTCACGAGTGTCCATCCCAGCCAGAGACCACATCCAAGAGTTTGTAGAAAACAGCTGCAAGTGCAGAGCACATCACCTCCCAGGCCAGCTGTTCCCTTAGAAGGTAGAGAGATGAGTTGGGTCTTTAACTCTTGAAAAGGGTCTTTCTTGAAGATCAGTTTCTCTCTCTCCTTTTTTCAATCAAAGCCCATTGTAGTGGGAAGGAAGAAAAAAAAAAGATAAAAGAAAAACTGTTAACATCCTTGTTCCCACCTCAAACTGAGCAAAATAGACTAGGCAGGTACAAAGACTGCATTGGTTTAACTCCCCACATTTAAATGCAGAGGGTTATGTGTTGACCTTTGGAACTTAATCTGGATATTCCATGGCAAGCTCCATTGTATCTTTGAGGGAATGATTTCAGAGTCTAGCAAAGTTTCCACAAAATAAATATCAATATTTAGAATTTGTTAGTGTTATTCTTCAGTGGAGAGTGAGGTTTAATTTTGTTTGATACAGAAAACTCCCCGGTGAAGTCTGATAACGCCAAGCCTGGATGGTCTAGGTGGTAGGATATGAAAGGCTGTTCTCACAGACCACTGGACTTTTATTTCTGGGAAGCCCCAGAGCCTAGGAGGAAGCAAAGTTAAACTTCAAAAGAGTTTTTTCCCTTGACCAATCCCTCTATCTCAGATTATAGCAGCAGCTCACATTTCCCAGATTCCTTCATTCTTGACTCCCATGACTGAAATAGTTCTCTCCACCTTTTCACTAGAGTGTAGGGTCAGTCTATGGTTCCTGGCTTTAGAACTCTTGCCAATACCGGCAATTGAGAGGGAGGATTGACAGTCTCATATTCTCACTCTCTCTCTCTCTCTCTCTCTCTCCCTACTTGATAACAGTCTATCATATTCCAGACCATAACAACATTTAGCATAACTCCATTTATTAGAGGAAAACAAAAAATGCATGCATAGACTTAACTTTAAGGACTAGCAAAGCCCTGGCACTGCTGTGCCTGGCCACTAAAGCACCTTTTGTACAGAATAGGAAAGAAGAGCCTAATGGACCCTGGTCTGACTCAGTGGAGTCCTATTTCTAATGTTCTTACATAAAACTGAATGCATTCCCTTTCATTTGTATTCTAGGTTTTCTGTCCCAGCTAGTTGCTGACCAGCCCTTGACCGAATGCATCCGTGCGGGCCACTATGCTGCCAGCATCATCATTAAGCGCTCTGGCTGTACCTTTCCAGAGAAGCCAGACTTCCATTGATGAGCAAAAGGAAGAACCCAGGTGGAAAGACAGTGCCTAGATTGGTCCCTGCTCATCTCCTACACCATGGCTTCCATACTCATATTACTACTACAATGATACATACTCTTCATTTAGGGGGTACGATGCTTAAGTAGAGGCTTTATTCTCTCATCAACTTGAAAAAGTGGTATTATTTACATAATCTGGTAGTCTCGTTCAAATGTCAGCTACTTAAACAGTGTTATAATCTTTCATCTTACTCATTTTCAATTACTTTGTAAATTTATGTGTGTCTAGGAAACTGGCTAATTTTTTAAATTTCTGCTTTAAACACAGTTTCATAATTTCATAGATATAAAAATGTATCAATCCTAACATCAATTTAAACTTTTTATATGGGTATATTTAATTTAGGAGCATATATATGCATATATATATATAAAAGCATATATATTTAAAATTAAGGTACAGAAATATTTATGCTAAGCATCTTCTTATTAGCAAAATATGCCAAATAGTTTCTTCAATGCACACTTCAAATATATATAATGAATTTTGGGTAATTTAACAATTTGCCAGATTTAGATTATATTAAAATATTCAAATCATAACCTGACACTTCCTGATGGTACTATGTAATTTGATACTGATAAAATAAACTTGTCAAATATGAATTTTTATCTTTCTTTCTTTGCCTTGCTGTCAACAATTATAGGGAAAAGAGGGTCATTTCACTCCAGGGGCAACAGGTGGGCCCTAAAGAAAGGGAACAGGAAAGAGATGGGCCCACTAAGGTTCTGCATTTGATTTCTGAGCTTCGTATGCCTACTGAGGCATTATCATATCTTTAGGAATATGATTTAAGGACCAAAGTTTCTAAAAAGGCCACTTTCTTACTTCAGGAGAATGATACCAAGATAAGGTATGGTTAGAATGATACCAAGATAAGGTATGGTTAGAATGAAAGAAATCCAGATTTATCCATATCACATTCATTTTAAATAAAGTCTCTGATGAAACTCACAGATCTTTTTCAGATACTTCAATTCAAACTCAACAACAAAAAATGTATTGAGCACAATATTATGCAGGGCAGTGAGGATACAAAGTGGGGGGGGGGGGTGATACAGTCTAAAGACAGATGCTCTATGAAAATTAGAGGAGAGAAAGAACAGCCAGAATGTAGCAAGGAAGGATGCGAGAGGTGACCTAGGGCTGAGGATTTGCAAAAGGTAAGAATGAAAGAATGACAAAGAAACAAGAGATGCAAAACAGAGGGCAATTGTCTAGTGGTAATGATCCCAAAACAAAGAATTTATATAAACAAAGAGCTAGAAGAAGTTGGTATTAGGACCAACAACCTATAGCCCAGAGAAAATCTCCCCATGACACACACTGCACAGGGTCATGAAGCCCTCTTCATCAAATAGGTTAGCCAATCCAACTGACCATTATCTTCTAGCAGCACCTTCTCTCTGAAGTTCTTCCTGATGCCTCTGGATCTTGCATCCCAGTCCAACTTACTTGGCTGCTCTTTTTTTATATATATATATTTTTTATATATTTTATATATTTGTATATATTTTACTCTATTTTGTTCACAAGTATTTCCAGACAACACTTCTGTCATATTTCCAGGACTTGACAGTTTATAGTAGGAGCTTAATGAATGCTGATTGATGAATTAATTACTCAAGAATATAGTTTATTCGTGGTGTGTGACTCAAATTCCTCAAAGCAGCAACTACATCACCACCATATGTGTTCTCTCCTTCCCAGCCTAAAGTGCCTTCTCCCCAGCAAAGAGAACAGAATGAAAACTAGAATTCATGTTCCATCCTCCTTTCTGTCCTCACTGTTGCCCTTCTGCTCTGATCACGGGCCTCTCCAGGTGAGCTGGCACAGTCACAAGCATCTCTTCTCATCACTCTTCCTCATCAAAACAACTGATACTTTGTATCTTGAGAGCCTCCTATCCTTTTGGGCTGACTTCCTCTGGGCTCCTGCTTGTCCTTCCTCTGAATCCTAATCCTTTAAAAACCTTGCTCAAAATGCAGAATACATGTCAGACAACTCCTGGCGTCTCTGGGACTGGTTCTGAATCTTTGTTCTGCCCTGGACCCCTTAAGTTCAGTCTGGTGAAATACATAGGCTTCCTCCTCAAAAGAGGAAGGTTTTGGGACAGTTAGGTCGCAGAATGGATAGAGCACTGGCTCTGTAGTCAAGAGAACCTGAGTTCAAATCCAGACTCACTTAATTACCTACTGTGTGACCTTGGGCAAGTCATTTAACCCCATTGCCTTGCAAAATCCAACTTTTGGTTTGGTTTATTTTCCAATTCCACAAGCACTTATTAAGTGCCTAGGGTATGCCTGGCACTGTCCTAGACACTGAGGATACAGAGACAAAAATAAAACTGACCCTGCCCTCTGGGAGCTTCTGTACAGTCAGATATACCCTGAGTTCTATCTGTAGGCAAGACACTCAGTGACATCTGAAGAAATCCTCTATAGTGTTCCATTAAGGAGTTTAAAGTTGAATGGGAAAACACTAGTGATCAGTGATCACCAGTGATCCACCAGAGGATCTGATGGAGTACTTTCCCACTTGTTACATGACTTCTTCAAACCTTTTCATTTCTACTCTAACCTTGAGTGATAACTGAAAACTTGGCCTCATAATTCCTTCACTGCAAAACTGAAACAGTTCACCAAGAGCTGCCCCTTCTCCCTCCTCATTTCCTGTCATTTGTAATGCATCTTCCCTCATTTTCTTTTCTTTCACCCCTATTTCACATGAAGAAGTGGCCCTTCTCTTTGTCAAGGCCAACACCTCCCCTTTAAACTTAAGGAGATTGGCCCCCTTCATCATCTTTATTCTCCAAATAGTCTAATTTCTGTCTACTGGCTGTTTCCCTAATGCCTATAAACACTGATCCTTTAAAAAAAAACAACACTCACTTGATCCACCTATCCCCACTAGTTTTTTACAAAAGCCCTCTCTTGCATGCTTCCACTTCTGTTCCTCTCATTCTCTTCTTAACTTCCTGAAGCTTGGTTTCCAGCCTCATTATCCAGTTCAAACAGCTGTCTCCAAAGTTCCCAGTGCTTCTGCCTAATCTGATGGCCCTGTTCTCAATCCTCAGTCTTCCTCTGTGCCCCTTTGACGCTTGACCATTCTCTTCTCTCAAGGTTCTCCTAACACTTCTCCTTATTCTCCTCTTCCCTTTCTAACCACTCCTCCACCTTCCCAGTCACAACCACCAACAAAGAGGGTCCCCCCACAGTTCTTTTCCCTCTAACCTCCCTCACTTTGTGAATTCATCAGGTCCTAAGGATACAGATCATCTCCATGCAGGTGACTTTTACTGAGATCTGCTTATCCAGTCCTAATCTCTCTCTTGACCGTCACTCTTCCATTTCTATCCATTTGGGGGCACATCTTAAACCCAACTTGTTCAAAACTGAATTTAGTTTCCTTTCCCCCCAATCATCCCCACTTCTGACCTTCCCAGTTTGTCCATGACACCCCCATCCTCCCAGTCTCCTAGGTTGCTCAGCTACTCAGTCACCCCCATATCTAGTCTATCACCAAGTTTTGACAGTTCCGTCTTCTTAAGGTCTCTTCTCTATCCCCTTCTCTCATGGCTATCCTAGTGCAGACCTTCATTATCACATTCCTGGACTACTGCCACAGCCCTCTTGCTGATTTTCTTTTCTTGAGCTTCTCTCTGAACTGATCTTCCTGTAGCACAGGCCTCATTGTGTCACACATGCCCCACCCCGTTTCATCAACTCCAGTAACTGACCTCCAGCATGTACTAAAGAACCCTCCCCTTTCCATGCCCTTTCCAAGCTCTCCAGGGTTGCTGGTCTCCTTGTCCATGGCCATCCCCAGGCTAAGACGCTCTTCCTCATCATTTCTGCCTCTTCCTCACATCGCTGGCTTCCCTCAGGCCTCCATTCAGTCCCCTTAGGGTTAATGCCTCGGTGTGAGGTGTTTTCAAGAAAGAATAATAGCTCTGATGTAAGGGCTGCAGAGCCCTTTTTAGAGCTGCTTTCCACCTTTGATGTCCACCTGAGCCACCTAACTCACCAGTGGCTCCAAGAAGCTATACATACAGAGCAGCCACACCCTGGTAAAATCATTTCAGCAGATGGGATAAGCCAGGTTGAGGGTAAGCAAGGGAGCTATCTAACTCAAGCATGTGAAGTCTTCCAGTGGTGGAATGGGCAGATGAGAACACTTCATTCCAATGGCCATGAAGGCAGAAGAAGCAGGTGCTATGGAGCGCTTAGAGCTTGGTTAGATATCAAAGATGCCAAGGTCATCCATGGCATCTAGAGCCATCACCAGCTGTCTTGAGTCTGTCCTGACACTGGATCATAATGACTTTGGAAGAGAGAATGAGGCCAGTGACTCCATGCAACTCTGACTCACTTAAATCCAATTAACACATGAATCAAAAGACATCACCCATACACTTTACCATTCCTATCTCAAACTCCTATGGCATCAAGCAAGTAATAAAGCATCAGGTACAGATAGACTAGAAGCTTAGTCACAACCCTGCATGCAGGTGGCCCAGGCCAGAGGGTCATTTCTTCACTGGAAGCAGCAGAGACATCTGGCCACCCCTGAGTGTCTGAGCAGCCCTTTTAAGGATCGCACTAGTTGCCTCCTTGATGAGAGGAAGGGGCTAAAAAAGATGCCCTAAAAATTGTCTTATTACGGAGGGATCCCACCCTTTGATTGAAACACAAAAACATCTACACAAACTTCAAAGAAGATTCCACTCCTTGTGTTCACTTTGGCCTAACAACACCTAGAAAACCCAGGTGCTCCTTCAAAAAACATCACATCATCCATATGTGAAACCAACAACTACAGTAGATGTTGAAGTTCTGAATTCCATGGATAAGTTCACTTACCTCAGCTGTGTCCTTTCCAGGGAGGTAGGTACACATTGATAATGAGGTTGACACATGCATTTCCAGGCTTAGCTTAGAGTTGGGAAAGCCATGAAAGAAAGTATGGGAGAGAACAAGTATTAGACTGAATACCAAACTGAAGTCTACAGAGCCATTGTGCTGACCTCATGGCTCTATGCCTGTGAAACCTGCACTGTCTGCCAGCACCATGTCAGGAAACTGAATCTCTTACACCTAAATTGTCTTAGGAAGATTCTGAAGATCACCTGGCAGGAGAAGATGCAGACACTGAGGTCCTTTCTGGAGCTAAACTGTCAAGTATTCAAACTTTACTACAGAGAGAGCAACTATGATATATTGGTCACACTGTTAGAATGCCAGAATTATGCTTGCCATAAAGACTTTATTATGAACTCACATGAGGCAGGAGCTCAAAGGGGGTCAGAAGAAGCAATATAAGGACACCCTGAAGAACTTTGGATCTGGTTGTACAGCATGGAAGACACTGGCTCAGGATCACCCAGCATGGCTGCCCTCATCAGAGAGGTGCTGCACTCTATGAGCAAGGTAGAATTGAAGCAGCTCAAAGGAAACATGAGATAGGCAAGTTTGGAGTAACAACTTCAGGTGTTCACATGAACTATTTGTGCCCTGTGATAGAGCATTCCCTTATCATTTTGGGCAGATCAGCCACAGTAAGACACACTGTCTTTTGTCTTTTTGATCTTCTTTGATAATGAAGGACAAGGACCAACCAACCAGTGCCTCTGCTCTGAAGTCACTTCCAGTTTATCCAGGCTGGAGCTTGTATACACTGCATTATTCTCATGTTGTCTCTTCCATTGCAACATGAGCTTTTTAAAACCAGGAGGGATTTGTACTTTTCTTTGTAACCCTGGCCCACAGGATAGGCTCTGACACACAGTAAGCACTTCATCAATGCATATTGATGACAGAACCTGAGAGTTGAAAGACAGGGGGATTGTAGAGATCAATTCCTGCCCCATTCCCTTCCACACCTCCCAAAAGGTCATCCAATCTTTGCTGTCTCTACATCTAATATTATAATTTCCCAAATCTTGCTTAGTGAAGACAAAACAGCAGCATGAGTTCAGAATAATATTTCTAATGGAATAGAAATACAGAGAATATGATTTACAGTTATCAGATACTACCAGTTATCAGAATTTTAGTGGCACAGTAGAGAAAACTGATGGTTAGGAAGAATGTTCAAATAAGACCTCAGATATCTGTGTGATACTGGGCAAGTCACAATCTCCATCTGCCTCAGTTTCTTCTCAGTAAAAGTAGGAATAATAATAGCCATTACCTCCCAGGATTGTTCAGAGGATCAAGTAGATATCTGTAAAGCACTTTGCTCACTTTTGAAATACCATATAAACACTAGCTATTGTTGTCAAAGTAGTTTGATAAAAATTCCTTGGCTCTGGTTTACAAATGCTTGCTTTAAAAAAGAGTGGTCACTTCTCCCAAAATTTCCTATCATTCTCACTCCAGCAATTAGTTCTTCCTTCTTGGAACAAATAAGATTCAGAATAGGAATAATCAGTAAAGCAAGTCAGTAAGTTATTATCTAGGAGTGGAGTCAAGACAGCAGTGAGAAGAAGCATTTTTGTTTAGCTTTCCCTTAGCATACCTCTTCTATAATGACCTAGAAAATGCACGAGACTAAATTCTGATCTGGAAAGTAAAAAACAAAGTCACAGTGAGTCATTTTTCCAGACCAGGACAGCTTCAGGACAGACAGAAGTCTACAAACATTGGTCAGGGATGTATGCAGTGGCAGCATCTGAGACCATTCCATTGCTCAGGGATATCACTAGATGGAGAAAAGAGGGCCACCTGATGACTGCCAACCATTACTGAGTTCCTGATCCCTGATCCAGGGTGGAAAGGAGAGACCAAGAGTGAGCATAGGATCTCGCTGAGTTTGAGCAAGGTACAGGTTCTAGAGATGTAGCTGGGCAGTGATTCTGTTTTACCCTCCCCAACATGGAAGTCTGCAGAAAGAGTAAGTAGTTCAGGCATGCTGACCCTACAGAACCTCCCAACTAACTGCCTGAGTCCATCAACAGCCAACTGAAATTCAATTGTGCACAAACCAAGAGATCCAAAATCCAGTTCAGGAATTTGAAGTGCTCAGACCAGAGGGCAGATCTCTCCCTGCTTTGGGAGCACTAAGACTTGCAGGCCTCCATGCTGAGTTGTGAAACACCAAAAGGATATCAAAGAACAGAAGCTAAGCCAAGTACCCCCCACCCCAGACGCTGGCAAAAATCAGCACTAACTTAATGTCCAAAGTCAAGTAGGCTATAGAAGAAAAAGCAAGCTAAAATGAAACACAATCAAAAAGAACTCCAACGTTGACAAGAAAGCTTAAGCATGAACATACAAGACAAGAATAACTCAAAAACATCCACATACAGAGTCTCAAAGGGAAATAGACACAAGACCATCACAAATTCTTGGAAGAGTCAAAGAGTTTCATTTTATTTTTAGAAGCAAAATATTTTTTTTTTTAAAAAAGGTAAAAGCTAGGGTGGCTAGGTGACACAGGGGTGGCTAGGTGGTGCAGTGGATAGAGCACCGACCCTGGAGTCAGGGGTACCTGGGTTCAAATCTGACCTCAGACACTTAATAATTCCTTAGCTGTGTGGCCTTGAGTAAGCCACTTAACCCCATTGCCTTGCAAAAACCTTAAAAAAAAAAGTAAAAGCTAAGAAAGAAAGATATGAAAAGAGAACAAACAGTTTGGTTAAAGAAGTACAAGACCTTTCTGAGGAAAATAACACCTTGAAAATAAGAACTGGTCAATAGAAGTCTATGATTCCCTCAGACATTAAAAGAATAGCAAGACTAAGACAAGATTGAAAAGCAATAGAAGAAAGCGTGAAATGTCTCATAGGGAAAAACAACTGACCTGGAAAACAGGTAGAGAAGATAATTTAAAACTCATTGGATTACCTGAAAGCCATGAACTAAAAAGAGTCTAAGCATCATATTTCAAGAAATGATTACAGAAAATTGTCCAGCTATCTTAGTAGCAGAGAGTAAAGTAGAAAGTAAAAAGTACCATTGGTCACCTCCTGAAAGAAACTCCAAAATGAAAACTGCCAGGAATGTTACCAAACCAAAATCCTGAGCTTTCAGATCAAGGGGAAAAAACTGCAAGTATCCAGAATTCAAGCAGGAAGGAGCCACATTCAGTATCAACACAAGATTTAGCAGTCACCAGTATCAAAGGCAAGAACAACCTACTCAGCAAAACTAAGTTCTAATACTATAGGGAGGGAAATGGATTTTAATGACATACAGGAATTTCGAGCACTTCTAATGACTAGAGAATTTGACATACAAATACAGGATATAAAATGGTAAATGTGAGTGAGAAATCATAAGGGACTAAAGGTTAAACTTTATATTCTCATGTGGAAAGATCAGAACTTTATCATCATCGGGTTTTAGAGGGCATCTAAATCCAGTTCTTTATGATGGAACACCAACCTTTACGGTCTTCCCTAAATAAGACAGAAGTGCAGCATATAATGGAAACAAAGTAAAGACTGACAGATTGCTTTCTGGGGGGTGGGGTGGAGGGAAGTAAGATTGGGGGGAAAATGGGGGAAAATTGTAAAACTCAAATAATATCTTTAATAAAAAAAAAAAAGTGCAGCATATAAAGCTGGACATGGAGTCCAGAAACCTGGATATGAACTGCACCTTTACCTGCAGGAAGTGACTAGGTCATGTAAGCTCCCTGTTTATCTCAAAACTATTTCACAGTGACTGTAAGGCCCAAATGAGATAATACTGACCGAAAGCTTGAAAGCACTAGATCAGGGTCAGCTATTATTACGGGCTATCCATGGTAGTTGTTCAAAATATGATCCTCTTTTCTCGAAGCACCAAACAACATTTTCATTCTGAGCAGAATTCTGAGTTTTGCTTTAAAGAAGAGATAAGCCATTTCCCAAATGATGAGCTTCTCTCAATTTCCAATTTTTTGCCACCACAAAAAGAGCTGTTACCTTTTTCTCTGATCCCTTTGGGATGCAGTCTTAGCAGTGGTAATGCTGGGTTTGCACCGTTTCATAGCTCTTTGGGCATAGTTCCAAATTGCTCTCTAGCAAGATTGCTAATTGCCAATTGCCAATCCAGCAAGATTAGATAAATTCAGACCTCCACCAACAGTGCATTAATGTCTCACTTTTTCCATATCCCCTCTAACATTTTTCATTTTCTTTTTTTTGGTCACATTTAGTCAATCTGATAGGTGTGAGGTGATGTCTCAGAGTTGTTTTAGTTTGTTTTTCTTTTTCTCTAATCAATTGTGTCTTGAAACATTTTTTCTTTGATTTCCTCTTGTACAAAGTTCACATTGTTTGACCATTAACCAATTGGGAAATGACTGGTATTCTTATAAATTTGACTTAGTTCTCTAAATATTTAAGAAATGAGGCCATTATCAGAGAAAATTGATGAAAAAAGGTTCTCCCAGTTTCCTGCTTTCATTCTAATGTTGACTTCATTGCTTTTATTTTGTGAAAAAACATTTTAATTTAAAGTAATCAAAATTATCTTTTTTTATATCTTGTAATGCTCTCTGTCTCTTAATTGGTCATAAATTCTTCCCTTATCCATAGATCTGACAGGTAAAATTTTCCACGCTTTCCTGTGTACTTATGTTATCATCGTTTATGTCTAAAATTATGAACCTATTTTGACTTTATCTTAGTAAATTATGTGGGATGTTAGACTATATGATATTGCTTTCCAGTTTTCCCATCAATTTTTGTCAAATTATAAGTTCTTATTACAAGTCTTAGATCTTTTGGGGGGTTTATCAAACACTAGATTACTATGGTCATTTACTATGGTGTGTTGTGTGTGCCACTGGAGTCAGCTAGGTGTCTCAATAGATAAGAGTACTGGACCTGTAGTCAGAAAGACCTGAGTTCAAATGAAGTCTCAGACACTTACTACTGTGTGATGCTGGGCAAGTAATATAACTTTTGTTTGCCTTAATCCACTGGAGAAGGAAATGGCACACCACTCCAGTCTCTTTGCCAAGAAAAACCCCATGAACAGGACTGGCAGGCTGTTGTCCATGGGATCAAGAAGAGGTGGATGGGACTGAACAACCAATCGGACTGAGGGCTTGTATGCAAACCTGTTGTGTTTGTAGGATTGCAAAAGAACAATGGAAGGACGGGGAAGAGATGTGCACTGGGAGAGAAGAAGAGGAAGAATGAAGAAAACTATTTCACATAAATAGTTTGTATAAGAAAGAGTTTATATAACAGGACAGTGGAAAAGTGGGAAATGGTAGAAGCTCACTCTCATTTCAACTGGATAAAGGAGGAAGCATACTTATACACACACATTTAAGTATAGAAATTCATCTTACCCAATAAGGAAGAAGGAGAAGATGGGAAAAAGGAAGGAATAAGGGACTAGATTATGGGAGGCATTAGATAGGATCAAAAGATTCTTTTTTTTTTTTTTTTTTTTTTAGGATTCTGGAAGGCAAATAGGGTTAAGTGGCTTGCCCAAAGTCACACAGCTAGGTAATTATTAAATATCTGAGGCTGGATTTGAACCCAGTATTCTATCCACTGCGCCACCTAGCCACCCCAGGATCAAAAGAGTCTTAAAAGAGGAATAGTGAGAGAGAGAGAGAGAGAGAGAGAGAGAGAGAGAGAGAGAGAGAGAGAGGTATGAGAATAGAATGGAAAGAAATACAGTTAGCATTCATAATTGTGAATATGAATAGTATGTACTCACTCATAAAATGAAGGAGAATAGTAAAATGAACTGGAAACCAGAATCCAACAATATGTTGTTTACAAGAAAAGTATTTGAAACATAAAGATACAGACACACACACACACACACACACACACACACACACACATACACACACGGAATTAAAATAAGAAGCTAGAGTTAAATCTGCTATGCTTTGGCTCAGGGGTAGCTATCATGATCTCAGACAAACTAAAACAAAAACAGACCTAAATAAAAGAGATAAACATGGATAAAGAAGGCAACATGAACGTTAATATCAATACCTAACATATACAGCCCAAATGACATAGCATCTAAATTCTTAAAGGAAAAGTTAAATGAGGTGCAAGAAGAAATAGACAGTAAAACTATAATAGTTGTTGTTTTTCAGTCATTTCCTTCTCCAGATCATTTTACAGATGATGAAACTCAGGCAAAGAGAGTTAAGCAACTTGCCCAGGGTCACATAGCTAGTAAGTGTCTGAAGCCATATTTGAACTCAGGGAGCTGAATGAATCTTCCTTGTCTCCAGGTTTGGCACTCTATTATTTTGTGTCACCTAGCTGCCCCAACTGTAATATTGGAGGGCCTCAATTTGTCCCTTTCAGATTTAAACTAATCTTAAACAAGAATAAATAAGAGATAAATAAAATTTTTGAAAATTTATATGTAATAGACCTCTGAATGGGAACAGAAAGAAGAATATTTTGTCAGCTATGTGTCACATTCTCACAAAAACTGATCACTTATTAGGGCATAAAAATCTCACAAATAAATGCAGAAAAGCAAAAATATCAAATACATATATATTTTTTGATCATAATACAATTATAATTACATTAAATAAAGGGCTTTTTGAAACACAGATTACAAATTTATTACCTTCCCAAAGAAGGGGTGATTTAAAGAACAAATCATGGAAAACATCAACACAAACTAAAGATAATGATAACAGTGAGACAGCATAATAAAATCTGCAGGAACTAGCCAAAGTAGTAGTTAGGGAAATTTTTAAATCCCTAAACATATATAGTGAAAAGGGAAAAGAGCAGATCAGTAATTGGGCATGCAACTAAAAAAAAAAACCAACTAGAAATCCAACAAATAAACTTCTCCAATTAAACAGTAAAATAGGAATCCTGAAAATCAAAAGATAAGTTCAAAAATTTTTTAAATTAAACTAATAAATAAAACTAGGAGCTGGTTTTTAAGGAAAAAACATAATAAAATATATCATTAGTTAATTTCTAAAAATGAAAGTCAAGTTGCACATATCAAAAACAAAAAAGGTGAATTCACAACCAATGATGAAGAAATTAGATGTTACTTCACCCAACTATCAGCCAATAAAACTAAAGTCTAAAATAAAGGGATACATATATGAACTGCTCAGATTAACAGAGAGGAAATAGAAAACTTGAATGACCTCATCTTAGAAAAAGATGTTGAACGAGTCATACATAAAACCCAAAAAGGGGGTAGGGGGGAAGGAAGGTTCACCCTAGGATCAGATGAATTTATAAGAAATTCTAAGATTTAAAGAACAATTAATTCCAATACTATACAAACTGGAAAAAATAGGTAAAAAAGAGGTTCCACAAATTAGTTTTGTGCCAGAAATATGTTTTTCCTCAAAAGAAAAAAAGAAAGCTATAGATTCATTTTCCTAAAAAATATTGATGCAAAATTTTAAATCAAATACTAGTAAGGAGATTACAGCAATATATCACAAAGATCGGAAAAAATAACCAGTATGAAATTAACCAGGAAGGCAAGGCTACTTCAAATATTAGGAAAGCTAAGAGCCACACTAGTAACAAAATTAATATTTCAAAAGATGAAGAAAAGGCTTTTGACAAAATACATTAATACCTGTTTAAAAAAAAAAACATGCTAGAAAGCAAAATAAGTGAACCTTTCCTTAAAAATGATAAGTGGTATCTACAGAAAACCAAAAGCCAGAATCTTTTAATGACATCAAGCTAGAAGCCTTTGCAATTAGGTCAGAAGCAAAGCCAGGATATCCACTATCATTATTATTATTATTATTCAATGTTGTACTAGAAATAAAGATTATAGCAATTTGATAATAAAAAGAAATCAAAGGAATAAGCACAGGTGAAAAGAAAAAGAACAGTCACTTTTTACAGATGATACAATGGTTTACTTTAGGGAAGCCTAGATAGTCAACTGAAAAATTTAACTGAAATAGTTAACTTCAGCAAAGTTGTAGGATATAAAATAAACACACACACACACACACACACACACACACAATCATCTACATTTCTGTATATTACTTACAAAATAGAAATAGAAAGATAAATTTCATTTAAAATAACTAGAGACCATTTAAAATAATTTGGTACCTACCAAAAAATACACAAGAACTTTATTAACACAATTACTCTTTACACAAATAAAGACTGAGTTAAATAGCTGGAGAAATATTAATTACTTGTAAATTGAGCTTATATAACAAAAATAGCAATATTACTTTAATTAATTTATGTATTTCATTCCATACTAAACAAACTATCAAAGATCTACTTTAGAAAAAAATTACCTGGAGGAGCAACAGATCAAAATATAAAGGAAATGAATGGGAAAAAAATGGCAGTAGGGAGGAAAGAAAACTAACAGTACTTAATCTCAAACTGCACTTCAAATTTATAATTGTCAAGAGTACTGAATAATAAATATAGAGGTTAGTGACTGTAATAAACTAAGTACATCATTTACAGAAACAAATCAGCACTAAAATGTTTGGGAAAGGTGGGTGGAGACAAGGTGGCAGAGTGAAGGCAGGAAATTCTGGGAATTCTCTCCCAGATCACTCCAAATACCTTTAAAAAATGACTCTAACCAAATTCTAGAGTGGCAGAAGCCAAAGAAAGACTGAGTGAAATAGTTTTCCAGCCCAAAACAACATTGGAAGAACTTCAGCAAGGGTCTTGTTACACCAGGAGAAAGGGCCTCAGCACAGGTTGTCTGGGTCCCTGGGGGCACCTGGGTCCATGGAACCTGAGGCTATTTCCAGACCTTTCATCCCATGGATTGCCAAGGACAACTTGGAAGGTCAGTGGGAAAACTCTACAGCACCAAAGTGAGCATGGTTCCCAGTCCAGAGTATGTCTCAGCACAGACCTAGCCCTGTGAACCATGCCTGGGGAGCTACCTGGCAGGCAGCCATTTGGCAGCAACTTTTAGAGTGCTCAACCCATAGATGGTAAGGGGGTCAAGGAAGACTGCAAAGGTCTCTTTGCTATCCTTGAGGCAGGACTCTGTTGCTTTGCCTATACTTAGGTCCAGGTCACATTCTGGGGCCCCAGTTTCAGGTAAAGGTGTTTTACTGCCAAAGCAGAGCAGGGATCCTCCTTCTCCAGGGCAGAAGGGAGTACTTGGGATCATACACAGACCAGTGCACAGCCAGTAGAAGAGTCAGACCCTCTCATAAGACTTTGAAGGAATTGAGGTCCCTGAGTGCAGGGTTGTCCCTGAAAACAGCTCCAAAACCCCTCAAAAGCTTGGGAAAGTATGTCCTCCACCCTAGAAGGAGAGCCCCCAATCTTGTCAAAGAGTTAAAATCAATTCATAGACTGGGAAATGAGCAAACAGAAGAAAAAAGAATCTAATCATAGACAATTATTTTGGTTCCATAGAGGATCAAAATACATACTCAGAATTTGGCCAAGTCAAAGTTTCTATAACCAAAGTCTCCAAGAAAAATATGAATCTGTCTTAGGCTAGAGAAATGCACCAAAAAAGATTTTAAAAATCAAGTAGGGGAAGTAGAGAAAAATTGGAAACAGAAAGAAGAGTGATGTGGGAAAATTATGAAAACCAAGTCAGCAGGCTGGTGAAGGAGATACAAAATTACTGAAGAAAAATAACATCTTAAAAACCAGTTTAGGACAAATGGAAAAAAGCAGTCCAGAAGGTCAATGAGGAAAAGAATGCCTTAAAAAATCAGAACTGGCCAGAAAGAAAAGGAGATTAAAAAAAGCTCTCTGAAGAAAATAATTTCTAAAAAAAAAAAAATTCCTTCAAATGTAGAATGGAGATAAGGGAAGCTGATTACTTTGTAAGAAATCAAGGAAACAATAAAGCCAAAAGATGGAAAAACTAGAAGAAAATGTGAAATATATCATTGGAAAAACAATTGACCTAAAAATAGATCCAGGAGAGAGATCATTTAAAAATTATTGGGCTACCTGAAAGTCATGACCAGAAAAAGAGCCTAGACTTCATTTTTCAAGAAATAATCGGGTGGCTAGGTGGGGCAGTGGATAAAGCACCAGCCCTGGAGTCAGGAGTACCTGGGTTCAAATCCAGTCTCAGACACTTAATAATTACCTAGCTGTGTGGCCTTGGGCAAGCCACTTAACCCCATTTGCCTTGCAAAAAAAAAAACTAAAAAAAAGAAAAAGAAAAAGAAATAATCCAGGAAAATTGCCCTGAGATACCTGAGGGAATCCACTAATCACTTCCTAAAAGAAATCTTGAAATGAAAACTTCCAGGAATATTATAGCCAAATTTCAGAACTCTCAAGTCAAGGAGAAAATATTACAAGAAGTCAGAAAGAAACAATTCAAATAATACGGAACTACGGGAAAACACAAGACTTAGCAGCATCTACATTAAGGACTTGTAGGGCTTGGAATATAATATTTTGGAAGGCAAAAGAGCTTGGATTACAACTGAGAAACAACTACCCAGCAAAACTGAACATCCTCTTTCAGGGAAAAAAATGGATATTCAATGAAATAGAGGGCTTTCAAACTTTCCTGTTGAAATGACCTGAGCTGAACACTAAATATGATCAAATACAGGTCTCAGGTGAAGCATAGAGAGGGTGGAAGGGAAAGGCAAATTATGAGGGATTTAATGACATTGAACTGTTTGTATTCCTGCATGGGATACTGATACTGATAACTTATTTGAACCTTCTTACTTATTAGGGCATTTAGAAGGAGTATATATAAACAAAGTACAGGATGGAATTGAATTTGAAGTAATATTAAAAAGATGGAGCTAACAGGAGGAAAGGAATGTACTGGGAGAAAGGGAAAGGAAAGGTAGAATGGGTTAAGATATTTCACATAAAAGAGGCAAGAAAAAGCTTTTGCAATGGAGTGGAAGAGGGGGTAGGTGAAGGGGAGGGAATGAGCCTTCATTCTCATTGGAAGTGACTCAGGAAATAATATACACACTCAATTGGGCATAGAAATCTATCTTACCCTAGAGGAAATTAGAAGAAGAAAGGGATAGGAGGAAGGGGATAGCAGTAGGAGAGGGGAGGCGTAGGTGACAGAAGAGAGGGAAGATCATAGGAGAGGGTAGTCAGATACAACACACTTTTGAGGAGGGTCAGGGTGAAAGGAAAGAGAGAATAGAATAAATAAGGGTGGGGGGAATAGGATGAAGGGAATATAACTAGCAATAGAACAGTGGGGGGAAATATTGAAACGGTTTCTCAGATAGATTTATGATAAAGATTGTATCCATCCTAAGACAGAGCTAATGACATCTGAATGCAGACTGAAGCACACTTTTTTATTTTTCTTGAGGTTTCTCTTTCTTTGTTTCTGGGGGCAGCAGGGTGATACTAGTGAATAGAGCATTGCCCCTAGAGTCAGGTGGATCTGAGTTCAAATTTAACCTCAGACGCTTAAAACTTGCTTAGCTGTGTGACCTTGAGCAAGTTACTTAACCTATAGCCTTGCAAAAATCCAAAACAGCAAACAAACAAAAAATAAAGTCACAGGGGAAGGAGGATAATGTTTACTTTTACAAAATGACTTTTGTAGAAATGTGAAAAAAATAAAATAAAATTTAAAATTAAAAAAATTTGGGGGGGAAGATTGGAAAATATTCTGGCAGAATGTAAATATAAGTCAACATCTCACACCGTATATAGCAAGATAACCTCTAAATGGGTATATACTTTAGATAAAAGGGCAATATCATTAACAAATTAGAAGAAAAATGGGCAATTTTAATTACATAAAATTAAAATGGTTTTGCACAAATAAAACCAACACAGATAAAAGTGGAAGAAAAGCAGAAAACTGAGAAAAAAAATCTTTGCAGCAAATTCCTCTGATAAAAAAATCTCATTTGGAAGCTATATAGGATACTTATTCAAATTTATAAGAGTAAGAGCCATTGAAAAGCAGGGGCAGAGCCAAGATGGCGACAAGAAGGGATCGAGTCTTACGTGCTCCCTGATAAAACTCATCAGCTAAGGACTCTAACTAAACTTTTGAGAGACAGAACCCACAAAGGGACCCAGTGAGGCAATTCTCCTACTCAAGGTAACCTGGAAAAGAGCAGAAAGGCTCTGCTCCCCGGGGTGGGAGGGGCGACCTGCCAGAGGGGTGGCCCACCAGAGCCAAAGAACTTCAGCCTCCTGGAGGAAGCACCAGGGTGCTGGGAGTCACAGCTCACAGCAGCAGGGGAGTCTCCTGAGTTGCACCCCGAGGAGCACTGGGCACAAAGTAGGGGAACAGCGGGGGACCTCTGCCAGAGTTAGCATGTGGAGCCCAGCCCTCAGGGCACACAGGGAGCAGCTTGGTCTTTCTGCAGCCCAGAGCCTGAAACAGGAGAAGGTGGAGCCTGTAAGCAGGAGCCCCCAGGGCATGAGCCCATTGAGCTGAGGGAGGGGAGTGAAGAGAGAGAGACTGCTGAGCTCTGTCTTCTGCCCCTGGAACAGGACTCTGGGGCTCTGACCACATTCAGATCCTGATCCCAGTCTAGGCCCCCCCATAAAACAACAGGGCCCCCCCACCTCGGCCCCGTGGCAGAGTGGGGAGCTTATGATCATTCACAGACCAGGAGGGAGGACAGAGCCTCACACACTGAGACCCTTGTGGGAGTGTCCCAAAAGCTCAGGAAGCACCCCAAAACCAGGCCCAGGCTGGGAAAATGAGCAAGCAGAGAAACAAAAAGAAGACTATTGAGAAATATTTTGCAAATGAGCCCAAGAAGGATCAAAATACTCAGTCTGAAGATGAGGAAGCACAAGCTCCTGAATCTAAAGACTCCAAGAAAAAAACAGAAATTGGGCTCAGGCTATGACAGAACTCAAAAAAGACTTTGAAAATCAAATGAGGGAGTTGGAAGAAAAACTGGGAAAAGAAAGGAGAGAGATGCAGGAAAAACATGAAAATGAAGTCAGCAGCTTAGTCAAGGAAATCCAGAAAAATGCTGAAGAAAATAGCATGCTAAAAACCAGCTTAGGTCAAATGGATAAAACAGTTCAAAAAGTTATTGAGGAGAAGAATGCCTTAAAAAGCAAAATTGGCCAGATGGAAAAAGAGATAAGAAAACTCTCTGAGGAGAACAAATCCTTCAGACAAAGAATAGAATTCAGGGAGATTGATGAATTTACCAGAAATCAGGAATCAATACTTCAAAACCAAAAAAAAATGAAAAATTAGAAGAAAATGTGAAATATCTCATTGAAAAAACAACTGATATGGAAAACAGACTTAGGAAAGATAATTTAAAAATTATTGGAATACCTGAAAGTCATAATCAGGAAAAGAGCCTTGACATCATTTTCAAAGAACTACTACAGGAAAATTTCCCTGATATTCTAGAAGCAGAGGGCAAAATAGAAATGGAGAGAATCCACCAATCCCCCCGAGAAAGAGATCCCAAAAAACCAACCCCTAGGAATATTATAGCCAAGTTCCAGAACTCCCAAGTCAAAGAGAAAATATTACAAGCAGCCAGAAGGACACAGTTCAAATATCGTGGAGCTGCAATCAGGATCACACAGGACTTAGCAGCAACTACATTGGAAGCTCATAGGGCTTGGAATACAATATACTGGAAGGCAAAAGAGCTTAGAATGCAGCCAAGAATGAACTACCCAGCAAGGCTGAATGTCCTCTTCCAGGGAAAAAGATGGACTTTCAATGAACCAGGGGAATTTCAAATGTTCCTTTTGGAATGGCCAGAGCTGAACAGAAAGTTTGATCTTCAGATACAGGACTCAGGTGAAGCATGGAGATTGGAGGAGAGGGGGGAAATATGAAGGACTTGATGAGGATGAACTGCATGTATAGAAAAATGATACTGATAATATTCATATTAACCTTCTCAGTTAATAGAGCAGGTAGAGGGAGCTTTTATAGTTGAAGCACAGGAGAAAGCTGAATTCGAAGATAAAATATGGTGTAAAAATGGAGTCAATAGAAAAAAGGGAAATGGAATGGGAGAAAGAAAAAGGAGAGGGGGAATAGTCCAAGATATTTCACATAATAAGATTTATTTTATTACAATGAGCTATTGCAATGATATGGAAGTGGGGAGGCAAGGGAGAATGAGGGAACCTTTGCTCTCATCAGAGACGGCTAGGAGAGGAAACAGCAAATATACTCAATGGGGTATAGGTATCTGGAGTAAGAAGGAGGGGGGAGCAGAGGGAAGGGGTAGGGATGTGAATAAAGGAGGAGAGGATGGACCATGGGGGGAGAGTGGTCAGATATAACACATTTTCTTTTTTACTTCTTGCAAGGGGCTGGGATTGGAAGGCCTGCCCAGGACCATAGGGCCAGGTGGATTCTGGACCTAAGGGGTGGTATAGGGGCTCAAGGCTTCTTCGTCCCAGGACCAGGGATCTGTCTGCTGCGCCATTCAGCGACCCTACAGCAGAGTCAATGCGAAAGGAGAGAGAAAGTACAGTACATGGTAGTGGAGAAATAAGAAAGGAGGGAGTTGCAATCAGCAATGGCAACGTTGGAAAAATATGGAAGTAACTTTTGTGATGGACTTATCATAAAGAATGTGATCCACCTGCAACAGAGTTGTTGGTGTTGGAACAAAGACTGAAGGACATTTTTTGTTATTGTTATTTGGGGGAGGGTGCAGGGCAAGTGGGGCTGGGTGGCCTGCCTGGGACCACAGGGTGATCTTTGGGTGTCTGGGGCTGGATTTGGACCCAGGTGCTCCTGGCTCAAGGGCCAATGCTCTGTCTGCCACCCAGCCACCCCTAATATTATTACTATTTTATTTTATTTTGGGTCTTTTTTTTTCCTTCTTTTTTGGTTTTTGCAGGGCAGTGGGGATCAGGTGGCTTGCATATCACATGGCTGGGTGATTGTTGAGTTTATGAGGCTGGATATGGACTCGGGTACTCGTGGCTCCAGGGCTGGTGCTTCATCCATTGCGCCACCTGGCCATACCTACAATTATTACTATTATTTTTTTAATTTTAATTTTTTTTCTCTCCCCTTTACTTTTTTCGCCCAAGCAAGTCTATCTATATTCATGGGGGGGAGGGGTATTTTGTTTACTTGTAAACAAGAATATTTTATTAATGTAAAAAAAACATTTGTACAAAATGAGAATAAAAAATAAATTTAAAAAAAAGAACTAAAGCATAAAAAAAAAAGAGTAAGAGCCATTCCCCAAATAATAAATGATAAAGGACATAAAAGAGTAGTTTTCAAAGTAAAAACTAAACTATTAATTTCCATGTAAAAATGCTTTAAATCACTAATAATTAGAGAAATTCAAATTAAAATAGCTCTGAAGTATTACCTCACACCTTTCTAATTGGCCAAATTGACAAAGAAAGTAAAATGACAAATGCTGGAGAAACTATAGGAAAATAGGTGTACCATTGCTGAAGCTATGATCTGGTCCCACCATTCTAGAAAGCACTTTGGAACTATGCCCCAAAAGCTATTAAACTAGATACCCTTTTACCTCACAATACCACTAGTGGAACTATATTCTCAAAGAGATAATAAAAATGGAAAAGATTCATATCTAGAAAAATGTGTATAGCCGCTCTTTTTGGGGATACAAAAGAACTGAATAATAAAAGGATGTATGTTAACTGAGGAATAGCTGAACAATGATATGTGGTATATGAATTTCATAGATTATTATTGTGCTGTAATAAATGATGAATTTTCTAGGTAACCTTTTTTTTTAAATGATGAATTTTCAGAACAGACTGAGAAGACTTACAGAAAATGACACTCAGAAAAGTAACAGGAAAATAATTTATCAATAATATATAACAGTAATATTGTAAGAATTATTAACTCTAAGAGACTCGGGTGGCTAGGTGGCGCAGCAGATAGAGCACCAGTCTTGGAGTAAGGAGTACCAGAGTTCAAATCCGGCCTCAGACACTTAATAATTACCTAGCCATGTGGCCTTGGGCAAGCCACTTAACCCCATTGCCTTGAAAAAAAAATCTAAAAATCTAAAAAAAAAAATCTAACTCTAAGAGACTCAAGAACTCTGATCAACACAATAACCAATCATAATTTCCTATTATCTACCTCCAGACAGAAAAGTGATAGACTCAGAATGCATATCAAAACATTTTCTCTTCCTTCTTTTTTTTTTGTTAGATTGGGGGGCATGGCTAACACAGAAATTTATTTTGCATAACTACAGATATTTTCATTTTTTATTTTATTTTTTTTAGCTTTTTGCAAGGCAAATGGGGTTAAGTGGCTTGCCCAAGGCCACACGGCTAGGTAATTATTAAGTGTCTGAGACCGGATTTGAACCCAGGTACTCCTGACTTCAGGGCCGGTGCTTTATCCGCTGCGCCACCTAGCCACCCCTACTACAGATATTTTTAACAGATTTTATTCCTTTTTAATGGGCAGGGGCAAGGGTAGGGAGGGGGAGAATTTGGAACTTAAAAAAATTTTTTTAAAATAATTTAAATAATTAAATAGTTAAAAAAAATTTAAATTATATTCATTACTGATCTGCTTTGAACAGAGAGAAAGCTCCAGCAGATGACTAGATAACTGAAATCCCAGCCATCATTACCATATCAAGTTCTTGTGCCAGATTTGTGTTCTATTTCACAACAACCCTATCTATTTCCTTTCTCTGTCAGGGTGATATTCAGCAAAATTGCTATTTCTTCTCCCTTCACTGATTCTTGCCCAAATATTCTCTACCATACATCCTTCTTCCAGATACTGGATTTCCTTAATTATATTTTATTTTACTATTTAAAGTTATCTCAACTCTAACCACTTTAACCTGTCTCATTTAAATAAAATATACCTACCCCAATCCATAGTGAAGTTATGAATTTCACCCTACCATGTCTCTTTGATATGGGGGTTCAAATTAATTTTTTGTGTTAGAACCTCTATTTTACTTTGCTTCTTGTCTATACTTTGTGCACTTTTGAACAGATATTTGAATTCCATCTCCTATGAACTTTTGGGTGTAACTATCTTGGTAACAATAAATAGGGAATTATCTCCTGTCCTTCCTTTTTCAGTTTAAAGCCTTTTAAAGTTAGATTTACAAGACACTAAGGAAATGCAACTTTTGTTAGGCATAATCAGTCCCTGGACAGAAATGGGGCATTATGTGGTATTTGATTAGGCATTTAACATGGAGTCAGAAAGAGTGACATGTCTGTCTGAGGAAGTCCCTTCACCTGTCTGGACTTCACTCTCCTCATCTCAAAAATAAGGGAATGAATATGATGACCACTAAGTTCTCATCCAATTCTTGAAATCCTATGAATTTAGGTGTTAGTGGTCTTGGGGGCAGCACTCCTTCAACACTTGGAAATTGCTAGGCATGAACAGCATATTCCCAAGCATAGTTTTTGAAGTACTTCTGGAAAGTTTGTGAATGATCATCACAGATTAGCTTTCAATGAAGCAAGTGTTTGGGATCCATGCACTTTGCTGCATAAACAACAGCAATATGACCTTTATCCTTACCCCAAAGATGAGTCGGACCCTTTGGCAAAAGAGAAAAATAGAAAAAAATAAAAGATTTTATGCTTTCCTCTTGGCTTAAGTTTTTCCATCTGTGGACAAAGCATGTTTCCAGGCAGAATGATACAGAGGGTTAAACACTTGGCTGGCAGTCAAATTTAAGTTCTGATCCCAAAGCTAACAATAATTATCTGTACAGGAAAGGATCTTGCTTGACCCTCTCTGAGTTTTGCTTCATTCAAAATTAGCCTAGAAATTCTCTACTAAATCTGTAATTTCATCATTCTCATTTTTTAGTTCTTTGGATTAATAATAACAATAATTTGAATTTAATGGTATATTAAGGCTTACAAAGCAATTTACAGATATTATCTTGTTTTATCTTCACAACAACACTGGAGGGTAGGTACAATTATTATCCCCATTTTATAAATGAAGAAACTGAGGCACACACGCATTATGTAATTTTCCCAGGGTTATACAACTCATAAGAGTCTAAGGATGGATTTGAACTCAGGTTTTCCAGCCTCTAGAACCAGGGCTCTATCCACTGTGTAAACAGCAACATGCAGTGGAAAGAAGACTGGATTTGGACTCAGAGAACTTAAATTCAAATTGCAACTCTATCAGACGCACATTAGTCTTATTACCTCAGGTGAATTGTCTAAGTTCTCTGGGTCTCAATATGTAAACTAAGTGAGTTGCATTAGATGACCTCCAAAGCCCCTCTTTGTACTAACCCTTTGATCCTATCCTTAATTCTTGACCTTTTCTAAAAGTAGAACCCAGGAAAAAAGAAAAGGACTATGATTCTATTTCTCATAGGGAACAGGTTTCATTAGACACCTTCATCTACCTTTAGACGTTATATATATATCCTTAAAATTAGTATGCACTTTCACTGAAATGACCCAAAATGAATATTGATATGCTACCCACTATTTATTTTTCTTGTTGGATGGTCAGACAAAATCTGCCAATTGTGCAGTAATATAGACTTTCATTCTCTAAATGATCTCCAAACAGCCTTTGTTTACTTTAATTCTACAAAAGCTGTTATTTGTGACAGGCTGGAGAAGCAGGTAATGAGTTATATCTTTAACCCTTTCAGAAAGGAATAGTATCTATCATTAAAGTGCTGTGCAGAGCATTTCAGCGTACACACATGCTAACTCTTTATCTGGATAGTAATCTAGAAAATACTGGTTGTAGTATAAGCATTAAAATATATAAACCTTTCCTGGATTCTTCTCCTTTTATCACCTTCAGTGAATTCTGCTTTTTAGTTCTTTTTTCATTGAATAAAACTATTAGACTGTAAATTTCAATAATTTTCATAGTTTAAAAAAAAGAATAATGATTTTGAGCAATATCTAGTTACAGTGGCCACATTCCAGTAAAATCTTTGTGGCAGATAGATAAATCAGGTTGAAGGTAACTGATAGACCTCAAACCCTGTCAGTGAATTGGGGGTGGGGTATAACCTAAGCATGTGAAGAATTGCTGTGGAGGAAGGTAAGAACTGATTTTACAGTTTCTTCCAACAGCCACGAAGGCAACTGAAGCAGGTAGTGTGGAATACTTAGAGCAAGATGTGACATCAAAGACTCAAAGGACATCCACTGAACACTGATCCATCCGCAATGGTCCTTACTTTTGTCTTGCCTCCAGAGTTTGATGATTGGAAGAAAGAGTGAGGCTGACAACTTGGGGCAATTCTACCTCACTTAAGTTCAATTTATGAGGGATTCAAGACATCACCCACAAAATTTCTACTTCTAATTTCTCACAGTACTGGAAGTGAGAAAAAAGTAGCTAATTCAAAAAAGATAATAAAAAATCTTTTCTGAGATATGGTTTTGGGGTGAAACCATTGGTGCCTTCACAATATCAAATCTAACATGTTAGACTTAGGAAAGCTCAGCAGTAATTATTTCATGCTATATCCCACTCTGTAAGAAAATAAAAAGGTGGAAATTCCTAATTTTTTTGTGTAATTCTGCATAATCCTTGCCTCAGGTCCCCAACTACTGGCAATAGTATTTGCCAATTTGACATATCCAAGGGCTTTCAATATTCACCCCAAAATTTAATACTTAGTGCAATCACCCTGATTTGGACTCACATGATTTTGACGTTGCTCACATACCCTTCTCTGTGACTGATCCCAGCTCAGTGCTTTAGGGCTGGTACCCCATTAGACAGTCAGGAAAAGAAGTCACCAGGTCATTGTCTATTTGCAATTTGACCATAATGTATCACTTAACCTCTCTAAGATCCATTTCCTCTTCTGTAGAATGAGTATACTAATATCTTCCTTCCTCTCCTGAGGGAGCTATGGTACGGATAAAATAAGAAGTTTATGTGAAAGCACTTGCTGATGTTAAGTACTTAAATGGATTTTCAAGCTCATCCATTTGGATGCTACCTCTAATAGAACATCGCATCTGCCCCTCATGTGTTCCTCTTGATCAAATTCTCCCACAAGTTTGCCATTGGTGGGGAAGTCCATCCACCATGATGGGGACATCTTCCTTGCTTGCTCCCGATATTGTAAGGATACCCAGTAGAGCAAATGGACTGCCCATTGGTTTTCCCTCTGTCTCCCCACTTAAAGCCAATCTTTTTATGATCACATATTTCCTTGACAGCCTCCTTTACTTGAATTCTTCATGGTTCCTTATTTGTTTTATCTGCTCACACCCTCTCCTCTGAGTCATTTTGAATTCTTCAGTGAGGCACACTATGTCTCAAAGGCATCTAAATGGAACTGTAAATCTATGGTATTCAGAAATGGACCTTTATTTCTAGGAGAAGTTTAGGGTCATTGAAGGAGATTAATAAAGAAAAATCAAAAATGGTTCCTTAGTTCTATGCATTTCCCTTCTGTTTCCTCAGTAATCATAATAATGTCAAAAAAAGGGGAAGAGACAGGGATAAGAATCATAGTTTTTAGTTTGTCTATGAACTTTCATTTCTATACCTAAACCATTTTTATTATATTTAGAAGAAATCAGTCAACAGCCTTCAGGAGAAACGTCTACATCTCCTTCCTTTTGCTGTAGTTAACTATACTTTTAAAAAAATCTCTCTATAGGGCAACTTTGTAGGAAGTAAAGTCTATGTTCTTGGTCTTGATAACTGACAGAAAATGGAGTAATTGGAGACAACTGGAAAAAGGAAAGACGTTGCAACTGAAGAAGGAATCTGTGCATTGTTAACAGAATCAATAATGCAGTCAGTGACAATTTTACAGAACAGTGCCAAGAGTGCTGCATTTGGAGTCAAAAGATGTGGGTTCACATTGTGCTATCACCTCTATTTTAGTGGTCTTAAAGAAGCTACTCCCTCAGAGCCTGTCTTTGTATCTGTAGACTCAACAGTCTGAACTATGGCCTTTTATAGTTCTAAATCTATGATTCTACTCAGGATCACAATGTTGGAGTGATCACTGCCTGCCTGGTACATTTGAAGATTCTTCTACTGAAGTTACAAGCCATCTTTTCTTAATTAATTCAGTTCAAGAAATGTTTATTGGGCAATCATTATGTGCCAGGACATACAAAGACAAAAGAAACAACTCCCTGTCCTTAGGAAGCTTACACTGTACATCAGCAATCAAACCTGCACACAGGCTCTGTAACTGAACTCACATATTTAAAAATCACTGTCAAATCCGGGGATTTGTCCATCCCTAAAGTATTTTCTTCTATGATTCATCCTGAACTCCATCCTCCTGTGTCTTCTAACTGCTGCCTGGAGGAAGGAAGTGCAGATAAAAGCTTACTTTCTAATCAGGCTCTACTTAAAGATTTGTCAATATTCATCATGTCTTATTTCCTCAAATCCTTAATCTCCCAAATGAAGTGAACTGCTCACGTCCAACTCCAGTATCCTCAAGCCAGAAAGTAGATGGTGGAAGGCTGCAGAGAGAACAGAATGTTATAGAGAAGAGGGCAGGACTGATGGAACTCTCTGCTATTTGTGTTTTTTTTAAGGGCGGAAAACTGTTATTTGCTGTTTGGGAAATATGACTATCCTCCTAAAATATCCTAAATGGATTATTTAAAGATGAGACCTATTGGAAAGTAGTCAGTTCCAGAACTGTATGTAATTAAGAATTCTAGCAGAAGATTCTTGAATTTCAAATGGACATGATATTATTTGAGGATTTAAGTCAAATCTTTCTGCAGAGGATTAGAGTAAATCCCAGAGCCAAGGTGTTGGGGTCACAGATCTGTCCTGATGCTGCTCTGCAGCAAGCATATGATTGGCTTGCTAAATATAGCTACAGTTTAGCAACTTCAGAAACAGGCCCAGGAGAGAGAAGGGTTATGGCTCATGTGAAACAGAAGTTTAGAGGTTCTTTTCCCCAAACCCTTTGGCAGACATTCAATGAAGCCACCACCTGGCTGCTTCTGCCAGGTCCCAAACATGAGAGGGGGTGTTTGCTTCTTGCCCAAGTCTCTGGAGGAAGTCTAGGAGTGTTGAGAGTCACTTTTTTTAGGAGATGTGGGTCTAGGGCCCCCCATCTTCATTAGTTACCCTCTTGAAAGGAAGATGCTGGGAAAGCATGAACATGAGAGGCTGGTACAGAGTTCTAAGAGATAGGTACACTTCTTTAGTGTGCTATTTTAACAATGGAATATGATCCAGCCCCAATCTGAACTGAAGTAGCTGGGTAGGAAATATTATGGTTTTTCTAGGAAGTATGGGAAATTTTATTTCCCCTCAGACTAATTTCTTTCCACGGGTTTCTTGTCAATTAGTTGTTTGTTTTTAATATATGGACTTTTCTATTAATCTGCTCGCTGCCAGGGAAGTCTCCAAACACCCATACCCATGCCTTCTTACACTACTATTGGGGCCACAGGTATCTAATAAGGATTACTGCCTTCTCTGTATGGCTAAGGGATACTACCAGCTCAAGTCAAAATTCTGGCCCAGAGAGGACAAAGGCCTCCACTGAAAGCTGCCTATTATAAAGACAAAGCTGGAAGACAAACCATGGCTAATTGCGCCGTTAATTATCTCACTAAAGTCTAAGTGTTGTTTTTCAGCATTTACTTGTCCCCATCCCTCAAGTTGTTTACTTTGATCAGTTAGAAAATAAAAAAAAAATCAGTGTCGTGAAAAACATAATTATGTTCATACTAATCCAAAGTATTCTCTCATGGAAGGCCTGCAGCCTCACAGCTCATCACTTTCCATCAGAAGATACTGTTTGAAATTGCCAGCTTAAAGCTTCCACTGACAGGCAGAGCCAAGCACACAACACACAAGAAAGACTCCAAACCAATCAAACCTTATTTCTAATGCCAAACAGAGCTTTGCAATTGGGCTTTAGACAGCACATGAATTGCTGGTGAATAATTGGTTCAACAGGATCGGCTCATTAAGGTCCAGAGGAGTAAACACACTCTTCCATGTGAATAATATGGAATGATTGTGTATGGATGAGTCCCATTAAAGGGCTGCCATCAGCAGGCTGGGCAGAAGTTGACTCTTTCCTTGCTGAAGTGTGAACAGTTTGTAAACAGCTTGAACAGCTCCTTGGTCTGACAACTGCACCACTGAACAGCAGGAATTGTAAGAGCTCCTCCTTTCCAAGGATTGTTTGGTGGTCCGCAGTAGAATGTTGCTGCATTGTCCAGGTAAACGTAGCATTCTATGAAATGTCAAATGTCACTGTTCTCATTCTCATTCTCCAGCTAACATTGTCACACCTTGCCTACATCTGGAAAAAGAAATCTTGAGGGGATCCTAGGTGCCCCATAAGCAAACCAGCAGGATGGAGAGGTTCCTTATTCCTTCTTCCACAATAAAATGACCATCAAAAGGCAGGAGAGATTGCATCCCCAAACTTGGCACCCTTTCCTTCAAAAAAAAATGACCACTTCAAAGAACTCAAAAAGAATTTTAAAAATCAAAGAAGAGGATAATTGCTTAGCTGTGTGGCCTTGCACAAGCCACTTAACCCCATTTGCCTTGCAAAAAAACCTTAAAAAAAATCAAAGAAGAGGTAACAATATCATGCAGTAGAATTATAAAAAAAATGAGTGAAGAAAAGAAAACAATACTTTCAATTTATTTATTTTTCCACATTACTACAGTAGTCTTGTTGCAAAAGTAAACATAACCTCCCTACCCCCACAAAGATAGAAAAACCACAAGAAAAACAAAGTAAGAGAAAAAAAGTGTTTCAGCCTGTGTTCAGATGCCATCAGCTCTTTCTTTGGAGTGGATCACATTCTTTATCATAATTCCATCAGAGAAGTTGCTTCAATATTTTTTCCTTACAGTTGCTATTGATAGCTGTATTTCCCTCCATCCTATTCCCCCCTCCCCATTTATTAAATTCTCTTTCCTTCCACCCTGTCCCTCCTCAAAAATGGGTTGTATCTGACTATCCTCTCCCACAATCTTCCCCTCTTCTATCACCTACACCCCTCTCCCCCCATCCCCTTTCTCCCATCCCTTTCCTCTCCTTTTTTCCTCTAGGATAAAATAGATTTCAATACCTATTGAGTGCCTGTGTGTGTGTTATTTCTTCTCTGAACCACTTCTGTTAAGAACGAAAGTTCACTCATTGCTCCTCACCTCCCCCCCCAATTCCACTCCATTGCAAAAGATTTTTATTGCCTTATATATGTGAAATATCTTAGCCTATTTTACCTCTCCTTTCCCTTTGTACATTCTTTTCTCACCCATAAATAATATATTTTAATATATTATTCCTTCAAATTCAGCTCTCTCCTATGCCTTGTCTATATACGCTCCTTCTAACTGCCCTGATAAATAAGGTTTATATGAGTTCTCAGAATCATCTTCCCATGAAGGAAAGCAGTTCAACATCATTAAATCCTTCATAAATTGCCCTTCTACTCTCTCTGTGCTTCACTTTAGTATTGTACTTGAAGATCAAACTTTCTGTCCAGCTCTGATCATTTCAATAAGAAAATTTGAAAGTCCCCTATTTCATTGAATATCCATCTTTTCCCCTGAAAGAGATTATTCAGGTTTGCTGGTTAGTTGATTCTCGGTTGTAATCCAAGCTCCTATGAATTCCAGAATATTATATTCCAAGCCCCATAAACCCTTAATGTAGACATTATTAAATCCTTTGTAATCCTGACTGTAGCTTCACGATATTTAAATTGTTTCTTTCTGACTATTTGTAATATTTTCTTCTTGACTTGGAAGTTTGGGAATTTGGTTAAAATATTCCTGGGAGTTTTTATTTTGGAATTTCTTTTAGGAGGTAATTGGTGTATTCTCTCAATTTCTATTTTACCCTCTGCTTCTGGAATATCAGGGCAATTTTCCTGGAGAATTTCTTGAAAAATGAAGTCTAGGCTCTTTTCCTGGTCATGACTTTCGGGTAGCCCAATAATTTTTAAATTATCTCTCTGGATCTGTTTTTCCAGGTCAATTGTTTTTCCAATGAGATATTTCACATTTTCTTCTAGTTTTTCATTCTTTTGATTTTGTTTTATTGTTTCTTGATTTTTTGCAAAGTCATCAACCTCCCTTAGCTCCATTCTACATTTGAAGGAATTATGTCCTTGGCAGAGCTTTTTTTTAAATCTCCTTTTCCATTTGGTCAATTCTGCTTTTTAAGCCATTCTTTTCCTCATTGACCTTTTGGACTGCTTTTTCCATGTGACCTAAACTAGGTTTTTGTTGTTGTTTTTTGCAAGGCAAACGAGGTTAAGTGGCTTGCCCAAGGCCACACAGCTAGGTAATTATTAAGTGTCTGAGACCGGATTTGAACCCAGGTACTCCTGACTCCAGGGCTGGTGCTTTATCCACTATGCCACCTAGCCATCCCTTAAACTAGGTTTTTAAAATATTTTCTTCAGGATTTTCATGTATCTCCTTCAACAAGCTGCAAACTTGGTTTTCATGATTTTCCTGCATTGCTCTCATTTCTGTTCCCAGTTTTTCCTCTACTGCCCTTTCTTGATATTTAAATCTTTTTGAGCTCTCCCATAACTTAAAACTAATTCATATTTTTCTTGGAGGTTTTGGATACAGAAGCTTTGACTTTGTCATCTTCCGAGTATGTGTTTTGATCTTCCATGGGACCAAAATAATTGTCTATGGTAAAATTCTTTTTCTTATGTTGTTTGCTCATTTCCCCAGCCTATGACTTGATTTTTAACTTTTTGTTAAGGTGGGGTTTTGCTTCCACTTGCTTAGTATCCATAGAGGATACACTTCCCCCAAGTTTTTGAGGGCTTTTGCAGTTTTCAGGGACACCCCCCCCAGGAACCCCTGCCAGTTCCTTCAAGGTCTCACGAGAGGCTCACTCTACTGGCCTGCGCTCTGGTCTGTGGAGCAGACTCCCCTCTGCCCTGGAAGAGTGAAGAGGTTCTCTGCTCCACTATGTCAGTATGGTACCCCAGATGAGACCTGTATCTGAGTATGGGCAAAACAACAGAATCCTGCCCCAGGGATAATGGAGAGACCTCTGTAATCTCCCCCAATCTGTTTACTATCCATGGATTGAGAGCTCTGTTCCAAATTGTCCTTGACAATCCCTGAGCTGAGAGGCCTGAAAAGTGCCCCCACCATAGACCCAGGTGACCTTCAGGCTGTTCCTGGATGATTGGAAGTCAGTTTGCTCTGGTGGTCCTTTTCAGCCCCAGTGGATCAGAACCTTCCCTTGGATCTTCCAAGTTGTCTTGGGATGTAAAATTATTTCACTCAGTCTTTTTGTTGGTTCTGCCACTCTAGAATTTGGTTAGAATCATAATTTAAAGACATTCAGAATGGTTTGGGAGAAAGCTTCTGGGAATTCCTGCCTTCATGCTGCCATCTTGGCTCTACCCCCCCCCCAAAAAAAAACAATACCTTTAAAAGTAAAATTGACCAAAAGGCAAGAGAAATCAACTCCTTTAAAAGTAAAAATGGCCAACTGGAAAAGATAACACAAAAGCTAACTGGATAAATGGTAACTAATGATTCTATGAGACCATGAAACAAATCCAAGAGGCTAAAATAATAGAAGACAATGTAAAGTACCTTTCAGGAAAAATGGCCAACATGGAAAATAGATCCAGGAGAGATAATTTATGAATAATAATCTACTTGAAAGCCATGATCAAAAAAACAGTCTGGAAAATATCATGCAGGAAATTATCATGGAAAACTGATCTAATATCCTAGAAAAAGAGGATTAAAAAAAGTCCTTGAAAGAATCTATCACCCCCCCCCCGAAAGAAATCACAAAAATAAAACCTCTAAGGAATATTGAAGCCAAATTTCAGAATTCTCAGCTAAAGCTGCCAAAAAGAAGCAATTTAAAATACCAAGGAACCATAGTCAGGATTACACAGGACTTATTTGCTTCAACATTAAGTGATCAGAGAGTAAGGAGCTTAGTTTACAACGAAGAATCAGTTACCCTGAAATTCAACATACTCTTTCAGGGGAAATGATGAATTTTCAATAAAATAGAAGACTTTCAAACTTACATTATAAAAAGATCAGAACTGAACAGAAAATCTGATATTCAAATACAAAATTCAAGAGATGCATAAGAAGGTAAAAAAAGAAAATAAATGTTAGTCAATAAGACTAAGGGAAAATGTCAGATAGTAAGACTAAACAGGAAGACAATATCTTACTCTTGAGAACTGTATTTCTCTTTGGACAGTTGAAAGGAACATAAATTGTACAGGGGGCACAGGTATAAGATAAGCATGATGTGATGATTTACTTTGGCTCATGAGAGTTATATTTCTATTGGGACAGCTAAAGAGGAAGAGTACTCGACAGAGTGTGGGTATAAAATGATTATGATGTAGTGATGTTTATGGCTCTTATGAATTGTATTTCTACCAGGACAATTGAAAGTAATATACTTTGATAGAGTGTGGATGGAAGACAGGTATAAAACAATTAAAATTTGAAAAAAAGGATTATACTAGGAGAAGAAAGTAGAGGTATTAAAGAATAATTAGACCACAAGATGAGGCACAAAGAACCTATTATAGTAGAGAAGAAGCAAGGAAAGTGTAAATACAGAGTAAATCTTACTCTCAACAGACTCAGTTCAAAAAGGAAATGCTATATATTTCCTCTTGGGTTTAGAACTTTACCCTATCCTAGGGGAAGTAGGAGAGAACAGGGGAAAGAAGAGTGTGAAGCAGGCAGTAGTCAAAAGCAACACACTGATGAGGAGGGATAAGGAGAAAGGAGAAAGAAAAGTACAAATAGGGTAAGGATAGAATGGAGGGGTGGGGGAAGAACCATGCCCTGATTGCATCTTTTGAGTTGCTCAGGTAACTCAGGTCTGAAGTAAGTAAGTATCAATGTGAATTATGTATTCAGCAGTTCCATTAAAAATTAACTTTGGGGGGAGGGAATGACTATAAAGAATGTAATGGTGAGGATTCAATGGACCAGGGAAAGATAGAAAGTTAGCCAGCAATTATGATCATTCTTAAGGATGTAAGCTATCTCTGTGCTGCCAGTTTCTGGATTCTGGCTTTAGAAGTTCTCAGTTGAAGGACTACTTCTTCCCCATAGGAGGCAGATGGGTTTTACCATGTTTCTTTTTTCTTAAAAACCAGTAGTTTTCAGCTACAGCTTTTTTAAAAGAAAGGCAGATTGGGTGGCTAGATGGTGCAGTGGATAGAGCACCGGCCCTGGAGTCAGGAGTACCTGAGTTCAAATCCAGCCTCAGACACTTAATAATTACCTAGCTGTGTGGCCTTGGACAAGACACTTAACTCCATTTGCCTTGAAAAATCCTAAAAAAAAAAAAAAAAAAGAAAGAAAAGAAAAGAAATATTGGATCTTGTAATTCCCTGATTAATGTCTGATTCCTAAACTGCACCCAATTAGCATTGGTTTCAGAGCTACCTTTCCAGTCAAGGGGACTCTGCATTCATGTTCTCCTATGTGTGTGTGTGTGTGTGTGTGTGTATATATATATATATATATATATATATATATATATATATATAGAGAGAGAGAGAGAGAGAGAGAGAGAGAGAGAGAGTTTTTGCAAGGCAATGGGGTTATATATATATATATATATATATATATATATATATATGTTGCAAACTTAACTATCCTACATAGTCAGTAAAACTATTAATATGCTATGCTGTGCTAAATATGTTAAACAATATATGATAACTACTAGAGCTAAATGTGGTAAAGTTGGAGTTTAAACCATGGAAGTATGACTCAAAGTCTAGAGATCTTGCCAATCAATTAATTTGCCAATTAACTAATTTTGGGTCTTGTGGTATGGTTGGGCAGTAAAATCTCCAACAAGGGGGATCACTAAGGACTTACATGTAACCAGATTAGAGGCTTTGCTTTCTATCTTTCCCAGGTCCATTGCATTCTCACTATTATACCCTCTATAGTCATCTCCTCCCCAAAGATTAACTTTTTTTTAAAATTTTTCAAGGCAATGGGGTTAAGTGGCTTGCCCAAGGCCACACAGCTAGGTAATTGTTAAGTGTCTGAGACCAGATTTGAACCCAGGTACTCCTGACTCCAGGGCCAGTGCTCTATCTACTGCCCCACCTAGCCGCCCCCCTAAAGACTAACTTTTAATGGAACTACTGAATATATTTTTCACATTGACATTCACTTCATATTTGAACCACTTGAGTAACTCAAAAGATCCAATCAGGGCATGGTTCTTTTTAAAAATTTTACTTTATTTTTAATTATTATATTTTATCCTTATAATAATAGAGTATATATAATATATCATAATATACATAATAACCTAACATGTTATTATTATTAAATTAGCAAGCATGTGCATTTCCTTAAACAAAAAGAGGGCAAAAAGGATTATATGACATCATGGATTTTTATTATGTATAGCTCGGTTAGTTTTTAAAAGTAAATATAAACTTTAACTTGGTAGCTTTAGCCAAGCAGAGTTTTTATCCCATTCAAAACTTTGTTTTCTTTGTATTACTGTTTAACTGATACTTATTTCTTCTTTTTTAGTTTATTATCATTCCTATCTCCCAAAGAAAACAAATCAAAGCCCTCACTTGCAACAAAGAAATATATTCAAGCAGTACAGATTCTTTACATTCTGTATCTTTAAGCTCATCATCTCATTGATGGGAAACAGATGAAAAACATGATTCATCTCAACATTTTTCTCTAATCGTGAGCAGTCACTGCATATATGAGAGTTATTAAATCTTTCATGGATTATCTTCCTTTACTGTATAAACTATCCTTCTGATTCTGTTCACTATACTCTGCTTTAATTCATAAAAATCTTCCCATATTTCTCTGAATCTAAGTCTTTTGTCATTTCTTACAAAACTATAACATTCCAGAGGTGGCTAGGTGGCGCAGTGGATAGAGCACCGGCCCTGGAGTCAGGAGAACCTGAGTTCAAATCCGGCCTCAGAAACTTAACAATTACCTAGCTGTGTGGCCTTGGCAAGCCACTTAACCCCAATGCCTTGCAAAAACCTAAAAAAACCCCAAACCAAAATAAAAAAAAAACCAATGTTCATTGTTATCTTGTATCATTTACCTGTTTAATTAAAGTTGTTAATCTTGTGCCTCTGATAAAATTATAATCGTTGAGAAAAAGTTTCGTGGTTAAAGCATTTCTGATCCCTCTAGCCCAAAATAAGCAGTTTGGTCCACTGCAGAGTGGACAGAGTACCACACCTGGAGTCAGTAATACCTTCAAATCTAGCGTCAGACACTTCCTTGCTCTGTGACCCTGGGCAAGTCACTTCTAAGTATCATTTAGTCACTGATTTATGCTCAGGAAAAAAAAATAGAGCAAAAGAAAGGTCTTAGAACCCCAGTCTCCCCTAGGACACAAGAATACCTTCTCCTACCTACTGGACATTCAAAGGAGAAAAAAATATTGGAAAGGAGCTGTTAAGGGGAAGTTGGAAGCAAAGTGATACGTTTCTCTCCTTCCTCTGATAGACCAAGAGTGAGAAGCTTTGCCTTACTCAGTTGCCAATAATCTTGGCCATGATCCTCCCCTTACAGGAACTCCAAAACAATTTTGAAATCACTTTGTCATCCCAGCAAGGCTTGTGTCACTCAGTAAAGAGCCAGAGTATATGCCCAGCTCCATATGAAGTTCCTCTTTATGACAAAGTTTCACAAACTGTAATTTCATCAAATGGATTAAGGGACTTACTTGAGAAGCCATCCTTTGACCAGTTACCTCCTCCATAATCAGCAAGCATTTATGCAGCACCTGCTAGGTGTCAGTGCCTAGATCCCACCAGATGAAACAATATAGACATGGATAAATAAATACACAATGTATACAGTACAAATACAAAATAATGGGGGGGGGGTTAGGATATGGAGCTGGGGAACTTAGAAAAGTCTTAACTTAGGAGATCATCTGAATTGAGCTTTCAAGGAAACCAAGGTTTCTAAGTCAAAATGAGACCAGAGGACATTCCAGCTGATGCAAGACTACAGAAGTGTTGAATCCTGTTTTCCCAATAGCAAGTTGGTGGTTAGTTTGACTGATGTCAGGTGAAAAGAGGAAGATCTTAGTCTGACTATGCCTTTAATCTCTTGCTGCATATGTGCTGGATGGAGGGGTGGGGGCCCAGGAGGGGGGAAGGCCATTGGGGGCCAACCCAAAGCAAACTCACACTTCCTGTCACCAGATTGACTTCCCCCCTTGACAAGGCAGAGAACCTCCTGTGCAAAGAAGAGTAACCTTCCCTTTCACCTCATGCCTTCCATCTCCTCTGTGCTAACCCCCGGGGGGGAAAAAAGGTAAAAGTCAATGGAGAATAGCCTCCTTTCTTCTGCATCCATCTCCTGATGCACACTTAAATTTTAGAAAGAAGAAAGTAAAACAGGGCCTCTCCATGGCCTTCCATTTCAAATTGAGCTCCTGACTGATCTGCAGCCTCCACTGGGAAGAGGGCTGGTGTCTTTTATACTGAAAGAGGAATATACTCTCATCTGATCTATGTATCCTGATCACTCTGAAGGTCTGTAGAACATCACCAAACTCCATCCCTATCCCCTTCCACTCAATTCCTTATTGCCAGCTCCCTCAAACCTCCCACCCTAAAGTTCCAACCTAGCCCTTCCACTAGGCCCTTAAAATGCCAGTTCATAGGTAATAAACCTTCTTTCATTCATCTTTTCCTCTCCTACCCCTTCTATCTTCTAGCAACCATTGATACCTGACTCCCTTCAGATGACATAGCCTGCCTGGTCACACTTTCTAGTACTTGCTGCACCTTCACTCATTCCATGCATGTCAATGGTTAAAGCAGGAAGTTGCAATATTCATTATTCTATATTTCCATATCCATTTCTCTATGCAGTAATTTCACTCCTTTGTGATTCATGAAATTTGTATCAACTACCAAATCAAAATTGTGGTAGCTATTGTCCTACAGATCCCCAGTTCACTCCTCTTCCTAAAGCAGTTAATGCCTATTTTTCCTCCTCTACAATTCCTGCCTTCATACTAGGGGACTTTAATATAAATACATATATATATATATATATAATATATATATGTGTATGTGTATATATATTTATAATATATACTTTAATGTTATATTTTAATATAAATACATATCTACTCAAATACCCTAACCATTCATTTTCTCAACCTACACATTTCCCACAACCTATTCCATCCCTATTTCAGCCACACAAAGATAGTCATATCCTTGATCTTGCTATCACCCACAAATGTTGCCACCTTCCAATCAAGAATTCTGAAATCCCTTTCTCTGACCATAAAAGGTTTTCTACCATTCCTTCTGTCTTCCCTTACCAAGTTTTTTTTTTTTTTTTTTTTTAGTTTTTGTAAGGCAATGTGGTTAAGTGGCTTGCCTAAGGCCACACAGCTAGGTCATTATTAAGTGTCTGAGGTCCGATTTGAACCCAGGTACTCTTGACTCCAAGGCCTGTGTTCTATCCACTGCGCCACCTAGCCACCCCTCCCTTACCAAGTTATACTTGTCTTCTATATCTTGTCCTTCAATCTCCTGACCCCCCAATTCTCTCCCAGGTCATCTCTTTTGCTCAAGGTACTTTTCTCTTTTCCCCATCTTGACCTCTTGGTGAGTCAATTCACTCTATACTGTTTTCTTCTCTTGAGTCTTTTATTTTGCTTATTGCACCTTGCCAAGCCCTGACCCTGGATGACTACCATCATTTGCTGCTTTTGCTCCTATACGTACATGCAGCAGAACAAAAGTAGAAAAAAAATCACACAACCATTGAGGTCACAACCATGACCTCAACTGGGTCATCATTGCTGCCAGGCAATCCTTATACACCTCCCTTATACACTCACTACTCTACTTTCCACATCTTTTCCAAACCTTTTCATTCCTGATCAAACCTCCCAATGCTGCCCTCTTTTTCTCCCCTCTTATTTTAGAGCGTTGCTTCATATTTTATTTTAAAAATCAAGATCATTCTGTTTATGTTCCCTCTTCTTCCCTCTTATCTATAATTCAGATGCCTTCAACCACTCTGTCCTCTGCTTTTTCCTCTCACTTAACCCTGTATAATTCACCTTTCTATCTCATCATCCACTAAAATTGCTCTTGCAATGATCTCTTAAATGACAAATTCAATCATTTTCCCTGACCTCTCTTCAGCCTTTAACATCATTGATTACTGTCATTTCCTTGATTATTTCTTCTCTCTAGGTTTTCAGGAGACCACTTCTGCTTCTTAATCTATCTGGATTCTAGATCATGTCCTCTAATCATAGCCATCCCACAGGATTCTTTCCAGGATCTTATCTTCTCCCTTTATACTACTTCACTTGGCTCTCATGGATTTAATTGCCATCTCTCTACCTGACCAGTCCTAATCTCTTGGTTGATTTCCAGTCTTGTATCTACAATTGCCTTTCAGACATCTTTCCAGTAGACACTTTAAATACTACATGACCAAAACTAAACTCATTATCTTTCCCTTCCAACTTGACTCTTCACTATCTCTCTTATGCTTCCCCATATCCAATTAATTGCCTGCCAATTTCATCTCTGCAACATTTTTCAAATCTGCCTCCTTTTCTTGTCTGGCATTGCCACCACTGTAGGACTGGCCCTCATCACCTCACACCTATAATACTTCCGTAGCTCTTGGTGAGTCAATTTGCCTCCAGTCTTTCATCGCTGCAATGTATCCTCCATTCAGCCAATAAAATGAATTTTCAAAACACAGGTCTGACCATGTCACTTCCCTACTCAATAAACTACAGTAGCTCCCTGTCACCTCTAAGATCAAATACAAAATCTGCTATTTGATGTTCAAAGTTCTTCATAACTTCATGTTCCCCTCTTTTCTGATTTTTTCACTCCTTAGTTCCCACCATGAACTCTTCAATCCAGTGTTCCATCTCTTGGCTCCAGGCTATTTTTCTAACTAAGCACCATGACTGGAAAGCCCTACTTCTCATCCCTAATTCTGACTTCCATGGCCTCCTTCAAGTTCCAACTAAAATCTCATTCTTGAGGAAGTCTTTCCCAATCCTTCTAAATTCTGGTGCCTTCCTTCTGTAAATTACTTTCTACTTCTCCTGTCTGTAGTTGTTTGTATATATCTGTTTGTCTGTTGTATACTTTTCTAAGTTAAGAGTCCTTAAGGGCAATGACTATCTGCTGATTCTTCCTATTCCCCAGCTTGCACAGTAGGACTATTACTGATCCACACAGAATGCATCATAAACTAAAAAAGGTGGGTTGTCTGATCTCTAAGAAAACTAGAAGGGTTGACTGAACAAACCTGTTGAAAACTAGGGCTTTAAATGTCAAAAAGGGGGAGTTGGCAGTTTAACCTAGAATCAATCAACAGGGATCCACTCCCTAGGGCTCTTTAGGAAGAGAGTGACATACTTGGACCTGCACTTTAGGACTATCACTTGGGTGAAATGTGCCTAGAGAAAGAAAGTCCTGAGATGGGGGACCAATTAGGAAGGTAGCTTAGGTGACAGATGAGGAGGTGGTGAATTAGAGTAGTTGTCTTCTAAGTGGAAAGGGAAGTGATGCAACAGGTGTAGAAATTCATACAATTAAAAAGCTGTTCTCCCTTCATTTATCCCCTGACCTTCATCCTCCCTAATAAGACTGAATGTTTGCCGATACAAATGTTTTTAGTCTTCCTGAATGGCAACAAAGTCACAAGGAATTCTAACCTGAATCATGAAATATTAAAGGATATTTTATAACATCTTCATGTACAAATAATAAGTAAAATGTTGTCAAGATATGGCCTTTGACATTGGAGTTAGTGAATCCTGGAGCTGGCAGTGCCAGAGAGATCATTTAATTTCGTTCACTCATCTTATAGATCTATGAGAAGAAGGGGGGAAGTGCTGATTCAAGGAGCTAGTCCAGGGTTAGAAGCCTGTGTGCCAATATCTGAAGAGTGAGAATAGCAGAGCTCCCAGGCTTGCTTTGTCTCTTTCTCTCGATCCCTCACTCAACTGGTAAGTTCTGAAGCCAGGACTAGAACCCAGACATCCCAAGGAACAAGGTCGAGCTTCTCTTGGCTACCCTCTCTCCCTCTTCTTTATTGTTTGCATTAGAGGTTACCGCTGCTTAGAGCTTGCAAGCACTTTGTTCTCTTAAGTAGGTTAACTACTCTCCTGACAATCTTCTTCAGGCCTTTAATTTGTCTCACATCCTCTTTCTTAGGAGACAGGGCAAAGGCCAACTTCAGTCCAAACTACATCTGTTGTACCATAAATTCTGAATGAGTGTGTTCTAATATAATGAGCTCTAGCTGGAAAGTTATTACTAAGCCTTGGAGAAGTTAGGAGTAAGCATTCAGATGAAGAATTTCTAAATGACTTCTATTTCAATAGCATTTCATATCCCTTCATAATTAATGGTGCTCGGGGTGGCTAGGTGGCGCAGTGGATAAAGCACCAGCCCTGGAGTCAGGAGTACTTGGGTTCAAATCTGGTCTCAGACACTTAATAATGACCTAGCTGTGTGGCCTTGTGCAAGCCACTTAACCCCATTTGCCTTGCAAAAACCTAAAAAGAAAAAAAAAACCCAAACAAACGATTCACCAGTACACTTATTTAATCATAATTAATGGTGCTCCTTTTTTGAGGAAAGATGATTTCACCTCTAAACTTGGACCATGTGGGACCTTATTTCATAACTTCATATATTTAAATTTAAGTTTATGCTCCAAATTATTTTCACCTGATGAAGAAATTTGCATTTAGTTAAGGTAGCCCTCCCCCACCCAATTTTTTTTATTTTATTTTATTCACAGAGATAGCAATATATTTCCTAAGCATTCCTATTCCAAAAGTACACATGCCTAAAAGAAAAAAAAAAGGTTGAACAGTTTTCTGTAAATATGTAATTTGGGGATTAAAGAGGAAAATGAATTATTTTTGGTTGAATCCCAGGCCCATAAGGTAGCCTTGGTTGCTTCAGGCTGTCACCAGAACAGCTGCTGCACAAGACTAAGACAAAGGTTCCAAGTCCAAGTGGCAACAGAAAGATGCAGGTATGAAGTCATATTTGGTTTGATTTTGGCAAAAAAGGGAAAAAAATCATAACTGGTAAAAATTTCAACTCTTAATGAAGTGATTCATCAAATTTCCCTCTGGGAATTAGTAGGCATTTCAAGGATCAGAAGAAAGCATATCTTGTATTTTCTAACTCCCCATTTCTCTGCCAGCTCCCCATGCAAGCAAAGAGATATTCTGTAATCACAGGAAGGTGAAGGTCCTACCTAAGACTGAGGACCCAAATGCTCCCCATCTTTAGACTGGATCAAGTTCCACCTTTTCATGAAACCTTTCCTAACAACTCTCAGACCACATCATTCTCTTCTTCCTCCAAATGACTTAGAGCAGGGTCCTTAACTCAGGTCTGTGAACTTTTTTTTGTGTATGTGTGTGTGTGAACTTTTTTTTTATAAATTGATAGACATATTTTAGTATAGTTGATTTTCTATCAATCCAATGTATTTTATAAATTAAAAGACAATATTCTATAAAGGGGTTGATAGTCTTCACAAGACAAAGGCATCCATAAAACAAAAACGTTAAGAACCCTTGATTTAGAATATTTAACAGTAACAATTTCATTGTTAGGGCAGTTAGATGACACAGTGGATAGAGCACCGGCCCTGGAGTCAGGAGTATCTGAGGTCAAATCCAGCCTCAGACACTTAATAATTACCTAGCAGTGTGGCCTTGGGCAAACCACTTAACCCCATTGCCTTGCAAAAACCTAAAAAAAACCCAAACCAAAACAAACAAACAAAAAAACCCCCAACGTTCATTGTTATCTTGTATCATTTACCTGTTTAATTAAAGTTGTTAGTGTTGTGCCTTTGATAAAATTATAATCATTGAGAAAAAGGTTTGTGGTTAAAGCATTTCTGATCCCTCTAGCCCATAATAAGCAGTTTGGTCCACTGCAGAGTGTACAGAGTACCACACCCAGAATCAGGAATACCTTCAAATCTAGCATCGGACACTTCCTTGCACTGTGACCCTGGGCAAATCACTTTACCCTGTTTGTCTTGTAAAGTGAGTGGAGAAGGAAATGGCAAACCACTCTAGGATCAGTGCCAAGAAAATCCCAGATAGGGTCTGAACAACAATTAGCATCTCTCATGGAACTGGGGACACAGTCAGTACACAGGCAGCATAAATGGGAATCCTGGCTTTGCTCCTGTATTTCCTGTGACCTTAGACCAGTCATTTTCCTCCTCAGTCTCACATTCCTCTTCTACAGAAAGAATGAACTGAACTAGATAATCTCTAATATGCCTTCCAGTTTGAAATTTTCTGATCCTATGAGTATTATACAATTGATTCAAAATTCAGATAAAAAGCCTTTATGCTGCACCTCGTTTTATATCATGGGGGCCCACACACAGAGTCTCATTCTGGACCAAAATAGCTATTATGACTAATCCCATGAGTCAGGATATAAATAAAATGCTCAATGAATGGCAGAGTTGTGTCATGAAGTTCAGAAAGGGGGAGAAATTGGCAGACTGCACTGGCCAGTGGTGATTTCATGGAAAGAATGGAATTGAGCCCTCTTGTGGCCCAACTGCCTGATCTCCATAAGGTGCAAGTTCAGCCTTTGACACTGGGAACATTAAGTCATGTGATTAAGACAGCAGAGTCTCTGGCCAGCTTTTGAAACACCATCAAGTTCAAAAGCTAACCAAATAGGAATGTTAAGGTGCCCCATTTCTGCAAGCAAGAGGGAAATGTTTCCCCAGCTGTGAGAAGTGCTCAGGAGATGGTGCTGGTGGTGACTTGCTAATATTAAATATTTTCTGACCTATGAGCTCATTAAAAAAAATTTATGTATACTCAGCCAGATGGTAGAACTGGAGGGGAGGGAGGGAGATTAAGACTCCCTCAAGGAGATTATAGTCTAGTGGAAGGAGGAAGCAGTTGTACATGCAAACAGCTCACAAGATAAGGCAGTGATCTATAATAAGCACCACATAAATAGTACAGATAAAATATAGTATGAGTTCAGAAGAGGAGAGCTTCTTACAATATGGGTTTGACTAACTAGAGAGGAAAAAGGATTTCAGTTGGAATGAGAAATAGGAGTCAAGTTGCAAAAGGGAAACAAGGACAGCATATCTTGGGGGGCCGTAGATGTGTCTGGTAGACTGTTGGGAAAGATGGCTAGAGAGCTAGATTATGCCCAAATTATGGAAACATGGAGGTCTAAATCCACATAATTATTCATATTACTACTGTTCATTAAAGCACAAAGTGGTTTACCTGTAATAACCCTATGAGATCACTAGGGACTTTGTGCCTCACATTTACTTGCTAGGATTCCCTGGAGAGTAATTTATGACAATGATGATGATGATGATGATGATGATTATTCTTACAATCCCAGGTAACCCTGAGGGTCTATGGGATTTCTAGTACCATCACTCATAAGCCCCCACTAGTGTTTTCCCCATTATTAATCAGTCAACAGATTGAACTTCATTAGCTTCAAGGAAAGGAATAAGCAAGAGCAGTTGGTATAAAATAGTCTTCCCCTCCCTCAATCAGTGACTTGGTCTCCCCTTGCATACACAAAGTGCCTAGGGAAAATAGGTCTGAACTTCAAGTACAATTGCAGCTAGACATCCACATAAAGACCGCATATACCAAAGGGATTTCTTTCAACTCCTGACCTAAAAGTTCTTTTTTCCCTCAGTGAGGAATTTCAAGGTGAGGTGGTGTTGGCAATGAACAAATTGTTCTTTGGCTCAGCTGATCTGGCTCCTAGAGGGCCCAGAGTTTCCACTAGACAGGTGCTTCAGCTTTTAATAGAGTGTGGACTAAAATTAGGTAGGTCCCTCATCTGTTATACTGGTTCCTCACAAGGCCCAGTCCCTCTTTAATCAGATCACTCAGTTGCTACACTGTTATTTTGCCAAACTATGGAAAGTTCACCTGGATATATCCATCTTATGGCTGCTGGTTGGTAGATTCAGTTACTAGCTCTAGTCACTAGAACCTTATGATTCCCTGTACACATATGACCTCTTCCAACATTCACTCACCTCACTGTGAACAGGAAAGAACAAAGAGAGAAAAAGGCACTATGGCTCATGGACACATGAAAGTTCTATGGAAGAATATCACCAGTTGCCCCTCTCCAAAGTAGTTCTGCCTCACTTTCACAAAGGAAAGAGGATGAGGAATGGGCAGGTCACACCTCTGTAAGCACACTGCTCCAACTCATCAGCTCCTGAATTATCTGTTCTTTTGGCTTCATGATTTCAAGACTTTTTATCATCACCTATTATCAATGTTTGAGTCACTCATGGCCAGGATCCAGCTCCCCAAAGTTTCCATGTGGGTGGATTAGAAGCAGGCAGAAAATACCCATACATGTTATCAAGACTGATCCATCTTGGCCAAATCCCTCATTACATTTGCCTATATAGCAAGCATTTTCATCTCTATTTTAAGGCTGAGGAGCCTGGAACTCAAAAAGGTGAAGTGATTGACTCAAAGTCCCACAGCTAGCAATTATTAAAACCAAGATCTAAACCTGCCTGTGATTCAGAAGCTCTTTCTTCTCTGTCATATTGCCATAGAACATTGACATCTGGGGCTTCATTCAGAGGAAGATGAAAAACACCCATGTCTCAACCAAGAAGAAAGGTTCACTGCTGACCTAAGTTCAGTTAAGAGATGTTCTTGCTGAAAGTCAACGAGTATGATATAATACAATTTGATGAGATAAAACACCAGACCCTCTCAGGGAGCTAGCAGACAGAGGACAGCTGTGGTGGGAGAGACACACTTGAGTCTGGAGTGTTACAAAGATGATAAATGGAACTACTGGGGTCAGATGAATCCACCTTCTTAAGGAACAACAGTAGAACAGGTGCTAGTGCTTCATGGTTCCAGAATGGAGCTTGGAGGTGGGGGGAGAGATGGGGAGAGGAAATTCATGCACTATGGAATACAGAACTAAATAGCAAATATAAACAAGGTGGGCCTAGAGCCATCGAGCTTCTTCCTCTTGCACTGGAGGTGTTCTGTCTAAGGAAAGGGGGAAATGAGTATTATAACAAAACTGTGAACTTTTCTAAGACTCAATCCTATGGGCTTCAACTACAGGATTTGGACTTGGAATGGACCTTAGAAGTCATCTGTTTTTAACCCTTTAAATTTTATAGATGATGACACCTGAGTCCTGTGTCCAAAGTCACATCCAAATAAATGTCAAAGTTTATAGTGGAAAGACTCTTGGATTCGATGTTGAAAACATGTCCAAGAGTCTTTCTACTATAGCATCTTGAAACAAGTGAATCTGAATAGGATTTTAAACATATTACTCTTTCTGTTTATCTGGGGGGGGGGGGATGGATAAAACACCCAACTAGGCAGCAGAAGATCAGAGTTCTAATCCTGGCTTAGGTCACTTAATATGCCTGAGTATTGTTATTTTCATCTGTCAAATGAGAAGTCTGGACTATTCAGATATTTTAGGCTCTTGCATTCTATAATTCTTTACAAGTTTCTTAATATTTTCATGTTCTCTTTTGTTTCAGAATAAAGTCCTGGGCTAATACGTATGAAAGTAACAATCATTTCAGCCATGATTTAATGAGTTGATAGTTTGAATGATCCACTTGGATATTTTAAGGCCTTAAGTCAAAATTAAACTAAGTATGAACCAAACATTTTTTTGTGGATTATTAAAGAACATTTGATTTGGTAAGAGCCAAATGTCACCTTAAAGGCTCTTTTGCAATTGCCCATCCATACATCAAAATACTTCAAGATTTTTGAAAGATATAAAAGAATAATATTCAATCACCTTATAATGCTGACACCAGATCAAGACATAAAACAATAGTATTTATACTCATCAAAGTTATTTGCCACTTTGACAGAAGAGTGGATGCAAAATACAAGCTGAAGGGGATTCCCCCATAAATGACAAGGTCCTCCAGATAGTCCTATTTTATGGTTTTGTCAAATTCCAGAATGTGTCAGAGCCTCCTGTAAAAAAACTCAAAGGAATTCAGTCTGATATCCACATAAAAATCATGGCTAAAGTGCATGATATATAATCGAATGGGCAACTTGGAGAGCATGAATGGTTGATAAGTTGGGCCCAGAATTCAATAAGAACAAAAGAGAGGGCTAGAGTGCCTTCAGGAAATTCCAAAACTCCTTCAGTGACTCCAGATTTCTCCTAGAAACAGAGGTTCATTTTTCAAAATATTCATATTCTGTTGGTAACATGGATAGCTATCAGAAGGGAATACAACTTCCCCCAAATTAAAAATCAGTATCATGAAAAGGTCAATATAGAAGTGCATGGTAGGAATGAGTAGGCTATACCATAGAACCCATAACTTTGTGGAAGATCAGGAATAGAATATTTCAAAGAGAAAAGAAAAGACAAGAAGAGAAGATAGGCTGTTTACAGAGAGAAGGGAGTAAATAGTTCGAGCTGAATATACCACTGGACAAAACTCCTCAGAACATTGGATGGACCTCCTATCATGAATTTAAAGGAAGATGTCTATAAGAGTCAAGCTGAATGAATCTTAAATGATGATTGATATTGGAAAGAGCTCTACAATTGAGTATAGTACATGTTCATTTATTGGAGTGAACCAAGGACCCTTCCCTTTGAAGAGCACACTAAGAATCCAGGAAAGGATTCATGACAAATATTCAAGTCACTTCCCAGAACCCCACTACAATCAATCCCTTGAACTGGTCTGCTAATTGCAATGATATCTCATAACACAACACTTAACTGATCAGCCCTTGCCCTGACAGGTTGCTGGGTCATACTGGGGAGACCCTAATCCCAGATAAGACCCTCATGATAAGGAACACTGTTGTTACCTTTGCAAGCACAAATTAGCATCACTTCCTAAAAATCTAACCACTGCTGTTCACTTGAGTGACCTCCTATACTTCATTCAACCCATACTTTCCCAAAAGGCAAAACAAATATTTTAGAAGTAGTGAATTCTGGTTTTCAGAGGTGGCTATCCACATGAAGGAAAGTGCGTCTACTAAACTTTGTCTTGTAAAATCCACAGCTGTGGGTGGCAGAAAAACTAAAAAGTATCTGAACTCATTTCCAAAATGTAGTTTTTGGAATCAGAAATCCTCCTTGATCTAAATAAAGTAACTTAACAAGTTTTCACTGTATTTAGAGAAAGAATTTGCATCCAATCCATCAATTTACCTGCCAAGTAGCAGTTTTATGGGAACTAAAACAGACAACTTATGAACCACTCAGCATACTTGTTTATAATGGAAATTGCAGATAAGAAGCAATGATATAATTATGAAGTATATTTCACAAGAAAGATTTTGACTGGAACGTTTTAGAGATGTTTTGTATTCTACAGGATAAAATACTGATCCTGAACTAATTAGGAACAATTTAATTGCATAATGTAACTATGATGCATGCTTCCCTTTTCAGATAGGTTCAAGCTGTTAACTGGAACTGTTGTTATGTTTGAAGAACAGGATTTGTAAATTTGTAAATCATAAAATTCAAGGCTTCATGTTCATAAGAAGAACCTAGACTTATTCACCCCAAATGACTGAGATAGGAGAAACCAGAAAAGGAAAAGACGAAGCAAAAGGAACAGCAACACATTTCTGTGCCTAATCTACATTGTTGCATGAGATCAAAATGGGATGCATGAACTGCCCCCAACCCAGATCCTAGAAAACTAGAAGCAGTTCTGTCAGAAATTACTTAAATTGACTGAAGGCAAAAAGAAGGAACTCAAGACAAAGGCTGTCTCAATCTTTGTGGGAGGGGAAGGAGGATAAGGAAAACCTGAAGCTTCAGTTTGGTCCATTAAATGGCAAGGTTGGGAGCCAAAGAAGATGCCACAGAATAGGCCAGGTGCATACCCTGTGCCTGCTGTCCAGGAGCTTCCATGCCAAAGAAGAGGAAACAGGTTTCCAGTTTGAATTGAAAGAAAAATCAAGTAGATGATGATTTGCACAAATGCTGAGAATCATAGAAAATAGGTATGAACTGGAACTAAGTAAGAGACAATCAATCAATACTTAAGAGAATCATTCATAAAGTTACATATCAAGAGAGTCATAGCGGTGGCTAGGTGGTGTAGTAGACAAAGCACTGGCCCTGGAGTCAGGAGTACCTGGGTTCAAATCCAGTTCCAGACTATTAATAATTACCTAGCTGTGTGGCCTTGGGCAAGCCACTTAAACCCCATTTGCCTTACAAAAAACAAAAAAAAAAACAAAAAAAAAGAGAGTCATAACATTTCAGAGGGAGAAGAAATATTAGGGACAGTTTAGTTCACTGACTTTATTTTAACAGAAGAGGAAATTTGCCCTGGTAAGTGGAAGTAATTTGTCCAAGATCTCACAGAACTGCAAACAGATCTCCTGATTCCATCTCAAAACAAAGGAATTTTTTATTCTGAGGTTATCTTGAAAAGTGATGGCAAGGTCAGAATGACAATAGAATTGAATTGCACATAAATACACACAGGCACAAACACACAAATTCTTCTGCTTCTAATTGCAGTAGTTTTGTAATGAGATAGCCTTTTAAATTCAATGCAGCTATATCTCAAGATAATCTTGAGCAAAAGTGGTTTCAAAGATAAATTTTTAAAAATTTTTTTTAAGGCAATGGGATTAAGTGACTAACCCAAGGTCACACAGCTAGGTAATTATTACATGTCTGAGGCTGGATTTGAACTCAAATCAAAGATAAAGTCTTTATGCTCATATACCCCCACAAGCATTTATAATAAAGCCTAAAAATTCACTATAATGAATAATAGTAAAGAAAATTGAAGAGAATCATCAGAAACTTCTCATCTATTCCAAGCCTGCACAAAAAGTCCACTAAAATCCTGTGGAATCTGAGAGTAGAGATAAGCTACAGTGGTTAGCACATGAAATACAAAGTTGCCCAATCCCACAGTAAGGGATGGGGAAGCAGTACAAATAAAATAGTGCCAAGGTCATAACCCTGGGCTTAATCCCCTGCTACACTAGGAGATGGGTCAGACCAGAATACAGGAAGCCCATGCTCAACACTTACCTACCCAGGCAGCCTTGGCCTGAACCAAGCAGGAAGTAAATCCATACAACCCTTGCAGACAGTGGGGACTTGTCTGAGCCACTGAATTCAGTACCTACTCCCACAATCCAAGAACATGGGAGTGGGGTTTGAATCAAGGACAAACCCCCAAATCAGATACTAAGACTAGAGGTATGAGTAAATTGGGTGTATGTGTGTGGGGGGGAGGGACAATGAAAAAATAAATACCTTGAACTGAGGAAGCCCAAACCTACCCAAGGTGAGTCTCAGAGGAAAAAAAAATCATAGCCATATAGAATAGAAAAGTACCTAGAAAAAGTAAAAGAGATACAAACAGAAGAACTAGGGAAGAAAAAATGGCAAGAATTAAGAATTTAGGGGCGGCTAGGTGGCGTAGTGGATAAAGCACCCGCCCTGGAGTCAGGAGTACCTGGGTTCAAATCCGGTCTCAGACACTTAATAATTACCTAGCTGTGTGGCCTTGGGCAAGCCACTTAACCCCATTTGCCTTACCAAAAAAAAAAACAAAACAAAACTAAGAATTAAGAACTTAGAACTGATGGTAGTAAACTTTATCTAAGAACTTAATTAACTGAAAATTAAAATGGGCCAAACAAACCAACAATTCCATGATATAATAAAAAAAAAGTAAAAAAATCAAGTCTGAAGAAAAAAAGAACAGAAAAAATGTGGGGTAAGTTTTCTCAAAAATAAGAGACAAACCAATTCAAGGAGAGGTAATTTTGGAATCATGTATTCCCCAAAATACCTGGCTACCATATTTTTAAAAATTCTGTATGAAAAGTGCCTCAAACTATTAAAACCAGAGAGTAAAGTAAAAATTAAAAAAAATACACTACTCACTTCCTGAGAGAAAGCTCAACATGGAAACTTCACCACTATAAATGAAATCCAGACTTTCCAGTTAAGATAACCTTGCCCTTTGGCAAGTGTAGCATTTTGCTTCATTTACATGAGATTTCATCTCATTTGATTTAGTTTGATATTCTAGTTGATAATGACCTCTCTTTAGCTTGACTCTTTCTCACTCAGCTTTCTATCCTGTGAAAAACACTATTTCAGTGATCTATGGGATTTAGATTCAAGGGCCAGATTCCCAAATATGTTTATGGAAGAAGCAGAAATGTCCTTCATCCAATTCATTCATAAAAATAATGCTGAATACGGGGCAGCTAGGTGGCATAGTGGATAAAGCACCGGCCCTGGAGTCAGGAGTACCTGGGTTCAAATCCGGTATCAGACACTTAATAATTACCTAGCTGTGGGGCCTTGGGCAAGCCACTTAAACCCCATTTGCCTTACAAAAAAAAAAAAAAACCTAAAAAAAACTCCCTAAAAACCTAAAAAAAAATGCTGAATACAAGGCTAAGTATAGATCCATGAGATTCTCCTTCTTACAAGCTAGCAATGATTCATTTTTTATTTCTTTGGTACCAATCTTTCAACCAGTTCCAAATCTATTTAACTACACATAACTCACATCTATTTCTGATCAGCCTGAATTGTGAATATCCTTCATTCCTTCTTTTGTATGGAGAGAAGGGAATGAATGTAAGAGAATTAGCAAGACTTCTCAAGTGATTAAGATGTAAGGGATAAGGAAAAGGAAGAAGCAAGGCTGACTCCAAGGTGTAAATTTGAGTGACTGAAAGGATGATGGTATCAGAGATATTTAAATAGATAGACAGATAGAGATATAGTAAATCTTATTATAAGTCTCTGCCCCCAAGGAGCTTACATTGTAATAATAAAGGAACAGGAAACGCTGTTTTGGTAGTGTTGATTTGATAACATCCCAAAGCTCTGGTAGGAAGCAGGAGGGCACACTGGCCAACATCACATGAAGCTGCATGGGGAATGTGGTGGTCTGAGTCCAAGCTGTATATGGTAAATACTCAACCATCTACAGTCTAGGACCCAGGATGAAGTCCAGTTGAAAGCTGTCAGCATGAAGATGACTCCTGACCTTGCTACATACATTCCATACCTAGTCAAGAGTCTATCATTCCACTATTTTCACTCCTCTTCCCCAAGCCTCAACTCTATTCTCAGATACTATTTTTAAAATTTATTTTATATTCTCATTTTGTACAAATTTTTTTTACATTAATAAAATATTCTTGTTTACAAGTAAACACAATACCCCTCCCCCATGAATATAGATAGACTTGCTTGGGTGAAAAAAGTAAAGGGGAGAGAAAAAAAATTAAAATCAAAAAAATAATAGTAATAATTGTAGGTATGGCCAGGTGGTGCAATGGACGAAGCCCTGGAGCCATGAGCAAACGAGCCCATATCCAGCCTCGTAAACCCAAGAATCACCCAGCCGTGTGACATGCAAGCCACCCGATCCCCACTGCCCTGCAAAAACCAAAAAAAAAAAAAAAAAAAAAGAAGAAGAAAAAAAGACCCAAAATAAAATAAAATAGTAATAATAGTAGGGGTGGCTGGGTGGCAGACAGAGCATTGGCCCTTGAGCCAGGAGCACCTGGGTCTAAATCCAGCCCCAGACACCCAAAGATCACCCTGCTATGTGGCCCCAGGCAGGCCACCCAGCCCCACTTGCCCTGCACCCTCCCCCAAATAATAATAACAAAAAATGTGCTTGAGTCTTTGTTCCAACACCAACAACTCTGTCATGGGTGGATCTCATTCTTTATGATAAGTCCATCACAAAAGTTACTTCCATACTTTTCCACCCTTGCCATTGCTGATCGTGACTCCCCCCTTTCTTATTTCTCCACTACCATATACTATATTTTCTCTCTCCTTTCACTCTGACTCTGCTGTAGGGTATCTGAGTGGCACAGCAGACAGATACCTGGTCCTGGGGCCAAGAAGCCCTGAGCTCCCATACCACCTCTTAGGCCCAAAATCCACCTGGCCCTATGGTCCTGGGCAGGCCTTCCAATCCCAGCCCCTTCCAAGAAGTAAGAAAGAAAATGTGTTATATCTGACCACTCTCCTCCCATGGTCCATCCTCTCCTCTACTCCAGATGTCTATACCCCATTGAGTATATTTGCTGTTTCCTCTCCTAGTCACCTCTGATGAGAGCAGATTCCCTCATTTCCCCTTGCCTCCCCCCTTCCATATCATTGCAACAGCTCATTGTCATAAAGAAAAAACTTATTATATGAAATATCTTGGCCTATTCCCCCTCTCCTTTTTCTTTCTCCCATTCCATTTCCCTTTTTTTCTATTGACTCCATTTTTACACCATATTTTATCTTCGAATTCAGCTTTCTCCCGTGCTTCAACTATAAAAGCTCTCTCTACCTGCTCTATTAACTGAGAAGGTTCATATGAGTATTATCAGTGTCATTCTTCTATGCAGGAATGCATGCAGTCCATCCCCATTAAGTCCCTCATATTTCCCCTCCTCTCCTCCAATCTCCATGCTTCACCTGAGTCCTGTATCTGAAGATCAGACCTTCTGTTCAGCTCTGGCCATTCCAAAAGGAACATTTGAAATTCCCCTGGTTCATTGAAAGTCCATCTTTTTCCCTGGAAGAGGACATTCAGCCTTGCTAGGTAGTTCATTCTTGGCTGCATTCTAAGCTCTTTTGCCTTCCAGTATATTGTATTCCAAGCCCTACAAGCTTCCAATGTGGTTGCTGCTAAGTCCTGTGTGATCCTGACTGCAGCAACATGATATTTGAACTGTGTTCTTCTGGCTGCTTGTAATATTTTCTCTTTGACTTGGGAGTTCTGGAACTTGGCTATAATATTCCTAGGGGTTGGTTTTTTGGGATCTCTTTCTCGGGGGGGGGGGGAATTGGTGGATTATCTCCATTTCTATTTCGCCCTCTGCTTCTAGAATATCAGGGCAATTTTCCTGTAGTAATTCTTTGAAAATAATGTCAAGGCTCTTTTCCTGATCATGACTTTCAGGTATTCCAATAATTTTTAAATTATCTTTCCTAAGTCTGTTTTCCATATCAGTTGTTTTTTCAATGAGATATTTCACATTTTCTTCTAATTTTTCATTTTTTTGGTTTTGAAGTATTGATTCCTGATTTCTGGTAAATTCATCAATCTCCCTGAATTCTATTCTTTGTCTGAAGGATTTGTTCTCCTCAGAGAGTTTTCTTATCTCTTTTTCCATCTGGCCAATTTTGCTTTTTAAAGCATTCTTCTCCTCAATAACTTTTTTGAACTGTTTTATCCATTTGACCTAAGCTGGTTTTTAGCGTGCTATTTTCTTCAGCATTTTTTTGGATTTCCTTGACTAAGCTGCTGACTTCATTTTCATGTTTTTCCTGCATCTCTCTTCTTTCTTTTCCCAGTTTTTCTTCCAACTCCCTCATTTGATTTTCAAAAGTCTTTTTTGAGCTCTGTCATAGCTTGAGCCCAATTTCTGTTTTTCTTGGAGTCTTTAGATGCAGGAGCTTGTGCTTCCTCATCTTCAGACTGAGTATTTTGATCCTTCTTGGGCTCATTTGCAAAATATTTCTCAATAGTCTTCTTTTTGTTTCTCTGCTTGCTCATTTTCCCAGCCTGGGCCTGGTTTTGGGGTGCTTCCTGAGCTTTTGGGACACTCCCACAAGGGTCTCAGTGTGTGAGGCTCACAGACCTCCTGGTCTGTGAATGACCATAAGCGCCCCCCCTCTGCCAACGGGGCTCGCAGTTTCTCTTCACTCCCCTCCCTCAGCAAAATGGGCTCATGCCCTGGGGGCTCCTGTTTCAGGCTCTGGGCTGCAGAAAGACCAAGCTGCTCCCTGTGTGCCCTGAGGGCTGGGCTCCACATGCTAACTCTGGCAGAGGTCCCCCGCTGTTCCCCTACTTTGTGCCCAGTGCTCCTCGGGGTGCAACTCAGGAGACTCCCCTGCTGCTGTGAGCTGTGACTCCCAGCACCCTGGTGCTTCCTCCAGGAGGCTGAAGTTCTTTGGCTCTGGTGGGCCACCCCTCTGGCAGGTCGCCCCTCCCACCCCGGGGAGCAGAGCCTTTCTGCTCTTTTCCAGGTTACCTTGAGTAGGAGAATTGCCTCACTGGGTCCCTTTGTGGGTTCTGTCTCTCAAAAGTTTAGTTAGAGTCCTTAGCTGATGAGTTTTATCAGAGAGCTCCTAAGACTCCATCCCATCTTGGCTCTGCCCCTAGATACTATTTTTTAATCCCAAATCTTTCTTTTCCTTTCAAGATTCCTAACTGAAATCAATGGTAGAAATGAATGCATGAATGAAAACACAAAGCTCTTATTAAGCATTTAATTCTGGGTCAGATGCAGTGATAAGTTCTTGGGCTGCAACTATAAAGTAGGAAAGTCTCTGTCCTGGGGGAGTTACCTTCAAACTAGGGGTGGGGCAAAAAAAAAAACCATGAAAAAGGCAGGGGAAGAGAGGAGGAAGCAAAGTGGACTGGCTTTTCAAGGCCTATTTTCTCACTAATTATCATGAGTGAATAATAATGGTGACACTTCTATTGGTATTATGGTTTCCAAAGCACTTTACTTATATTTTCCCCTTTAATTCTCACACAAACACTTAGAGGTGGGCTTTACAAGTATTCTCATCCCATTTTTACAGAGAGAGAAAAACTAAGGTTTAGAGATACTAAATGACTTGTTCCTGGTCACTCGATTAATAAATATCAGAGGCAAGATTTAATCTTCCTGATATCAGCTCTTTTTTATTTGGATAACACTGATTTTCCATTCTGATAAAATACCACTTCTATTCCTGTCTTCAGCACTTTAGTCAGACTTCAAAGTCCCTAGATTTCTTCGTAAATCCTTTGTCCCATTGTAAATTGTCACATTTAGAATTAGGAGAAATCTCAGAGGCTATCTGGTCCAGCTCCCCACTTCCCCACTCCCTTGCCCCCCATGTTAAAGGTGGAAAAATGAGACCTGTAGAGGGTAAGTAACTTGCCTAACTTCTCCCAAATGACAGAGGCAGGATATGAACCCAGGTCGCCTGGTTACAGAATCAACACATTGTTCTGCCTCATGTCCTTAGGTACATGCCTCATGAAACAACATGGTTTCCAATCATCTCATGTCAGGTGAGTAGAGGCTATGTGGCAGTGGAGGAGAGCCACGGCTCTGACCCCTGAAGACCTCAAGGTGAATGTTGACTCTGTTTCATGTAAGAGCTCAGGCTCTTCATCTGTGACATGAGGAGGGGGCACAAAAATCACTTCTACAGCTGTTCAAAGTTCTGTGATTCCTCTGCCTGTTTCAGAAGCCCTCTGCTGGGGATCACTGATTGCTCAGCCTTGCCTCTTCCTTTGATCATCATTGCCCCTTCAAGGTCATTCTCCTTCTCATTGATCCTGCCCACACAAGGTCCTCCTCCTCCTCCTCCATTCTAGGCCTGTGGGCCGTCTAAGATCCTCTGTCAGCTTCAGGTGATCCTTCATCTCTCTGGCACCTTCTTTCTCTCCAAATTCTTAATGCTGGGGAGGATTCCCCTGGTCCTCTTCAAACTCCTCTTCTGCTTCATTTCACCCTTGAAAGCACTTTTGCAGTTCCTTCTGGAGACACTTCACTTTCCCTGACAACCTGAAGAGAATGAAAGACATGAAGCCTTTCACTGGCTCTTGGAGGGAAATCAACCTGCATTTTGGGCAAGGTCACTTTAATGGACTCAGTGCAATCAATCTTTGCAGCTAATATTAACAATGATCATAGTTCTTTAAGACTCACAATGTTTTGCACATAGGTTATCTCATTGGACCCTCACAACAAACCACCCCATTTTACTGATCTGGAAACTTAACATCAGTTCAGTGATTTGCCCCAGTCACACAGCTTCATAGTCCCTGAGTAAATAAGTGGCTTACCACGTATGACACATACTAGAAGTATGGGACACAAGTGAAATATAGCACTAGCCCTGCTGTCTGGTAGAACAAACATACAAATAACTATGACAAAAGGAAGAAAACAATAAATGCAAAGGAGCAGGAAGAAACAGAAGGAAAGGTGAGGGATGTGTGTCAGTAGATAGTGCTGATGTCACAATTTAAACATTATTATCTCCTAGATGAATCTGATTAAAAATGAGAATATTTTTCCTATGTGTGGCACTCCTTAGGCTGAGGAGAGTTAGAGCATTGATCTTTTGTACTTCCCAAACTGATTTAGGAGAATTCTGGGCAGACGCTTAGGACATGCTCAGCTTCAGAAATTGCTAAACCTGGACCAATTGGTCCAGCTGAATTATGTCCTCCCACATGCACCAGGACCATAAGGGGAAGAACAATTGGAATACCCTTTCCACTTCAGGCCCTGTAGGGAATATTACTTCTTGGAGGTACTGTAATCCTGAGGAAATTGGGAGTTGGGGTGAGATTCCAGTTGCTCTGTATTTAAAAAGGGTCAGTGCTCCTTTCTTCTCCTTACCCCAAAAGCATGGTGCTAAGGCCCGAGTGTTGTGTTCTGCTCCTGAGTGAGGCTCTCTGAGTAGACTGTAGTCACAGATCAGTAGACAAATTAGATTAGCCGCAACAAAGGAAAATCCCTCTTCTTTCGTTGCTAGAGTTCCAAATTCTGTAGAAAAGACCTATAATCACTGGCTAGGGCTTTCCTTACTAGTTCAAGAACAGCTTTGAGTGACTGAAAAAAGATACCATTTAAGCAGCTGGGGTCAGCACTCCAGCCATGTCAATGGAGAATGCATGGGCTCCTTTGGAGGGAGTGGATTCCAGTACACTCCCCCTCCCTCCTAGGCACAGAGGATACCATTATGAGCATGGGGAGTGAATGCCGGAAATAGATGCTGTGGGATTGTTTGTATTTCTGTATATCAATTGCTGTGGACTACATATCTTGGTTTTCTAGACTTCCCGTAAAACTTTCCTTTCCTTCATCACAGACAGCTCACTTGGAAGTATGGAATCATGATCAGTCTTTTGGAAAAAACCCCAAATTTCTGGGGATGTTGATGGCTTGATTTCAGTGAAATATACTCCAAATATTTTCCTGGTACCAGGGCCCCTGATGCTGTGGCTAGATAGGAACTGGACATTCATTTAGATGGACATATTTGCAATATATTTCTTCCTATCTGTTCAGGGAATGCCTTGAGAGGCAATGCATTGTCATGGATAATGAGTCTGCTTTTGCCTCTTGCTGGCTATATGACCCTGGTCAAGTCACTTGTCATCTCCCAGTACCTCAGGAAACTCTGGAGGACTATAAATTTTCAAGATAGTTCATAGGATCATAGATTTAGAGTTGGAATAGACCATAATGGTTCTCCAAGCCCTAGTACCTATTTGCTCAGTACTGGGAGCACAAAGGAAAAGTTTAGCCACTTCTTGCTTACAAGTTTACATTCCTTTAGAGAAACAATATGAACTCCTAGAAGTAGAATGGAAATGTAAACAAAGCAAAGAAAATGTTCTTTTGGGGAGGGAGGCTTGGTGAGGTGTAAGGATGGAGGAGAGATGTGAAGAAAGCAGGGGTTCTAGGAGGCTGAGAGGAGGAGAGGAGGGTTTGTCAGGCAGGAGGAAGAGTCTGGATAAAGGCAAGGGAGTGCATGATGGAATCAATCAATGAACCATCAAGTTCTTTACAGATGAATGTTATGATATCTTTTTCATCCCCTCCTTTATGCCTCTGCATTGACCTGCTCACAGGGCCATTGATTAGAGCAAAGACTTTTTTTTCACAAAGGAAAAAGAAGAGGAAGAGGCCAACAAGTAGTTACCAAGCACCGCCCCCCCCCCCCACTGTGTGTGGTGCTAGTGACACAAAAACCATGGATGAAGCAGTGCTTGAACTGAGTCTGTGAAGGAGAGAAGTGTGTGGAGCCCGGTGAGGGAGCAGAGTGGAGGCCCAGTCAGGCTTGCATTACAGGACTCTGGCTTTGGCAGCTGCAGGAAGGGTGGATGGGAGAGGGGCGAAATGATTTGTCCAAGGTTATATACATATCAATAATAAGGGCCTTTGGTTGCTAATCTGCACAAGGGTGAGTTTTCTCCCATGGTGGGCCATATACAGATGAAATCACTAGTTCTGACCTAGAATAAAGGTAATTTTATAACTGGCATATCTTGGTAAATTTGCATACTTTAAAAGTAATTACCCCTCCATAAAAATAGCATGTAAATTCATATCTGAGTCTCAGGGGTGATTTTCTGTTCCTATAGAAAAATAAGCAGAAATAGATATTTAGTGAGTAATTCCTATTCTCAAAATGTGGCTTCACTTTGGAAATATTATGGATAGTAATGGGAAAAGATGCTTCATTCAAATGGGAAAGTTATCAGGAAGGGACTAGACCTGAAGCTTTTCTGAAAACAATTCCCATTAAACTCTATTTAGTAAGGCACCGGAATGACCATTTTCTTCAGTTTGGATTGCAAAGGAAGAGTGGATCTCCAGACTGAAGAGCACTAGAGAAACAGGCCTTAGCAGTGCAGAATAGAGTTGGGCCTTGAAACTGAGGGCAATTGACTCTCACATTTTCAGAGGACTTCCTACTTTCCCCCTTTCCAAGCTGTTTTTCCTGGAATTCCCTTTTCTGTGAGATTGAATCCCTTCTTCTAGGGGGACTGATAGTTCTGTACTTTGGAGGCTCCAGTTCTTGTCAACTGGAATGAGAGGAGGGTCCTATGGGAATCCTGCCAAATTCGTGGTGTCAGCTTCTACCTGTCGGGGAGCCCGAGAGCTATGCAGAGGTGTCGGCCGTCTCTCAGAAATGATGGAACTTTCCAGTTGTACTCCCAGCACATTCAGTAGCAACACCTTGCTGCTGCTGATGCAGGAGAAGCCCAAATCTGGCCCTAGAAGAGAGCTGGCAGTATTCAATGACAAGGAGGAAAAAGGGTGGTTTTAAGTCCTGGACATTCTGCAAACTCATTCGGAGAATGACTGGAGCAGGCTGGGAGGTAGAAAGGAAACTCTGGTATGATTAACCAGGGAGGGCATCAGGGAGGGAAAAAATGAGAAGGGACCTTCTGTAAAAGCCTAATTCATTGGGAGAGTTTTGTGTGGCTGACAGCGGCCCTTCTGCAAGGTGAATTCTTTCATAAAGGGCCTCATTCACAGTCTGCCAAGACATCCATGACCTATTCTCGAATTCACACAAAAATTAAAAGAAAAACAACAGCCTGGCTAATTTAGCGACTTGCAAGATGCAGCTGGTGCTACTGTTTGCACAAAAATTGGCCTGCTCCTTCTCACCCCCACCCCCACCAGTCCAATTGCCTCCACCTCCCCACCCCCAACCTTTTCGATATGTTTTTCTTAGTTATTTTGTATCCTACAGTACCAGCATGATCGTGACAACTGCCTGACTAAGCTGGCACTGTGGGATACAGAGTAACAAAGGGCTAATGTCTCAGGATGGCAAAGGACTGGGGCCTGGGTGGGAAGGACACATAGAAGAGCAACAGGAGAAATCAGCTGAGAGGAACATTGCAAAATCGCAATAATTTTAGGACAAACCAAATGAAAGGTGCCTGGAGGCCAGGATGCCTTTTTTCCTGCTTTCCTGGTGGGTGGGCCTCTGTGCACCTGCCAGGGACAGGAACTCTTTGGAGCCAGGGTCTGGCCTTGGTGGGTCACACTCCTTGAATGGTCTGAGACCCAAAGTCCTGTTTGTGACAATTACCTTCCAGGACCTTTCAAATCTTGTTTGGAATCACCACCCATCGCCAACTTTTCCAGGCCCACTGCTCTTTGGGGAAGGTGGGTGGCACCTTCTGTCTGACCATCCAACAGCTGTCTCCTGCCTAGTAGGAGATCAGGCCTCCCCTCCACCACAAACTTTCTGATGGCATGGCACTACATACAGCCTGCCTAGTTGTTTTGAGAGCTAGGGCTGTGTTGATCCTGAATGAATATGCACTGGCTGCTTTGGGAGGGGAAAAGGGCAGAGGTTATGTGCTTCAATTACATGGCTTATTCTGTGTCCCTCTTTACAAACTCATCTTCTGTGGAGCTGGGCCCATGGCTGGCAGCTTCTGCAGCTTTTAAACCCACTTAGCAGCTGCCTGACTGTCCTATCAACAAGCTCATGAGGGCCAAATTCAGTTACACTCAAGACTGACTGGCCATGAGCCCAATATACAATAAACTGACACTTAGTCTATCAGCCAAGCCCCTCTTCTTCATCTTTACTCAGGATTTGACTTTTCCTCAAATGTTACCTAAAGGTAAATAAATGGGGTTGTGGTCTACTCACCAGGGCCCCATCCTATGAAGCTGACCATGGTCTACAGTCATGACTGGAGTTTACCATCCTGTCCCCATCCAGGCTGCACCCTGCAGAGCAGGAAGTCTCGAATCTAAGCTTTCTCCCTGTGGAGGACTCTAACAGGCCTCTCCTATTATTATCCAAGTTGTTGAAGGGAGGCAGATGCACCCTAGAAAGGAGATCTGACTGTGGTCAGAAAGAAGTAAATGCAATGTCCACTTGTTCATAAATAAATTCCACTAAAAAAATAAAAAGAAACAAATTCTACTCTGATCATTTCTCCAAGATTAGGGAATAGGATTTAGAAGTTGTGAAACAGTTTTTGTTTGAACTCCGGGCAGAACTTTCTCCTTAGGAACTGACAACTTGATATGCCCAAAGGAAATAGCAGAAGGGAAACTTGAACCTAGGGAAAAAGTCAACTGATAATGAAGGGAGAGTTAATTACTTAGAAGTTAAAAAGGCCAAGTTGAGATGTTGAAATGGCTCTGGCTTCCATTCTTCTCTCCTTTTAGGTGAAAAACTCAGCAGACCTCTAGCAAGGTTCTTAGATACATGTACAGTTCCCATATTATAGCAGATTTTATTTGCATGGAGAAATTGATCCCCACTCAATGGATCTTCAGTCCCATTCTTTTTCTCATGAGTGGTTTTTAGCCCAGTATTATTATGTTTTTAGTGTTTTAAAAAGCAAAACCTAAAAAGTAAAGAAAAGGGGGACAAGAAGTAATTTTTTTTTTGATAGGGGAAGTTTCCTTTCTTTCTTTATTCCTTCTCTATTCTTTTTGCTTGAGAAAGACAACTTTTTTTTAGAAAGCTTTTGAGTTTTAATTTTCCCCCCAAAGAAGTAATATTGATGATAGATTTACATAATATCCCTAAGTCCCCAGATCCAACATCTCTTAGAAAAAGAACTTGGGACATGAGCAAATTCAGTTATAGTACTTAACAGATATATAGAGAGAATTATTTTTATCAAGATCTCTCTACTCTTCCCCCCCCAAAAATGCCTTCCATTTATTCTGCATATATCTTATATGTATCAAGTTGTATACATGTTATTTTCCCTATTAGAATATATGTTCCTCAAGGATTGCAAGCTCATACAAATGCACACACACAAACAAACACACACACACACACACACACACACACAGAGTCCACACCTAATATATAAATTAGCTAAAATTTTTCACACCTCAATAAAAATATCTAAAAATTGCAAATAATACTAGCTACTCATTGATGAGTACATTATATAGCAAAATATAAAAATCATTGGAGATGGAACCAAAGAATTTGTTATCTCTCTCACTAACTGCATGACCTTCAATAAGTGACTTAACTACTCTTAGTCTCACTTTCTTCATTCATAAAATGAAGGTCTAGATAGACTCTTCTGATTTGGACAGATGGGTGGTACAGTGGACAGAAGATGGGCAAAACCTCAGTTCAAATCCAGCCCCTGTCACTGAGCACTTTCATTTAACCACTCTCAGTCTCAGATTCCTCATCTGTAAATGGGCATCTAACCCTGCAAGCCTATTGTAAGAATGAGTTGAGTTAGTGTTTGTTAAAGTTCTTAGAAAAGGGCTTGACATATGGTTAAAAACTATAAAAATATTTATTCCCTCCCCTTATGTCTCTTCTAGTTTTATGATCCTATGACTTTTAAAACTTCTCATTAGTACAATTAAAATAGAAAAAAGAATTAAACCTGCCCAAATATATTCAGAGGAATTTCAAAGGAGATGAGAAAGTTTGGGGACAATGAGGAATCAGTTATTTAAAAAAAAAGAAAGAAAATGTCATGGGGAAACAAAGAAGCAACAGATATTCCTGCCTTCAAAGGAGCTCTGGATATAATGAAGGAGAAAACATACAAGCTTGACACAGGATAAATCAGCTGAGGGAAGACTATAGAATTAAGAAGGACTGGGAAAGGATTCCTAGAGAAGGTAGAATTTCAACTGGGATCTGAAACAAAGTCAGGGAAGCCAAGAAGAGGGGATGGAGATGAAGAGAGGACAGCCAGTAAAAGCGCCTCACACCTGGAAATGGAATGTTTTGTGTAAGGGATGGAGGAGAATGGAAGGTGGAAGAAGACTGGAAAGATGGGGCAAAAGTTATGAATTACTCTGAATGCCAAACACAAAATCAATATAATTAGACAATAATCTGGTCATATGGATTGGGTTGTGAATGGTTCAGTGTCAATATGGTAGGAGCTTTCCATTGGAGGACATCAGGGATTTGTTGGTCCTGTTCTGCTGAATATTTTTATCAATGACTTCAATAAAGGCATACATGGTGTGCGCATCAAATTTATAGAGCACACCAAGCAGGAAGGGATAGATAACACAAGGGATCTGCAAAGAAACAGGATCAAAAGAATCTTGTCAAACCAGAGAGAGCATTGCACTTTAAATAAAAAAAAAAATGATATTCAATCTTCTTGCACTCAACCCTCTCAAGTCTTAGTTTCTTCATCTCTAAAATGGGAGTAATAATAGCATCCACATCCCAGGGTTACTGGTTATACCAAATGCAGCAGCCTGTAAAGCCCTTAATGTCCTCTGTGAGTATTAACTACTGTTAGAGCACACACTTCATAACAGCTTATTGGATGAGTGAATCCCTTCAAAGAGCCCGACTCCTCCAGCACAGACCCAATGAGTGGAGAACACTTCTTGTGCAGAGGATGGTTAGCACTTGCACTGCTGGTCATCTCAATAGTCAGTAGCTGCAGGAAGTGAGTAGATGGGCTTCAGTTAGGGAAATGGTGCAGAATTTTTAAGACCCTGTATTTTTTTTTCATTTCACTGGTATTGGGAGGCTCTGATAAGGCTCCTCTCTTTATGTGGGTCATATTCCCTCTGTAATCTGGAGCTGTAAAGAGTTGCCTGCCTTGTTGAGAAATCATGACTTGCCCAGAGTTGCAAGTCTAAGAGGCAACAGAGTTGGGAAGTAAAGCCAAGTATGGAAAACTGTCCATCCTGAGTTTTGCCACAATGAATCCTCTGTATCTTATGCTGGATCTCTCCCTAAAAAAACAGAAACCCATCTGTTTAACATTGATTTTCTTTTAGCAATTCTAGTTGGCTGTAATCATGGACTACCATGTTTCTAAAGAATCAAAATGGCAAGTTCATTCCAAGGGCAGTGGAAGGATGTTTGGAACATTTAAGAAGACTGTAGTTTAATATGAATGATGAATTTTTGAGTACAAAATGACATCAAAGATACCAATGAGGGGCAGCTAGGTGGCACAGTGAATAGAGTACTGAGCCTGGAGTCAGGAGAACCTGAATTCAAATATAGCCTCAGATACTTAATAATTACCTAGCTGTGTGATCTTGAGCAAGTCACTTAAGCCCACTGCCTTGCAAAAATAAACAAATACAAAAAGATACCAATGAGATGTATGACTGGAAAAAGAAAAGCATTGTCTATGTTTCTAAATCAAGGAGCTACAGATGCATTCTAATAAAGTATCTCATGATACCTTAGTACCTGTGCAATTTTTTGAAGTGAAAGAATTACATCATTTTTTAAAATTTATTTTTATTAAAGATATTATTTGAGTTTTACAATTTGCCCCCCATCTTGCTTCCCTCCCCCCACCCCCACCCCCCAGGGAAAGCACTTTGTCAGTCTTTATTTTGTTTCCATGTTGTACATTGGTCCAAATTGGGTGTGATGAGAGAGAAATCATATCCTTAAAGAAGAGAAGTCTAAGAGGTAACAAGATCAGACAATAAGATATCTGCTTTTTTTCTTTTTTTAAATTAAAGGGAATAGTCCTTGCATTTTGTTCAAACTCCACAGCTCCTTATCTGGATACAAATGGCACTCTCCTTTGCAGACAGCCCAAAATTGTTCCCGATTGTTGAATTACATCATTTTTAAAGAAACTCAAACTTCTACCTACTAAATACAATTTCTCAAAAAAATTGTTACATATTATTACTTAAGTTTCTTTGTAACCAACCTTCTTTAGTAATTTGTGCTTTTCCCTTACTGCCATTTCTAATTTTTCTTTCCAACTTGATAGTATTTTCCAGTGAAGTTCTTCTTTATGTGGACTGAGAAAAAACCTTGTAGAATGGTAGTTCTCTAATTTCTCTAATCTCTTTACAGCTTTTGTTTATGTGAGCTATGTCTATCAATGTTTGCTATATTAGAAATTAAAATGGATGAAATTTTAAAATATTTATTCATTTAAGCATCAATAATAAATTGATTACATGTTAGTATGTAAATAACATATTTTTATAAAAATAGACTTTACAAAACAAAAAAAATTAGTGAGAAGTAGCATTATTTTACATATTTTTACAAAATTCTTTAATGTCTAGTTTAATAGAAGACAGCTGGATTCTCATATATGCTTCTGCATTCAATCTGTTGTGATATGTTGTTTTGGTTGAAGTATATGAAGAAAATCTGGCCTCATACAAATATGTTGTTGGGAAAGAGGGGATTATTTTAATAGGCAAATATCATTTTAGTATTATTATGAAAATTATTTTGACCTTGTGGACTTCCTAAAAGGGTTTTGGGAAGGGGGAAGGGGTCCATGGACCACACTATTTGAACTACTACTTCTGGAAGAGAGATATATATATATATATGGACAAAAAAAGGACAAGATGATGAAGACATGCAGTGGTAGAATGAGCATCCATATAAATCAGTTCACCAGAGAACCAATGAAGTATTGCAGTAACTAAATCAGAGTATTTAAGACATTGAGGGGGATAGGAAAATTCACTAATGGAGAGAGCATCAACGTTGGTAAGTTCACATATGTATATGCATACAAACAAATTTCCATTTCCACTGAGGAATAAGAGGTAAACAGGTCAGATATAATTAAAACAATTATAAAATAGATTTTTATTTATTTTGTTTTTAACATCACCTAGATTTCTTTTGAATTCTTTCCCCCACTTAGTCTAAAAAAATTATCTCTTATGGTAGGTTTTTTTTTTTAAGAGGAAGAGAAAAATCACCAAAACAAATAAACACATCAAAAACAAATTCTGTTGCCTTCTACAATGGATCTCATCTCTTAAAGCTGGGTAATATGTGGGGATGGATTTTGTTGAAGACAATTTAAGAGTGATGAAGTAACATTAAATAGGCAGCCTACTCCTTCTTACAAAGAAAGTAAACTATGTAATAGGCAGATGCTCAAGTGTTCCCAGGGACAGTTGAATCTGTACCAAAAAATATGAATTGCCCATAGGTTCTTATGATTGAGTTGTGCTATGCCAAATAGGATTCTGCAACCTTCAAAAGGAAAAGGAAAAAAGACTCCTAAGATCCTCCCCTTCCCTTTTGTTAACCATGAGTAGTTTCTCCCACCTGTTGCCAAAGAAATTTTCTTTAGATACTGGGATGGGGTGAGGGATCTAATGTGTTCTTTATCTAGAGTTAGAAATTCATCATATTGCTTGAATGATAAGGCAGCCAGATGATGCAATATTTATCAGATGGTTATTTGCTTGACACACCCCAAAGTAAATAAATTGAAATGGAAAAGATCAGGTCATCACCATTTCCTCAGGAGACTACTTCAAAGCATTCAGTCTACTACTCAGGTCTCTGCTACCAATATAATGCAACACCTAGGGTCAGATGACAATTTACTTCAGGGGCTCCTGGATGTTGTCGGTTCGGGTCCTTGTTCCAAAGACAGAGTACACCCTGAGGGTGACTAAGATGGTCTTTGAGAGTCATCTTGGCCAAAGAAGTCTTCATCCTGCCCCAATCAGCTAAAGAATTGCTTGAACTTTGCTGGACTGGTCCCTCGAGTCCCTCAAGCTCAGAGTCCAAAAGCAGAAAGCCTTTTAAGTTGGTAAGATATTGCAGAGAAGTGGCCTTTGAGAACCCAGGGATCACTGTGCCAGAGTGAGGTATCAGGGAAGGATAAAGACAGAAGAAAAAGAAAATTTCCATCGAGTAGGTTGCTACCCAAGTTCTAGACCTGTAGGGGAGCAGGTTCTAGTCTAGGCTATTCTAAGACTTCTGGTCTCAATCGTTGAGGGAGGGAACTTCAAAGAAATTGTAGGTCTTGAACCATATTTTAGGGTTTTTTTATTCAAATTAGCCAAGCTATTTTGAGGTTTCATGTGCTAACTTCCCAACTATGTTGTTTAGCTCTGCAAGAGCTGAGATACAGCTGATAAGCAAGAGGTTGTACAAAGTAAAGAAGCAGCATGCCCCCGGCTTCTTGGGTTCTTTTCCTATCCTACCTCTTGCGGAACCAGTGGAGCCATTTTTGCCTGGATTTGTGACAAAGTATCATTTATAGTAGCAAACAGCGGAAACACAAAGGCAGTCGGAAAGAATCATCCTAGGCTCGGACCTTATATTTATGTCACTGATAACTCCATGGTCGCTTAAGACTTATTAAATTCAACGGATAATAACATCCTAAATTTGAATGTTTTATTGTTTTTTGGTTCCTTAACATGCTTTAAGTGAAAATTTACTGATGTTAGGATTATTTTGTTTTTAAGCTACTCCATACTTTTGCTGAGAAATAAAATTCAGTTTGGGATGGAGAAAGGTAATTCACAAAGTAAATTGTATCCAAAAAATCCAGAAGAGGGGGAGGAAGGACACAGGCTAAGGCTGACAGGGTCTAAGTTCACTTTGGTGACTTCTTGTAGGGCTAAACATTCCAACACCTGTACGATGGGAAAAAACCTCCCAACAACGTTGTAAATACCTTTGGCTTTGAAATACCTAAAGGCAGTAGGCTGGAGTTATGAAATAAGAGCTTGTAACACTTCACCTTCAACGAGATACTAGAGATGTGAAATAAAAGGAGTTGGGGGCAAATCTCTGAGGGCATCAAACCTATTTGTTTTTATCACTCATGCAACTTAAAAGAAGTCGAGCAAATTGTTAAGCTTTTCCACGATGTTTTGTTTTCCAGAAGACCCTCGAATACCAAGTTTCAATCTAAAGAGTTTGTGTTGGTTTTTTTAAACCTAGTAACCAAGTAATAAACTGCCAATGAAGAAAAGGGGGGAGGTTTCTAATGGAAATTGTGACAACATTGAGTGTAGTATTACAGCTCTGCCACCACCTCCTCCCTCTTTCTACACACCCTCACTCTTCTCACGAATTTTTTTTTCTACTTTGTAACACCTTTCTCATCTTGCTTGGTGGGATGGAAGGAACAGCATTTGAAAAATGAAAGTTTTAAGAAGATGGGGTATTGTAGTATGTGTTCTGCCTTGCTTGTCCCTCCCTTTTCCGAGGGTCGGCGGGGTGAGGATAAGCTCCTTTTTGCTCCCCGGGCCGCATAACACTAGAGATGCTTAAGGAAGGCGATTCGGTCGCGAATTGGTAAAACAATCAAGTTTCCTGGAGAGCAGAATCCGTGGGCTTTGCAGGGCACGGAAACTTAACAAAGGGAGCGTCGGGATATGCGGCATTTTCTCCTCGCCGCCTCCACGCCGGCCGGCCCACCCCGGCCCCCGAGCCTGGCCGTGGCATCCCTGCCTCCTCTCCGCTCTCCAGTCAACAGGTGGCATTCCGTCTGCACAACCTTTCTAACTTCTTCCCGCCCCCCGACGCCGGCCCCGTCCCGAAGGGGCTTCCTAAAGGCTGAAGTTCTGTAAAAAAATACCGGGGGGGTCGGGCATCCCTGCGGGTGCCCGTGGTTTCCCCTCCCGGGAGGCAGGGCCGCGGCTGGGCGCTCCCGGGGGCCCTGGTCCTCCCCTCATTGTGTGCAGGCTCAAGTTCGGGTGCGGGGCCGCGCGGGCCTCGCCTCCTCGGGGGCCCCGCGCCCCCTCCTCCGAGCCGGGAGCATCGGGAGGGGGCGCCCCGAACCCCGGCCGCCCTCCCCTCCCCCAGGCCGGCCCAGCTCCCCGCGGCGCGGGAGGCGGCGGAGCCCGGGGCGGGAGCCGCGGCCGCAGGTAGCCGGGGCGGGCGGGGCCGGAGCGGGGCGGGCGGAGGCGGGCCGAGGCGGGGAGGCGGCGGCGGCGGGCCCCGGGCGGGGGGCGCGCGGCGCCGCGGACCCGGGCGGCTGGGAGAGGACGCGGCGGCGGCGGCGGCGGGGCCGGGGCCGGGGCCAGGTCAGCGGGGCCGGGGCCGGGGCCGGGCCGGCGGGGCCGGGGCCGGGGCGGCGCACGTGCTTGCGGACACGGGCGAGGCCCGGGCGGGGGCCGCGCGCCCCCCCCGGGAGGGGACGTGGCGGGGCCCGGGCGGGGGGGGGGGCCGGGGCGCGGGGCCGGCGGGGGGGGGGGGCGGGTCGCGGCCGCGGAAGGCGCGCTCCGGCGCCCGCGGAGCCGGGCTGCTCCCTCCTCGTGCCCGCCCGCCCGCGCGCGCGCCCGCCCGGCCCTCCTCCAGCCCGCGGCCGCCGCCAGCGATCCGCTCTCACACAAACTTTAGCTGCGGGCTGGGGGCGGGGCGCGCCGGCGGGGGCGGGCGGCGCGGCCCGCTGACCGACGTCTCCGCCGGCCAATGAGGCCGGGCGCCCCTCCTAAGCGGCGGCCGAGTCCGCGGCTCGCGGGAGGGGGGGGCGGGGCCGCGGAGGCGGAGTGGCGCGGCGGCCGGGCGCAAGAGGGGGCCGCGGCCAATCGGTGCGGGCGAGGCCGGCCAGAGCGCGCTGCCGATTGGCGGCGGCCGCGGATCCTCCCTGGGGGCGGCGCCCGAGGGGGGGACGATGGGTCGAAGGGCGTGCTTCTGCGGAGAAGGGATGACCGGCAGGAGCCTGCCCCAATGGGCTGCCGGTTCTTTAGTGGGCGGGTGACGGACGGGCGGAAGGGCCAACGGGTGGCCCCGGGAGTCACCGGTCTCGTCCAATCGGGCGCCAGCGGGGCGGGGCGACGGCGCGGGTTTAATGAGACTCCATTGGGTTGTAATCAGTGTCATGTCGGATTCATGTCAACGACAACAACAGGGGGACACAAAATGGCGGCGGCTTAGCTCCTACCCCTGGCGGCGGCGGCAGCGGCGGCGGCAGCGGTGGCACTCCCCTCGGGCAGCGGCCGCGGCTTCTTCCTCGGGCAGGGGCGGCGCCCCCGGCGGACGCGGCGGCGGCGGCGGCGGCGGCGGCGGGCGACCAGGTCTGCCAGCCGCCCCCCACTCCAGCGCGCCCCCAGGGGGAGGAGACTGGGGGGGGAGGGCGAGGGCGCGCGAGGCCCCTCCCACAGGCCCCCGCGCGAGGGTCACCGCGGGGCCGCTCGAGGTCAGGCTGTCCCCGAGCGTGACGGTAGGGGGCGGGAGGAGCGGGGAGCGCGAGGCCCCGCCCTCCCGCACGAGCCTCGGGGGCGGGGTGTGAGGCCGGGGGCGGGGCCCGGGGCGGGGCCGGCGCCGCGGCCGCGAGTGGGGTGCGCGGGGGGCGCCGCGGGCCGGGGCGGGGGGCTGCGCCGCGCGCGCGTGCGGTGCTCGCCGTGGCTGCCACGTGTCGGGCCGCGCGGGGAACAATCGGGAGACCCTGCGGACATGGGGGGGCCGAGCACCCCAGCCGGGACTGGGGGGGGCCCGGGGGAGGCCCCCGCCCGCACCCCAGAGGAGGAAGGGGACGCCGAGCTGGGGGAAGGGCCGCACGGCCTCCCCCGGAGGGGGGAGGATGCTTCTGGAACCCGGGGGCCGGGGGGTGCCTTCCCCGGACTCTGGGGCTCCCAGGTAGAAGCCCGGGACGGCAGGGGCTGCAGTCTGGGCTTGCCCTCTTGTCCAGCGGCTGAAGAAGGGCCTCAGTGTGGGCTGACCTTGAGCCGGCCCTGACCCTGGCCCTGGCCCTGGCCTTGGCCCCGGCGGGGGCAGATCCCAGAGGGCCGCCCCCCCCTTCTCTAACCCGGGTCCAGAGCCTTAAGTCCTTGGCCTGGGACCGTGCACACAGTAATCCGGCCCATCCTGGGTCTCAGCCCACCCCCAGCTTTAGACAAGACTTAGATGCCCAGTGAAGGTTGCTCCCGAGGAGCTGGTTCTGTTGGGCTGAGGTTGAAGCTGTGCAGCAGAGCTTGCCACAGGGGTAGGTATGTGCTGGACTGGGAGCTTCCAGGCCGGCAGGGAGCCTTGCTCTGGGCTGAGGCGGGACGGAACAGGGCACCTGAAGTATTTTCACAGGGAAGAAGTTTCAGGATTGTCGCTGGTAACATAGGGAGACGCAGAAGTTAGTTTTGAGGAACTTTAACAAATGTTGGTTAAGTTTCTTGTCACCAGGTGCACACTATGGGGAAGTCTGGATGCCTAGACTGTTCAATTGATTAGCTTGTTGGATTTTGCAAAAGTCACTTCAAATTTCAGTTTGCCCCAAAAGAGAGATTAAGGCTCCTTCCTCTTATATACATTGGTTTATTTTTTTTGAATTGCATTACATTTCCTCAAAAATATGTAGGGAAGGTTGACAGACTAGGTATAAAAAAGAAAGATTTAGAACAGGAAAATTAATATGTGTGTCCTGAAAGAGGAAGCAAGACAGGATAAGCAGGTTGGATTTGCTACTGGAATGATTGAGTTGTGTGGAGAACTCAGGGTAAGAATTGAGAGAATGTGATTTTTAAGAATAAGATTTTCAAAAGGATGAACACCGGCTGGTCTTTGAATAGGGAAGCTGTGATTTAAATCCTGTCCCAGACACTGACTTGGTGATTCAGAAGGGAACATGGCCCTTAATTTCTTTGGCTTGAGAAGCCTCCTCTCTAAATGAAGAGGTTGAACTCACTGTGGTCTCTTCCAGATCTAAATCTAGGATCCCTAACAACAATTCATAAATATATAGTACTTTAAAACTTATCAAGTGCTTTCTAAAACTTCTCATTTGATCCTCATCACTGCTATTCTATAGTTTTCATTAACATCACTTTACTGATGAGGAATCTGAAGCTGGAGAGGAGGGTCACACATTTAGTTTTAAGCATTTACTAAACCCTTAGCATGTGAAAGACACAATGCCAAGGAGAGCATCAAACACTCCTGGCTGCAAGAGAGGAAGGCCTTCTAATAGATAGAGATAGACAACATCTAAATAAACAAATCCATATTTAACAGGGGAAAAGCATTGGAATCAAGGTCTTCCAGGTGCCAAGTTTGATGACAGTTTGACCACTATTTTGTGTTGCTTCTCAGGTACATGGCTAGAGGAAAAAGGGAACATTAGATTGGAGAGGACACCATTGATGAACTACTTTCCTTGTAGAGAGTCCTGTGCTGGACTCTGGGCTACAGTGATACAGCAGGGAGATACAGCCCTACATGCATGATGTAAAATGGACCATCTTAATTGTATAAGGAAAGGTATAAACCAAAAGAACTGGAAAGATAATTTCTGAAGTTGGGTAAAGAGAGTGATTTGATTTGAAAAGCCTTACTGAAGAGGAGGTGGTATTTGAGCTGGGTTTTAAAAGATGACAAGATTTCAGCATGTGATGATATACTGAGGTCCTTCCAGTTAGGGAAGAGACACAGGTTGGAGAGGGTGCAGTGTGTCTCAGAGGCATTGAGCCAGCCAACTCAGAGAGGAGTATCCATCATTAGGCTAGAAAGATAGGATGATGGGAATCTTTAGTAGCTACAAATATGTCATCTATAAAAAAAATGAAAATGTGTCTTGAAGTTTATGTATGAGGTATGAGCATCAGTGAGTAGGTGGACAACTCAGGGTAAAAATGTTGGCAAACATTAGGGTAACTGAAGGCTCATGAATCTAGAGTAAGGAGCAAAAGGTGGCATAGTTTAGTAGATTTTACACTGAATTTAGTTACAATAAGGAAGACCAGGGTTTGAATTATGCCTCAGACACTTATTAGCTGTGAGATCTTGGACAAGTTGCTTTGTTTCTCCAGGCTTTATAGTTTTTCTTATTGGTAAAGTGAAGAGATATGGATTTGATGGTCTGTCTTTAAAGCCTCTATTAACTTTAAATGAAAGACCTTATGACAAGAATAGAAGGTGGATTGACTGTGTGATTATGTGTTGCAGTGTTTGGGGATATGGAATTAAGTTTAATGGTTCTCCATTTTTGTTTGTTTTTTTGTTTGGTTTTTTTTTTTTTTTTTTTTTTTGCAAGGCAATGGGATTAAGTGATTTGCCCAGGGTCACACAGCTAGGTAATTATTAAGTATCTGAGATCTGAGGTCTGAACTCAGGTCCTCCTGACTCCAGGGCCAGTGCTCTCTATCCACTGCGCCATGTAGCTGCCCCTTGGTTCTCCATTTTTAAAAGAAACTTCTTTTTCCTTATCATTTTTCCTTTATCTTCTGAGGAGGAAAAAAAGACAACATTTTCATATTTTAAAGAAAAGTTAATGCTTTTCTGTTTCAAAAATGAGAAAGCTTATGTCTGTGTGTATTTGTATATATGCATATGATGAATTACAATTCTTACTAAAAACAAGTAGACAAAGTTATCATTGAAGTGTGTGTGTGGTTATAGTAATTTTTTTTGGTTGCAAGACAGTACGCTTAAGTGACTTGCTGAACATCACACAGCTAGGTAATTATTAAGTATCTGAGGTTGAATTTGAACTCAGGGCCTCCTGACTGCAGGGCTGGTGGTGTTCTATCCACTGTGCCACCTAGCTGCTCCTTAATTACAATTCTTAATAGAAACAAGGAGGCAAAGTTATTGTTGGTGTGTGTGTGTGTGTGTGTGTGTGTGTGTGGTGAATTACCAAGGAGACAAAAGTTTTTTGGGGACAAGAAATTTTACTAATCAGAATTTATGTGTGAGGATACAGATTGTTGAGCGGTGTTCCTCTCACTGAATTCACCTTCTTCACACACACACACTGTGGTGTAGACATTGGAAGATGAAAGGTCTCCCATAGGAGGTGTTCCTCACAAGAGGTATAGAGTTGGAAGAGATAGTTCATATTCAATAAGAGGAAATATTCCCTTCCCATTGATGCACTTTGGAAGCTGTCACCTGTCTTTCAAATCCTAGTGGGTGTGCCTCTGTTGCAGCAGGTTTGGGGACTCATTTGGAATTACTATGCTCAGTCTAAGGCTACCCAACAATAAGGTCTTATCTTTTTTAATTGCCCTTTTTTGGCAAGAGAAAAATAATTGTGTGAAACTTACTTGAGGTGAAGAGGTGATGGTTAAACCTATATAAATAGCTTGTCTACTTAAAAAGTAGCAAATTGTAGTGTAAGGGAAGTATGATGAATTTCTTAAAAATGTTTGCATTTCTGTAAATGCAAACCTCTTTCAAGTGGCTGATCTTTCAAAAGTAGTAGTTTTATAGCAAATGCAGAGTCATGTTTAATTATGAACAACCAACGAGTCAGCAAGGTGGTATGCTGAGATAGAAAGGAAACAGTTTCTGCCCAAGAAACTTCTGTCCCATCATGTGAAACAATATGTGCCCAGAGAGGTTAACACTAAATAGATACAAAATAATAATAACAAATTTGTTGTTGTTTGAGAGGCCTATATATAACAATGATAACTTGTCTTCTTGTTTCTAGTAAGCATTGCAATGCAACACATTTAGCCAGCATTTCTTAAGCAATCTCCTATGTACAAGGCAATGTATGTATGTACATTCTGGGAATAAAAAAGGATTAAAAAAATGAATGGTTACTCCCTTGGATTCTTAAGATTATAAGGCTAAAGCTGGAATTTGTTATTTATTTGTTTCAGTGGTATTAGAGTCTGTGTTGAACCCTTATTTGTCGTTTTCTTGGCAAATATTCTGAAGTGGTTTTCTATGTCGTACTCCACCTCATTTTACAGATGAAAAACTCAGGTAAATGGCATAAAGTGACTTGCCCAGGGTCACACAACTAGTATGTGTCTGAGGCCATCTTCACACATAGGAAGGAGGAGTCTTCCAGACTCTAGACCCGTGGTCTTGCACCACCTAGCTTTAGATTCACTTGGTCCAAATCCCTCTTTTTCCAGATAAGGAAACTGAGAGACAGAGATGTTAACTGACTTCTCCAAGATCTTACAGGTGGTAAGTGTCTGAATCAGGACTTGAAGTCAGGTGCTCTAATTACAGATCTAATATTCTTTCTGCTAAATTGAGATGCCACTTGACTGAAGAACTCAAGATTCTGTTGAACTTTCAGAATATAACATGAGCCAAAAAATAAGTGGAAGATAGTTTCAGGAGGATGAGAATACCCAACAAGGTGGGAAATAGAAAAGACTCTGAGTATCCCAGAGGTAGTATCTAAGTTGAGGGAGTCTTTACAGATGGTAAGATGTGAAGAAGGACTAGGGAGGGAAAGTAGTGGGAATCTATTGGAATCATCCTGATGCAAGATGTTAAGGGACTGAAATGGGGAGGTTTATGCATGAATGGAGAAGGAAATGTAGAGGTAGACTTGGTGGTTGATTGAAGTGCAATGGTGAAGAAAATGGAAGAGTTGAGAATGATTAGAGTTTGTAAAGCTGGATCCTATAAGGGTAGTGGTAACCTAAATGTATAAGAAATTTAGGAATTTTAATCTTAATAGCTGCTAACATAAAATACTATGAATGTGATGATCTTTTTTCTTCCCAACTCAGAGAAATCTGAATTTTTTTCCTTTATTTCTAAAAATGCTATGTTGAAAATAGCAATTAGTCAAAAATTAGAATTGATAAATATTTTCAGAATCATCTTTTTAAAAAATTTAGATATTTGTTTACCTTGGTTCTTTTGTTCAAGTACGAGCTAATCGAAAGATGGAGTAGAGAATTTTACCTTTTCAAAACAGTATGCTTTACACTTAATTTTTTCTAAAGTGAAAGTGCTTAGTAAGAGTACTTGCTAATCATGTACCTAGTCTCCAAAATTCTGATGATTTCAAATGACTTTTCAGATTTTAAAATACTGTTTTGGAAGGGATCGTATTTCTTACAATAGCTCAGAAGCATGATTACATTTTAGAGTTCAAAGCTTGTGAACATTTCAACCTTGAGATGATTAACAATCCAAAGTGGTAGAAAGAGAACTGGACTTGGAGTCAAGAGAACTAAGTTCAAGTCAGTTAAAATGCAATTATTTGATAATAGATCATTACCTTTCTGAGCTTGAATTTTTCCATCTGTAAAATTGAGGTTATAATTCTTGTACTATCCACCTTGAAGATTAGTTGGGTGAATGTCAACCCTAAAGCAGTATATAAAAGTAAGTCATTCATTCATGGGTTTCATCAGAAGTATGATGGACACAAACTGGCTTGGTAACTCTGGACAAGTCATTGAGCCTCTCAGTGACCCATGAACTTTCTAAGACTAGAAATGTTCAGAGTAGTTGTTAACCTGCATTGGCAGGAGTCAGTCAGTCAGTCAAAGGTTTTAAAAGTCTTGTGCTAGGCAAAAAGACAGTCAGTCCCTACTCTCCAGGAGCTTAGTTTGATGAGTGAGAACAGTGGGCAAACAATGAAGTTCAAATATTCAAAGAAAGGATCAATTGGAAATAATCACCAGAGCTTAGTTCCTTGCATCAATAAAATGATAGTCCACAAATACCCCACCAAAACACCAGTAGATTTATGATTATCCTTTCTAATTTGTTATCTAAAAATCATCTTTTCTAGGAATTACAGAAATTATAAGATTATTGATGGTTTGGTGTTTTTTTTAATTTATTTTTGATTTTTTTAGGCTTTTGCAGGGCAAATGGGGTTAAGTGGCTTGCCCAAGGCCACACAGCTAGGTAATTATTAAGTGTCTGAGGTTGGATTTGAACTTTGGTACTCCTGACTCCAGGGCCGGTGCTCTATCCACTGCGCCACCTAGTCACCCCTATGGTTTGATTTTGTTTGCTAAAACAGATTCACATAATTATAGTTTAATGACATAACAAGGAAATTGTCAATTAAATGAACATTTCACAATAAAGTCAAACTCCCAGGTTGTGTAATACTTTATCCTAGCTGAAGTATTTTTTTTGTGGTAGTTTAGGTTTAGAATTGGTAAGAAAATTTTATTAGAATCTGATTTTAAAAACTTTAGTATGAATAGTGATAAAATTACTATTTTTAAAATTCTCTGAAAAGATTTTAAATTAAATTTATTTTTTAGATTCTGAAACGTAAGTATTGTTGTCTAGTTGCCGAGAGACTGATGCTTACTGTAAGATTTCCTGCCTCCGATTTTTGTGTTCCTCAATCCATACTGCAGAACCTTGCCAGACTTCTCTTTCTAAAACAGCATTTTTCATGCTTTGGGACACTTGCATTCTGTCACTCCCTTACACAAGAAAATGACAGTAGCTTTTTACCACACATCAGATCAAACTCTTCCACTATAGCTGCCTTTTTTTTCCATCTAACCCCTATTACATGCCATTGCCTCAGTGAACCAAATGTAAGATCATCTTTATAGAGAGTTTTATACATTAGTAGAGAGCTCTGTAGTTTATTTTCAGATATAATTCATTTGATTCTTAGGACGGGACATGATCAAACAAATGTGAAAACTGGAGTTCAGATAAATTTTATGAATTATCTATAACTATATCTGTTAGAGTGGAGACCCGAATCCAGGTCTTTTGAGTTTTGGTTTAGCAATATTTATAATACTTTTTCCTGTTCACTTGTTAAAACTTCCTCCAAAGATACTTTGCTGTAGTATCTTTGGTTAGTCTTTTACCAAGTCTTACATTTTATGATAAGAAATTCATGGCTTCCTGGGAGAATCCTTCCATTTTTAATACTACATTTTTTTTTGTAAGTCATCCTGCCTTGGATTCCTGGTCTACAGGACACTAGGTCACAAATAATATCCATCTTATTCAATTCATCAAGCATTTATTAAGTTCTTACTGTTAGCTGTTATACACAGCACTGAGAAGAAATCAAAATTGTCTCTGCCGTCAAGGAGTTTACCTTCTTTATGGAATAAACAATTAAAATTAAGTTGTAGCACATAGAGGGAAGGGGATTAGGGATCAAAATTGACTTCTTATGGAGTGGGCGCTTGAGTTGGACTCATTGTATGGACTCATTGTATGAGGTGAGGTAAGAATGGGGTGCATTCCCAGAAGTGAGGACTACTTGTACAAAAAAATTACGAGAGGAGATGAAGCAGCAAAAAGTCCACTTTGGAAGGATTGTAGAGTATGTGGAAAGCAATGGAAAGTAAACCTGGAAAGGGAGACTAATGCCAGCTTGCTTGTGAAGAGAATTAAAGTCTACAGATTAGTTTATGTTTTATTCTAGAAGCAAGTTTTTTTCCCCTTGATAAATAAATGATTTATTTTTTCTCAGCTACATGTAAGAGAGTTTTTGTAAGGTTTTGAATTGCACATTTTTCTCTCTCTCTTCTCTTCCTCTCCTTGATGAACAATCTAATATATGTTATACAATATAACTTTATTAAACATAATTCTATATTTATCATATTGTGAAAGAAGAATTAGACCAAAAAGGAGGGAGGGAACCATGAGAAGGGGAAAAAAAATCCATAAACCATAAAACAAATTTTGAAAATTGAAAATAAGTGAGCTTTGGTCTACATTCAGACTCCAGAGTTCCTTCTCTGGATGTAGATGACATTTTCTATCACAAGTCCTTTAGAATTTAGATTTTGGTCATTGTATTGCTGAGAAGGGCAAGTCCATCATAGTTGATCATCACACAATGTTGCCATTAATTTGTACAGTGTTCTTTTGGTTCTTCTCACTTTACCCAGCATCAGTTCATGCAAGTCTTTTCAGGCTTTTCTGTAGTCTGACTGCTCATGATTTCTTACAGAACAAGAGTACTCTATCACAGTCATTTACCACAATTTGTTCAACCATTCCCCAATTGATGGGTTTCCAATTCTTTGCTTCTTCAAAAGAGCTACTATAAATATTTTTGTGCTTGTGGGTTTTTTAATCCTTTCTTATGTTCTCTTTGTGATAAAGACCTAGTGCCACTTAAGAAGAAAAGTGACATAATCAGACCTTTGCTGAAGGAATGTTAGTTGGGCAACTATGTGGAGGATGGGATTGGAGGGAGGAGAGACTGGGGTAGAGAAGCCAATTAGGAGACTATTGCAACAATCAAGTGAAAGGTGATGGGGATCTCAGTTAGTTTGAGTAGTCCTGTGAATAAAGAGAAGGGGATTGAGAGTAAATAGACTGTGGAGATAGAGAAGAACTGGTAAATAATTGGCTGTGAAGAGTAAAAAGGGTTTAGAATAAGAGTTCTTACCTAGAGTTGGCGAGGAAGGGGAAAAGGCAGGAGGGAGAGGTGGAGGAAAGGAGATGAAAAATAAGTTTGTTTCTAGGGCAATAGCTCTGGTGTACATCCATTTAAGGTGAGACAAGAAAGAATATGCAAGAAAGGGAGTTAACAAAGAACAACTAGATCAGATTGGTAGGAGAATCAGGATCAACATGCAGAGGGGTGCATGAGATTGAAAATTGAGGAAAGAAATTCATTGCATTTGTTAGGTAAGAGATCACTGGTGACTTTTGGGCAGAGCAATTTCAGTTAAATGAGGCAGTTGGAAGCCAGAATGCAAAGATTTGAAATGTGAGAATAGAGGAAGTGGCATGAGTTTGTGATTTGAACTCAGCTACTCCTTACTCCAGGACTGGTGCTGTACCCACTGTGCCACCTAGCCGCCCCATTCTTGCCTTTAAAAAAAATAATTTAGAATACTGTACTCTAGAGAAAAAATACCATCTTGTTTCTTCTTCCCATCAGTTAGATTAATGAAAAGATTGAAATAAAATTTTTTGTTTTTACAATCTATGTTTAACTGGAAACCTCATGGGTTATTTTAATAGGTTGTTACCAATAGCATTTGCTATTAGGATCAGCATTGCTACATTAAGATAGACATTACTTTGTGTGCTTGAGCTTCAAAATTCAATTGATACATGAAATTATATATAATAATGTAAAATAATTTAAATGGATAAAAGATGAGGCTTTTAAAATGACAAGAATGTCACCAAGACAACTTTCCAAAGTTATTAATGATACCATATTTAAATTACTAAAATAATTGAAGGAATCATTAGTCAGTTGTGAAATTTTATCATGTGATTGACATCTAAATGTTGTCTTATCATTAATTCTTTTTTTGTTTAAAGATTTTATTTTGAGTTAATTTTTCCTCCAATCTCACTTCCCTCCCCACCTCCCACAGAAAGCAATTTGTCAGTCTTTACTTTGTTTCCATGTTGTACATTGATCCAAATTGAGTGTGATGAGAGAGAAATCACATCCCCAAAGAAGAAACACAAAGTACAAGAGATAACAAGATCAGACAATAAGATAGCAGGTTTTTTTTTTCTAAATTAAAGGGAATAGTCCTTGAACTTTGTTCAAACTCCACGCTTCTTTATCTGGGACACAGACGACATTCTCCATTGCAGACAGCTTACCATTAATTCTTCATCATCCAAAATAATGGGGGACAAATAGATAATTCTAATTCACAAATAATTTTTATAAAACTTCATTTTCTATCAATAAAGTTTACTAGAATAAGTAACCAAAGTGACTAATATTAGTTCCATTTACTTTCTTGATGTATTCTGCAGATCTCAAATCATCCATAAGTTCATTAAGCCTCAGTTTAGAAGTCTTGTACTTCCTATAAAGTGCTATAGTAATTGTAATTTTAATTTAGAAAGTAAAGGGGATCTTGAGATTGCTCCCTCCTTACCTCTTATTTCATCACCCCCATCTCCCAGCTTAATTCTCTTCCAATTTTATGTATCTTTGATTTTTTTGCCTCCCATAATGGCAGACTTTTTGAGCATAGAATCTATTTATTGTTTTTATATTTCCCACTAAGAAGGATATCAAGAAACATTTGTTGGATGATTAATATTTTCTAATTTAACTCTCTCTAGTCTTAAGACCAGAGGTCTTTAGGGGGAAGTAACTTGTAAGGGAGGATATAAAAGTCAACTGGTTCACCATTCAAGTAGTTTTTTGTCTGCCAACAAGCATTTAATTGTTTGCAGTGCCTTGTACCTGGGGACTGAAAAAGGAAGTAGGCATCTTCCTTTTTGAAACTACCCTGAAATTGGAAAGCTGATGATAAAGTTTTGTCAATTCTCATTTGACTGTAGGACTTTGAAAGGCCAAGTGAGTATATAATAAAAATAAAAAAATAATTCTCTATTACACTTAGAGGCAGCTACATGGCTCAGTGGATAGAGTGCCAGAGTCAAGAAGACTACTCTGAATTCAAATCTGGCCTCAGACATTTATTTAATAACTGTGTAACCCTGGGCAAGTCCATGAATCCTGTTTACCTCAATTTCCTCATCTATAAAATGAGCTGGATAAGTTATCTTTGCCAAGAAAATACCAAATGGGATCACAAAAAGTTAGACATGATCAAAAAAAAAGCAACTGAACAATAAAAATAAGCATTCCCTAAACATCTACTATGTGGCAGTGCTTCAGGAGCTGATGGAGATAGAGATGAAAATGAACCAATCTCTGGAAAGTAAAACTCCAAATAAGAAAAGAGCAGTCCCTTTTTGATTGACTTCTGGTTTTCTTTACACAGTTTTGGGTAGAACAATATTCTTGTAACTATAAAGTTTTAAAACATTGATGTGTTGTAATATTTCAGTAGAATGCTTAGAGGAGATTCTCTGTAGGATTTAAGACCAACTACTTCTGAGTTGAAGTTTTCTGCTGAGAATAGTGTTGATGATTATATAGATTTGGAGGCACGGTGAAAGTTTAGGATTAGACCAAACATTCCTACAGAACTATTTAGAATAGTTTATTACAATGATGTAAATACTGATTGTTAGAACTATTAAAAAATCTGCTATAAGCACATAATTATTGATAGGATTTTGCAATAAAAATGAGCAAAATTAGGGTATTCACACTATTCACTGTATTAAAACCTCATAAAGTAATCTAATTCCTAACCAATCCACAAAATTAATTTGGATGCTCTACTTATCTTTAATGGTCTTTTGGACCAAGTTTTAAGTTTATGTACTAAGGAAAACTTTCAGATGCAAGAAAATCTAGAATTGGAAAATACAAAGAGTGTGTGACTTGGGTAGTTTTAAACCCTATATTTTGAAAGTGTTCTCATTTCATTGTCATCTTTAATATCCAGAAATTTCATTTTAGAAAGAGCTAGAGAATTCAGGCCTTTGCTTGGAGTATTGAAGTAACTTTCTCTTTGATTTCCTTCCCTCAAGTTTCTCCCTACTCTATTTCATCCTTCACACAACTTCCAGTGTTCACACTAGAATGCATGTTTGATAAGGCCCCACCCCAGTCCTGAATTCCAGTGGCTTCCTGTTAACCTCTAGAATCTGCCCTAACTAGTAGTGCTTTCTCTCCCAAACTACCTTTTTTTCACACACACACACACACACACACATATGTATGAATTTCCTTTAGAATGTGAGCTTCTTGAAGTCAGGAACTATTTCATCACATTTGTGTTTTTAACGCCACATAGCATAGCATAGTAGAAGGTTCTTAAAAATGCCTGTTTGAGTGATTTAAAGTGACGTTTTTGATTATGTAAGCCTCAGGTGTAAAACAGATTGCCAGTTTTCACTATTCCAAAGCAAAAATTCTAAATGTCATCCCTTTGTAACTGCATTCTCTGCCCCATTTTTACTGCAGACACTTTTCCATCTTTTACGTTGATTAGGCTAAGATCAAAATTCGTTTGTATTACATTCCCCAATCATAAACCACCTAATAATGGGGAAGGGAACCCAGGAGTCCACTGTATTACATTAAAAAAAAACTTGTCTGAGATTAAATCTTTGTCATGGTTACACTTCATTGTGATTAATAAACACTTGCATAAGTGAGAGTTGTTTAGAGATGATTTTCATCCTCCTATTTATGTTTTTAATACAATGATTCCACCAGTAGCAGAGAGCTGCCGAGTTACATCTGCTCCTGCCTAATTAACTCTGCTGGTTGGTGTCAGATGAGAGCTAATTTTGAGATTAAATTGATGGAGGAAAGGGGGAGGGAGGGGAGAGAGAGAGAGAGAGAGAGAGAGAGAGAGAGAGAGAGAGAGAGAGAAGAAAGAAAGAGGAGAGGACTGTGTATATTTGTGAGGAAGGAGGAGTTAGGGTCTCCTTGTTTTATATAGGATCAAATGCAGTTTGCAATAATCACTTTTCAGTTTACTTAGTACTTTTGAGAAAATAATCACTTTTTATTGTCATGTGACCAATATGAATATGCCTTATTTAGAAACACTTGGAGTTTTGAATAAAAATTTTCTTAGACTAAAATACTGTGGTTTATTTTATGTCATAATAAATGCTTGAGGATGGGCAGCCTTTGGGACCATGTATTTTTTATGGGGCAAAATAAAGGAAACAACTTGAAAGTTAATGATCACATTATTTGTCAAAAATCCTTGACTTTCTCTGGTGAAAGCACTACATGCATTGAAAATAAAGTTTTGCTGATGACCTTTCTTCTTCCTTATTCCTACCTTTTAATGCTGACCATTGTATCTTGGTGGGTTTTTCCTCCAGAGGATAGCAGGGATAAAAGAGAAGTTTGTATATAGAAAAAAATAGAGCAAATAATTTTCTTTTTAGAGGTTTCCTTGAGTTTTCTACTTACTTTCTGAAAGCCTTAAATTTAATAAATGGATCACAGAAGCCTTAAATTATGTTATAATGAATAATATGCTAATAGGTATTTATTATGACTGTTCTTTGTTACACTTGTGGATGTTGTAGACTATAAACCTCTAAAAAACTGGGATAGAAACATAAGAAGGTCTATTATATCTTCAGATGAGATGCTGAGTTTTTATTTGGGATATTTTTATGGCAAATTAAACTTGACTTTTTTTTTCTTTTTGGGCAGATTCGTCTGAAGAACTGAAGAGTCTTCTGTTTTATCACAAGTATTCGAGTTTCACTGCATCCGGTAAATCTTTCCTTACTCTTTCTTTTTAAAGATATAAATGTGAGTTCCTAGATAGATTGTTAGTAATTATATGAGGAATTATTTTAATTTAGATTACAGAAAGCTTTTTAAAATTTAAAATTTAGTATTTTATTTAGGAAAATTCATTTTAATGTGTTTTGACATTAAGATACTGTTTCAGTGAGCATTTCCTCATCTCTTAGAAGTTCTGTTTTGTACAATCAAGTAAAATTATTTGTGATTTAGAAAGATGAAATAATGAATAGGATGCTGTTAAACTTCTGATCAAATTTAAATCTAAATCAATGTATATTGGAAATTTTAGCTAACTTTCTATTATAGACTATTGATAATATAAGAACAATTGGTGTATGATACTCAGACCTGCATTATAATACATTTATTATAATACATTCACTGTAATGACTGAAAAATTTATTACTGAGCAAAATATATTGCAAACCTAATATTCTTATCAAAAACTGAGATTAAAAACATAAGCTTTATTATATCTTCAGATGAGATGCAAAAGCATAAAGAATAATTAATATGTTAGTGAGAACCAAGATTTAGAATAGTTTTTTTTTTAGTTATTGGATAATAGATCTTAATTATCAAGGTGAAATTTTACAGGGATAAATATAAAGCCTTTGTTAGAATTTTAAAACTCACTCACACAGGTATAGATTGGAAGATAGACACCTGTATTAACATAATTAATGTAAAAAAGTTCTGGGGCTTGTATTTGACCACAAACTCATTAAGAACTAATAATATAACCAGTGTACTAAAAAATTTTTAATTTGCATTGATGGAAATATTTTCACTGCTTCCATCAAAAGACATAATAGTTCAATTGTAATGATGAGGCCATTTGGAATATTGTGTTGCTCCAGGGAGGGGCTTTACCAAAATTTGAGTTCCTTAAGAATAGGGAAGTTATATGATGTTATATGAGGGGCCTCTGAAGAAGTGGAGCTGTTGAACCAACATAACAGGGGTGGGGAACTTTTTTTGCTAAGGGCCAAAACTTAAAAATTAGTCTGCTATATTTGGTCAAACAATTAATGTACCCCTAAAAAACTCCTAGATTTATTGAATTTCAAGTCCCACTTGTGGTTGCCTTGGGTACAACCAGGGATATTTTAAAATGTATTCTTTTTAAATGTGTGTATTTTAATACCAGAAAATTCCTTGTTTTTTAGCATGTCCACTTTTATTTTCTGTCAAATTTAGTCTCATTTGTAACAGAGAAGGCTTAAAGTTTTTGGTAGATGGTGACATACAGGAGATACAGTTTTCACATCTTGCTTTAGGTTTCACAGATCCAGTGCTATCATAATTTTCTCACAAAGTAAAGAACTCTGTAATTTGAAGAGTTCTACATTGGTTTTAATGACCATTTTTTAAGAACATAGATGGAAGAGATTCCTTTATTCAGTAGTGGACTGAACTAATATCCTGTGACCCTTCCAATACCGAAGTTCTATAAACTTATGGAAATACATTTCAGATTTGTTTAGATTTATTCCAGTATTTGAGAGTTATAGACACTTTTGGATATTTGTTTTTCTCATTGCTTAAAGCTTATTTCTTTAACAAATATTTTTTCAATTGATTCAGTGTATTTTGAGATCACTTCTAATATCATATGATTATTGATACTTTGGTAATTAGATCATCACTTTATGGTGTTTCTAAGAGTATATCGTAGCACACATGAATATTAAGGAGGGTAAGTAACAGCAAAATTGACTTCTGGTTTCCTTTTATTACCTTAATCAATTTTACTGAAAAACAGCGAGTTTTGTTATTTGGAAAATGAAATTAACCAGACCATTCAATTACCTCACAGTGATACTTAATTTAGGCTATTTCTGTATTATGCTCATTATTAAACCTAATTTTTCAACATGTAAAAGTGTAAATATATAAACACATACGAGTAAAACTACTGTACTAACATAAGGATTAGAGAGATTGTTATCTAGTTCAACTAGAGTTATAATTATTTTTGTACATATTACAGCCATATAAACTACTCAAGGGAAGAAACCAGGTCTTACATCAACTTTTGATCTCTAGAAAAAATGACCTGCATATAGAAACTGCTTGAAGATTTATTACTTGAATCACTTCTACATTGTTAAAGATAGCATGTTTATTATTATCTTTATTTTTTTTTTCTTAGGTTTTTGCAAGGCAAACAGGGTTAAGTGGCTTGCCCAAGGCCACACAGCTAGGTAATTATTAAGTGTCTGAGACCGGATTTGAACCCAGGTACTCCTGACTCCAGGGCCGGTGCGTTATCCATTACGCCACCTAGCCACCCCTTATTATCTTTATTTTTGAGATATTTGATTAGGATTACAACATTGTTTATTTTGATGATGGGGAAGTGGGAAATTCCTTAATGGTTATGAAAATAGTTATATAGTGTTTCTACTACTCAAAGACTGTTTCATAGGTTTGTAAATTTAGAACTTTAAGGAACCTTAGAGATGCTCTTGTTCCCCCCCTCCATTTTATAAATGAAGACATTGAGACTTAGTCTTTACTTATAATTTTTGCTTTATTGAAAAACTTTCCTTTTTGCCTTTGCAGGTCTTAATCTCCTGATTAAAAATGTTCCTCACTTGAATCCGATCTTTCCGCTTGGTTAAAAAGAAGAAGAGTTTTCACATTGTCTCTTCATGACCTTTTGAATCTCTAAGAAGGGATGTTTGTAAGATGTTGCTTCCCAGTGCTTGGGATCCTGTCAGTCCTTTGGTGGTAAATGACACTGACATTTGCAAGTATTGTTAAAAATTTAAGAACCTCTATGGGTAACTCTTGGTTGGAAGAAAGCATCTGTCAACCATGGTAAAACTTGCAAACCCACTTTACACAGAGTGGATTCTTGAAGCAATACAGAAAGTCAAAAAGCAAAAGCAGAGGCCATCTGAGGAGAGAATTTGCCATGCGGTTTCGGCTTCTCATGGACTGGATAAGAAGACTGTCTCTGAGCAGCTCGAACTGAGTGTTCAGGATGGCTCTGTTCTTAAAGTCACCAACAAAGGCCTTGCTTCCTACAAGGACCCAGACAATCCTGGACGTTTTTCATCCGTTAAACCAGGCACTTTTCCTAAATCTGCCAAGGGGTCTAGGGGATCATGTAATGATCTCCGCAATGTGGACTGGAATAAACTCTTAAGGAGAGCGATTGAAGGGCTTCAAGAACCAAATGGCTCCTCCCTGAAGAACATAGAAAAATACCTTAGAAGTCAAAGCGACTTAACAAGCACCACCAACAATGCTGCCTTTCAGCAGCGATTACGATTGGGGGCCAAACGTGCTGTAAATAATGGGAGGTTACTGAAAGATGGACCTCAGTATAGGGTAAATTATGGTAGTTTAGAAGGGAGTGGAGCTCCAAAATATTCCAATACTTTTCCATCTTCCCTTCCTCCTGTCAGCCTTCTACCCCATGAGAAAGACCAGGTAAGTGTAGAAAAAGTGGTAAAAAGAATTATGGTGATTTGTTTTGTTTTAATTGGGATAAAGAAAATAATGAGTTTGAGAATTCATTTGGTTTTCTCTTTTTTGGTAGTTTTCTATTCTAAAACTTGGTGGTTGATAAAATTGAACTAAATTGTGTGAATTACACTTTAAACAACTTAGAGGTATTTTTCATGTGATTTAGTGGATATATTTGTGGTGTGTGGGGTGTTCTTAACTATAAGGAATGACCTGAAATAAATCATAGAACAAGAAGATATTAAGAGAGAAGTTCATTCTTCGGTTTCAGGGTAGACAATAGTCTGAACTTCAAGAGAGATAATTTTCTTTTTTTTATAATTGCAGAAGGAGATTCTGTACAATTGTAATTCTAGAATTTCATAGATTCTTCATTAAATATCTTTAAAAAACAAATCTTTCTTAAATCCTTTTGCCTACATTTAAATCTACATTTATTTTGTCCTTTGCTCATTGGAACAAATTTATAGCTGTTATCAGTCATATTGTATCTTTTCACATATTTAAAGACTGTAGAAAAGCCAGAGGTTCTTAAGCTGGAGCTTGTGAACTTGTTTTTTTAAAATACTTTGATAGTTGCATTTCACTAGAATTAGTTTCCTTTGTAGTATTCTGGATTTTTATTTTATTTTATCCAGTTCAGAAACATTTTTCTGAGATTATGTCCGTAAGGTTTTACCAGACTGTCAAAGAAGTCCATGACACAAGTAAGATTAAGAATCAACTCCAGCCCAAATCTCTTGGTAATCTCTAGGCTTCCCACATACTATAAGAATAACTTTTTCATGATAGACTCTCCCATAATTGATGCCAGAGCTTCAGGATTTGATGTATGAAGATTTTCTTTGAAAGTGCTGACATAGCTACCAATAGTAAAAGTAAAGTAGAAATCCATAGTACAGGTAGCCTTGTTCCAATTTGTGGACTGTCTAGAACTCTTGGCTTCCTCTTCTCATCCTGTTGTCTAGTTTTAGAACTACTGTTTGCACAAGATAGGCAGGAAGTTGGAAAGAAATTTTTTTTTAGATTAAGAAATAATTGGAGCCTATTAGCATTATAAAGTTATTATTTGTATTTTTTGTGTATCTTTTGCTATTTCCAGTAGTATGGTAAATCCTATGTCAGTTGTTAGAAATTAATAAATCAATAAGGTCCTGAAGTTATAGTTACTAGAATGTTTCACAAGTGAAATTCTTCTTTTCTTCACCAATTATGTTTTTATGAAAGGGAGAGAAGCACATCATGAGGAGATTATCTAAGTAAATCCAAAAATATTCCTTCCGAATACAAAGCAAACTTTTAAAATGTTTACCTTGTTGATTGGCTGATACATAGGTATTGAAATTATGTTGTCCATTCTTACAGCTTTCAATATTTTAAAAGTTAATGAAGAAGAATTAGATTAATGTTTTTGGTGGGGGAGAGGGGGCCAGGTTAAGTAATTCACTAGTTTCTTTGTTATTGGGCTCCATTGACTTGGCTGCATTACTTCCTTTGAGAATCACTTGATATAGTGCCATACTGGGAAGCCAGCACAACTTTCATAATACAACCTTAATTATTCTTTTTGACCATTCTTATACATGTCTCCATTTAGCGACTGCACTCATGCCTTTAGGCCAGAGGAGAATTCATGGTGAGATGTGGCTCCTATTGGTAGTAGTGATCAATGAAAAGAATGCTGGCTTACAAGTCAGGGACCTGGGTTTGAATTCCAGATTTTTCACTGTCTGTTTGTAACTGTGGGTAAAAGAATTTATTTCCTTAGCCCTCTTAATCCAGAAAATTAAGTGTATGACTTAAACTAAGTGTGTGACCACTGAGATGCCTTTTAGCTCTAAATCTCTAATCCTGTAATCCTTTAAATCCTAAAATTAAGTTATATATTTCTTCACTTGCAATTATTACTTCTCTTAAAGTAATGATGCTTAAAATTATCTAATTACTATGACTACGTAATAATAATGCTGTATTGGGAAGTGTGTTCTGTAATTGTGCTCTCCAATTAAGTGAAATTTGAGAATTTGAATTAATAAATGTTAACAAGGATTTAGGTATTTTACATCTTAACAATGGACAAAATGAATTCAAAATCTAATAAAGTCACTTTAGTTGCTTCCCCTCCTGTGGTATTTTATGAGGAGAGTCTACGTTTTAAATTTTTTTCTGATTTGGTTTTATGGATACATCACATTATGTTTCAACACAATAATCACTTCCTGGTGTAGAAATTTCCTTCAGTAGTGCCTTCTCTTTAAAATAAAAAAATCAGTAAAGTAAAGCCATCCAAAAGAACATGTTCTTTAAAGTTTTATTCTACCCTTAAAGTTAAATATTTTAACACCAAAGGGGAAAAATGTTTTGATATATTAGCGATATATACAACCTTTAGATATTTTAATTATGTCTGAATTCTGCTGTCTCTTTATTGTGTTCATTTTATACACGGTGGTCATTATATAAGTAATAATGCATTGTAATACATTTTTGTAACCTACTATTTCTGGATATTGAATGATAGCTGTTTAAATATTGCGCAAATAAATACTACAAATTTGATATTGTGTCCCAGGTAGATATTGCCATAGGAAGTATTTTCTTGCTTACATATCAAAACCCTGACATGCTTGTCGTTTGATTATTTCTGATGTCATTATTATTTTACCTTGTCATCAAGGTGGCAGTTGATAGGACTGTATTTCTTTAAGCAGCAGTGTGGTGTACACTTTGTAGTTAGGTTGTGATGAAGGCTGAGGTACTGGAAATACTGGTGGAAGAATAATTGAGTCCATAACGTCTCATCTCTACATTACGTGGTAGTAAAGTTATTGTCACACAAGAGGGAACAGAGAGACCCTATCTCAGCTCATTCTGGCAGCCAGTTGTCTTTCAGTTAAGTCAGTTCTCCAACTTGACTTGACTGGTGATTTCTTTTAATTTGTTTGATAGGACTTTTTGTTAAAGGACAGAGTATGTTTTTGGCAGTAGAACTTAACTCTTGGAGGGCAGGGAGCTTCATTTTTGGTTGTCACTTCCACTTTTAGAATGCTTAATTAAATATTTGTTGAATTATTTGATGAATCTCACTCTGTCCCATGTGATGTTTATTAAGTTTTAAACTTCACAGTTGCAATGAGCTAAAGCAGGAAACCAGAAGGAAAAGGAGTAAATCTGTGACCAGTTAGGTGCATGGGAAGCTAAAACAAACAGGGTCCTTCAATTTCTAGGTTTTTTTTAGTTTTTAATTTTTTATTTTTTTTTGCAAGGCAATGGGGTTAAGTGGCTTGTCCAAGGCCACACAGCTAAGTAATTATTAAGTATCTGAAGCTGGATTTGAGCTCAGTTTCTCCTGACTCCAGGACCAGTGCTCTATCTACTGCGCTACCTAACTGCCCCCTATCCTTCAATTTCTAAATCTTGTACTCTACTTAGAATTTAAGATAGATAGTGTACTCACTGAGTCCTTACTGTGACTTTTTGACTTGTTAAGGAAAATTCTGAGGGAAGGAGTTAATATTATTGTGTTTCTTAAGATAGTATAAGTCAAGTAAACTTGAGTTTTTGAAGATTTGGGGGAGGGAGTGGATTGAATAGAATAAAGACTTCTGTCACAGTAATTTCTGGCAATGTGGAGAATCTGTAGTTTTGATTATAATGGACTCTTGAATATTTCACCTCATTAAGGATAACTTGCTCAGATTTCTTATCTACTTAGTATATTTTCTAGCTTTTTTCTTTCTCCACGTGAAAATTTCCAGTGAAGAGTCCTGGTAGTTGGACTAGACTAATAACTGTTGTTTTTATAGTGATGTGAGAATTGCAAAGTGGATTATATACATGATCTCATTTAAGTCTTACAATGACTTTTCTTACTTTTTTAAAAAAAATATTTATTTCAGGCAATGGGGTTAAGTGACTTGCCCAAGGTTACACAGCAAGGCAATCAATAAGTGTATGAGGCTGGATTTGAACTTAGGACCTCCAGGGCCGGCACTCTATCTACTGTGCCACCTAGCTACCCCCTTACAGTGATTTTTCAAGGTAGTTATTACAAGTATTTTCATTCCCATTTTTCTGGTAAGGAAATCAAGGCTCTGGGAGTTTAAATAAATGACTTAGCATTTTTTTTTTGTTTAGCTAGTAAAATTTGTGAGGCAAGATTGGAATCTAGACTTTCCTGGTTCTTTACATTTTAATATATAGTAATTTATACCACATTATTAATAGCATCATTACTTTATATGGTAGTAAATAATATCCAAATAATGATTTCTTCCTCTCCTTAAAATGCATTTCTCTAAAAGGATGAGAAGACTGTATAAGAATTTAAATATTTTTTTCTTAACTTTCAGTCATTGTGAAAACTTTAGGAACAGGAAATAGTAGTAAAGGATGATGAAGAGAAATAGATAAGGGGTGGCTAGGTGGCTCAGTGAATAGAGCACTGGCCCTGGAGTCAGGAGCACCTGAGTTCAAATCCAGCCTCAGACACCTTAATAATTTACCTAGCTGTGTGGCCTTGGGCAAGTCACTTAAGCCCATTTGCCTTGCAAAATCCTTAACAGAGAGAGAGAGAGAAATAGATAAAAGAGGAGAGCAGAAGAAACTCTGTCTCAGGAGAAACTAACCAAAACCCAACCCTCCCCCCCCCCAACTTTGGGCCAGTTCTTCAGGTGTAGTGGACCATATTTTCTTTATTATTACTTCATTACTATAGTGTGCTCATCCTAGAGTCCATATTGTTTATTAATATGGCAAGTGTCCTTTGAGACTCATGATTGAATCTCAAAGTTTATCATTCTAGATTGTTCTAGGTTATATCCTTCTAGAAGTATATATTTTTTTATTTCACAGTTATTAAGAGAGTAAATATTGTCCTTGAATGACTTAAGACACTTCCATTTTCCTTTCCATTAGTGTTTTTTGTATTGTAGATGCCACATCTTTCAAGGACTATACTACCTCTACAGAAAATTGCAGGAAAAACTGTATAGCTTTGTTTTCTAAAGGTTTGCTAGACATAGGAGTCAGAATAATGTGAATTTCAAATGGGCAAAAGCCAATTGCTGAATGACTGCAGGGAGGCCTGCAGAAATCTGTTAAATTATGAAAGACAAGGTTGATCAAATACTTAGGTTTCTATGCTTCGAGAAAAACTGTGTAGTTTGTATTTTTTCTTAACTTCAAAATTTCTATTAAATGGTGATATACATGAGGAATACCCTTGTGAGTATGTAGTTCTGAGTCATTATTTTTTTTTGCAAGGGGGTTAAGTGACTTGCCCAAGGCCACACAGCTAGGTAATTATTAAGTGTCTGAGGCTGGATTTGAACTCAGGTACTCCTGATTCCAGGGCTGGTGCTGCACCACCTAGCTGCCCCTGAGTCGTTATTTTTAATTTTTTTTTTATTTTTCCACCTATATGCAAAGATAGTTCTCAGCAATCATTTTATGGTAAGGTTTTGGGTTCCACATTTTTCTCCCTCCCTCCTTTTCTTCCCCCTCTCCCTGACAGGAGAGAAATCTAATAAAGGTTTTACCTATATAACTATGTCCTAGTTGAGTCATTCTTACGAAGGCATTTGTTTTGTATCAAATGTTAAATGCTTGTTGTATTGTTGCTGGGTTAAGAAATGACTAAAATTAAGTGTGAATGACTATTTTACATATTGAGTCATGACAACTTTTTCCTCCCCTGAACTTTTGTCAAGATGGGGCATGTTCAGTCTTCTAATGAAGGAGGCTTCATAGCTTATTTTAACTGTTAAAAGTATGTTAGCCAATCTTTTTTTAGCTTGGCAATTCTTCAGTTTATTTAACACTGGCATTTTCATTATAAGACCTATTTTGAATAATGCAACAGATTCAGGTCTGTCCTTTGACTTCTTAAGAAAGATGATATTTTTCTTCCACATTAGAGTTAAATTGTGCCTGCCTGTCTCTTTGCTTGACTTTTAGGTTATTTTCAAAGCATTCACGTTTTTGCTCATATGCAGTCTGTTGAAACATTTAGGGGAAGACGCTGCTTACCCATTCCCCTCAGATTATATGTGGGTGGCACACCTTTATGTTTCTTGGCATGTACATCCACATTCTTTTTAGGATCTTCCCTTTGTATATTGTTTCCAGTGTACTGGAAAATCTGGTTGTCTTTTTTTTTCCCTCAGATTTCTTTGTGAATTGAATTACAGATATTTAAATTGAATGCAAAGTTCATTCTTTTTTTTTTAACTTTGTTTTAATTTTTTTCTGATAGAGGAGTTAAATCAATATTTGAAATGCTGGTCTTCTCAAAGGTTTCAGCTCTTAAATTTGTTGAAGTTTTTAAACTTAGAAAAATAAATTATCTTTTCTCAGTTGAAGTTAACAAATGAATTGACTGTGTGATTTGGTTGTGACATTATAAATTAGTTATGGCATAAGGGAAATGTTTTTATTTGAATTAGTATGATAGCTCTATTGCTCTTGTTCTAAGAATATCTTTTCTAAATAAGACACTCTTGCTATTCCCAATCCCTTTTATCATTACAGATTTTAAAATTTGTTTCTCATTGTATGCTTTCAGTAGAATAAAACAGTCCACCATGCTTTTTTTAATGAAAGAATATGTATTAAAAATTTAATAAAATTTATGTTGTAGAAAAAGGAGAAACTATCATTTTTATTTCATTGCTGACATATTCAGTATAGTTATTATTGGACAAGTCTCTAAAAATAATAAAAAAAATCAGTTATGAACTTCCTCTCTTAGTCAGCTCTTCAAGTCTCTCTTGAGAAAACAAAAACACTGTTATGGATATAAATTTCAAGAAATTTTTAGTAATCTAACAAGTGTTTAGAAGCATTAGTTTTGTTCAATCTCCCATTTCTAATTTGTTTCACTTTTTGATCATTGATAAACTAACCTCAATTGAGATTAGCAAATTAAACTGCTTAATAGATGTTGATTTTTCCTGTGTTATTTCCTTTCTACCAGAAACAGCATAGGCACATAGAGAAACTTCTTGGAACTTTTCCTGTCTTAGAAAGCGAAATCACTTTGGTGAGAATGGCCCCATTTTCTGTGGAAGTCCCATTTTAGTCTTAGCACCAGTAATGAATTCCATTCCAGGTGAACTTTGAAGCATGTAGACATTGTCTTCCCCCTGCCTATCCCGTATGTCAGTTTTGTACTGCAAAAACATAGATTTAAGGAAAAGAGTATAATTTACAGAAATGATGAAGTAAAAATCTATGTTCTATAGTTTAAATGGAAAAATGGCAGTATCTTATTAAATTTAAACTTTCCTCTGTTCCTTGTGATGATAGCAGTTATCCTTATCTTGAACTAAGAAGCTATTATAGGAAAAACAGCTTAACTGTGGATGTTCTCCAAGGTTCTGCCCTAAACCTCTTCCTCTTTTTCTCTATCCTCTCATCAGTTCTATTCCTCTCAGTGTTGATGACTTCCAGTTCTGCATATCCATTCTCAGTATTTTCCCTGAATTTCAGTTCCATCTTAGCAATTGCTTATTTGACATTTCAAACTGCATGTCCTGGAGATGTCGAAAACTCCATGTATCTGAAAGAGATCTCGTTATTTGTTGCTTTGTTGCTGTCCTTCAGCCTTGTCTGACTCTTCCCATCTTCATTTTGGATTTTCTTGGCAAAGACATTGGAGAGGTTTACTGTTTTCTTCTCCATCTCATTTTACTGATGAGGAAATGAGACAAATACTGACAGATGAGGAAATGAGACAAATAGTGACTGGCCCAGGCTCTCATAGCTAGTAAGTGTCTGAAGTCAGATTTGAACCCAGGAAAGGGGAGTTGTTTTTTTTTTTTTTTAATCCTAGACTTGACACTAGCTACTGAGAAAATATTTTCCTCTAAAGCCACCACAACCTAGCTTTTAGCATCATTGTATGATGACTTCTTCACTATTATTCTGTCATTCAGACAAACTGATCTGGTCTCTGTGCCTTTGTCCTCCCATGCCCTTCTTGTTTACCTCTGCCATATAGAATCCCTCTTTTTGTTTAAAATGCTACTAAAGAACCAACTTCTGCTTGAAGCCTTTTCTGATCTACTCAACTGCATAACTTTAGAGAAGTAGATTTTTTTTTTTAGGTTTTTGCAAGGCAAATGGGGTTAAGTGGCTTGCCCAAGGCCACACAGCTAGGTAATTATTAAGTGTCTGAGACCGGATTTGAACCCAGGTACTCTTGACTCCAGGGCTGGTGCTTTATCCACTGCACCACCTAGCTGCCCCCGAGAAGTAGATTCAAGAGATATTATGGAGATAGGAAAAAAAATCATTAGGCAACTAAATGAAAATAGAGAATGAGAATGGACTAAAAGGGAGAGATGAGTTAGGATGACTAGAAATTTGCTGCAGTGATTTAGGTGAGAGGTAGTGATGACTGTATGAGTATAAAGAAGTAGGTTCAAGAGGTGTTATGAACTTGTAGTCGTCTCTCCCTCTTCTAGTCCATCCTCTAGATTGCTGCCAAAGTGATTTTACTGGAATAAAAATTTGTCCTTATCACTCTCTTTTCAAATAAATTCCATTGGTTCTTGGGTTTAGTTTTTAAATCCTTTACAACTTAGCTTTCGAGCATCACCGTATAATTACTTTTTCACCAAGACTCTTAAGTTAATTTGTATTTAACTTCTTCCTATTCAGTATAAACCTGCACAGTTGTCGTCACCCTCTTTTTTAGGATGTAAGCTCTTTCCACACAGACAGTTTCATTTGTGGTACATGCATTGTCAGCATCTACCATGGTGCATCATACATAGTAGTTGCATAATATAAGTGCTTATTGATTGATTGAAGATGAAGAAAAGCTACGAGAACAAGGCAGGTATCAGGTTACTTTGCTTATTGTGCTTTGGCTTAATAGTAGAAAGGTAGCATTGATAGAGTCAGAGGAACTTTTTATTTACTGTTCCTTGCTGCAATAGATAGAATCCTGCTTTGAAAGTAGATAAAATTAGAGGGTTTTTTTTTAAATTTGATTAACATTAAAAAAAGAAAAGAATGAAAAGTTAAATAAAACTGACCAATAAATGAGCCAAGAATATGCAGTATTAGGGGTAGAGAAAGTAAAGAAAAAGACTGGGATGAGGATCTTAGAAAATTAAAGCTACTGGGGCTTGTGGCAGAAGACACTTAAGACAAGTCCAGAGAAAGGATTGACCAGCTAGCCCATTTTTCAGTCAGGTGCAGAGAAAAGCTTCCATTCGAGGAACAAGTCCCAAATATAGCTCCTTAAATCAACTTGAAATTACTATTAGACTTCCATAGGAATGCTTGCAAATTTTAGCTTTTGTAGGGAAGGGAAGGAGACAGGGAAAAAACCCACAAACACTTGGATTAAGACAGTGCTTTTAGTCTAGATGACAAGGGCCTTTTCTTTTGAAAAAATGTTATGGTCCTGGTATTTTCTAAGAGAACACATTCCTGGGAAATTGAGGACTCTTGATAGGAAGAAAGTCAAGTTTGTGAAGGAGAGTTTAGTTATACTTATATACCACAGAGTATAATGAGACCTTTGAAGTAACCAGTATCTTTTTCAAAAGTAACGATTACTTGAATCAAGGAATAAAAAGCAATTTTTTGTGTGTTCCAAGCATTCTGCTAAGCACTGAGGATACACATACACAAAAGAGACAGTCTCTGCTGTCAAAGAGTTTATACTTTATTGGTAATTTCTCCATGGAGTGATTAAGGGTGTTGTGTCCAGGGAATGGTGTTGTCTGGGAAGGCACAGTGATGGCGAACAGAACAACAGAATCCCCAACTGGCAAACCCATTCCAAAGGGATGATTGGATTACAGTTCTCAGAACAATAGGTGGAAAATAGGAAGAGGAGGGTGTGTCCACAAGAGTGGAAGATGAGAACAGTTGGTCCCAGGGATTGCAAGCTACCCAGTGAACGAACTTGTTGAAAATTTCCCTGACCCGCTTTGCAGTGATCACATATCCCTGCTCATGATGTAGGATTAACAGATTAAAGCGTGAAGACAGTAGCGTGGGAAGAGAGGATGCAAAGATAATTGGTTTTTTGGTTCCTGTGATATAGATTTTCAGTTCTTTAGAAGTTTTTCAGAAAAAGAAAAGTTGGTTGTGTGTGAATAGGGACAATGGGAGTCTCGGATTCTTGTTCTTATTCTGACTTCTTGAAGTTATTTCAGGTACTGCTGAAAGGAGTCCCTCAGCTGGTCTTCGATGTTCTGATTAGTGACTTCTTTCACTACCAACTATAGAACCAAAAATGGCATTGGCAATACAGACATACTCAGCCCAACATTGTCGGGGAAACACAACTTTAGATAAAATGACATTCCAGAGGGCAGTCAACACAGGATACTTAAAATGCTTAAAGGATCTACTGCTATAGCAATGTAAGAGCTTTCCTCAGCATAGCCCCACAAAGGTGTCCTACCCAAGGGCTCTCTCCTCTGCTCTGTCCCACATAGGATTATAAAACATCATGCAAAATTTAAGCACCATCCTATAGTCTTCTCAAAGTATCCTTATTCTCTCCTTGCCTAGGGCTACCCCAGTGGCTCAGCCCTGACCAGTACCCAAGAGTTCTTTATCCCATTCTACTCTAGGAGATGTTGTCCTGGTCCCAATGAACCAACTGTGATTGAGCTAATTGCAGGGCTATTACAGACCATTCAAGTGGGATGAAATTCTTTTGTGTGTGTGTGTGTAATTTTGAGTTTTGGGGTGCGGTGGGGGAGGTTATTTTTTGTTTTATTTTGTTTTTTGGAAAAGACCTATCATTTTATTGGTGTAAGAGAATTCCAAGAAAGGAAGAATCTCCAATGCACAGCATCAGCAGCAATTCTACAAATTATAGTCTTAATAGATCAATAAACATGTGTATTAAATAGCCCCTGCCCTCAAGGATTCCTTTCCTCTTAGGTTGTGAAAAGCTTTAAAAGTTAAACTAAGGAGTTTATCTTTGATCCTATTCAATAAGGGAATGACATTACCAGCCTAGTGATTTAGGAAAAGCACTTTGAAACTTGGTGGGCAGTGGAGGGAGTTTTAGGCCTAAAGCCAGGAAGATTCATCTTCCTGAGTTCAAATCCAGCCTCAAACACTTGCTATAGTGGTGTGACCTTGGACAAATCACTTAAGCCTGTTTGCCTCAGTTTCTCATCTACAGAATGAGGGGGTGGCAATGCCAATAGGATATCCGGATTGTAGTATTCAGGAAGCAATTGTAGCTTAGGACAGTGATCTAGGATTTATTTGAATATAGATGGCATTTATTAACAGCTAGTCTGGACCTGTGATTTCTTTTTTAATTGCTAGAGAATGTTCCTGGGGAGGAAGTTTCCTCTAGCAAAGCAGACCTGCAGGGTCAGCAAAGCCAGTATATGGGAGAGTCAGGTGGCCAACTATTTCACTTTTTGTTTTGTTAATGATATTATTGTGAAATGGTGATGGGGAGGAATTTTACATGCATTAAAATAGTAGTACCACTAGAAATTTTAGCAGTAGGGCAAAAGAAGCAACAATCAGAGTACAGGTAAGTGTTTATTATGTTTCTAGGTGCTGGGAATGCAAGTACAAAGAATGAAACAGTTCTACTTAATCTGAAATGGGAGAAACACCCTATAGAAAGGACTGTTTAGAAGCTTTTTAAAAAGGATTTGCAAATGTTCTATCCATAGTGTGCCTTTAGCAAGGCACAGTCAGCTCTCCCCTTTCTCTCGAAATTAACTCGAGTCACATATTGCAGGTACCATTTTAAAACTGAATTAATAAGAGCTCAAAATAGATTTTTTTGAAAGATCTTTAGTCCTTTTTTGCCCTTAGTAAGCTTTACCACACTAGTCACATTTCTAATATCTATCTAGCTTTGCTCAGAACGGGGGGTCAGCTCTTCTTACTAATTCCCTGAGCTGACTGTCAAATTTTCAAGGGTGAGGATCTATACTTTGGATATCAGCAAACATTAGAAATTAGATCTTCATTTATTTTTGTTCATACTTAAGGAAATAATGGAGAAAATGTCAAATATGCAGTTTAAACTTAAAAGTATACCATGAGATTTTTTTTTTGAGAACCAGTTTTTTGGGTTTTTTTTGGTTAGCACACCCCTGGCCTTCCTTAAGAAGATGTCCACAGGTGGCTCAAAGGACCAGGAATGTTGCCCACTCTGCTTTTTAATGTGAAAAAGCAATTATTTAAATATTTAAAAATTTTAAAAATCCTTACCAGAATCTTTTCATATGAAGCATTTTTTAATATGCAACCTTCTACTTTGTCACTTTATTGCTTCTCTTTTTTCTCTTTTTCTCTCTGAACTGTCAAGATCATTTTGAGAGAGATGATTGAAGTGGTAGAGAAGGGTCTTTCATTTGAGTGTTCACAGAGTACATGAAAATACAATTCTTGATAAGATTTAGACTCCTGTCAAAATAATTTTATAACTATTTGAATTCTTTATTAAAGAACTAAAAAAATGAGCTGAATTGTTTGAAAAAGGAAAATTTAATAAAGGCAGATATATTGAATTTTTCTCACTCCATGTCAGAATTCAGAAAGAACCATAAAAATTTAGCAAATAAATATTAGATCCAAATTCACAAAAGCAAATTAATATCTTTGGATTTCTTTATTAACCTTTATTACATAATATTTTAGCAAAGCCTCCTTTAATAATTGCAATTAGTGAGAATTCCTTGAAAATACTTTCTGTTCCAACTGTTACAGAACAACTGTTTGCTTATTAAAGTCTACTAATGTGCCTTTTAAAGCTGATAAAAATGTTCTGATCTAATGAGTGCTATCTAGCCTCTTATAAAATCCAATTTATTTTTACTGATTTTTGACTAGCTTTTTATAAAATCCAATTTATTTCATTTTTACTGTTTTTTGAAATAAAATATCACTGCTATCAGTTATATCCTTGCAAAGAATCTACACCAATTTGTAAAATCACCCTTTTTCCTGATAATTATGTAGAAAGAAAAATTACAGCTTAGAATGGCATAGTAGTTGACTCTAAATTTTACTAGCTTATGTCTACAGATAGGTCTTCTGGGCATGCTGATCAGGTGTAATTGAGTTACTTTTTCTAGTTTCTAAAAGATTTATAATAAAAAAGAAATTTTAAAAAATGACTTGGAGAAAATCTTTTGTTCATTTCTGTAGTTGGTGGACTATTCTTTTATACATTCTGGGGAAAAGTCTTCATGTATTATTAGCCATGTAATATAACTATTATTGGTGATGTCTCTTAGACGTCCTTAAGGTGATCTCAATTTTCTGTCCATTTTTGTGATAAAGTGGAAAAATGATCTGGCAGCATAGTTTGTGCCTAATCAGCTGTGAGCATTCATTAAGTATCTACCATTAAAAAAACTAGAGGCTGGGAGGGTGGAAAAATAATAACTAGTATTTATATGGCACTTTAAAGTTTGCAAAACCTTTTATAAATATTATCTAATTTCATCCTTCCAAAAACTTGTTATCCCCATTTTGTAGATGAGTAAAACGACTTGCTCAGGTTCCCACAGCTAGTAAGCATCTGAATCAGGATTTAAACTCAGCTCCAGTGCCCTTTGTCCTCAGACTACCTTTAAGATTCTATCGCCCTGCATAGGACATCAAGTCTCTTATATGGCATAAATGGATAACTCAATGTGGAGTCAGAGGACCTGAGGACAATCGCGGCTTTGTGGCTTCCTATTTGTGAAAACTTTGAAAAGACACTTAACTTCTCGGAGTCTGTTTCTCCATCTGTGAAATGAAAGCTTTAGAGCTAGATGATCTTTAAGACCTTTTTACTGAATCTGTGATCCTATAAATGAATGAATGCATGCATGAATGAATGAAGCCCTTATTAAGAGATTACCATGTGTAAAGCAATATGCTAAATATTAGGGATGCAAATAGAAAATTCAGAAAGTCTCCTCTCCAGGAGCTCACATTCTTTTTTTTTTTTTAAATTCATTTTTATTTTCTGTTCCAAATTCTCTCCTTCCCACCTACCTCACCCACCGAGAAACAAGAAAAACAAAACCAGTCATAAATATATACTATATAATCAAGCAAAAGAAAATTTCCTCATTAGCCATGTCCAAAAAAATAATATTAAACATCATTCTGCCTTTTGAATCCATTTCTTTCTGGAGATGGAGAGCCTGTTGTTAGTTGATCACCCATAATGCAACCTTTGTATCATTTTTCCATTTTTCTATTTTGTCAAATTTGCCAGTCGAGGGGACTGAGACTTGCCAAAAGGTGACAGAGAGCCTTGATGTGAGCACATGTTTTTGGAAAGGTGATGCTGACAGACTTGCTCAATACAGGGTTGCCACCAACCCTCAGTTTGTAAAAATGCAACATCTGAAATGTGTAACAATGAGAGAAACACAATAAAATGAGGTATACCTGTTAGTAGATTTAGGTTTATAAGTTGTATCCCCAATTATCCTATTCATATTTATCTAGATCTATTTCTTTTTATATAGGTAAATATGGATAGGATACATAGGGGGGTTGCATGGATAGACATGTGTCATGTATATATCATGAACTGTACACACTTGTATTATATCAGTGTGGGTATATGCATGAATCCGTGTGTGTGTCATAAATCACCATGTATATGTGTCTATCAGTGCAGTATAAATTGCTAGTATAAATGTACGTGTGTGTATTTATGTATGACTAGCATAAGTCAAGAGTATGTGTGTGTAGTATAGATTTATGTGAATGTAAATCCTCTAGAAACATACGTAAATCCTAACCCAAATGGAAATAGAATCAATACTGTTATCTTTGTGTATGTATATGAAGGATGGGGTGGAACAGCGGATAGATTGTTGGGTCAGGACGCAGTTTCATCGTCCTGAGTTCAAATCCAGCCTTAAATGCTTTGCTCTGGGCACGACCCTGGGCAGGATACTTCACCCTGTTTGCCTCAGTCTCCTTGTCTGTCAAATGAACTGGAAAGGGAATGGCATGCCGCTCTGGTAGCTTTGCCAAGAAAAACCCAGAAGGGGTCACGGAGAGTTGGACCTGGTTGAAACAACTGAACCGCATTAATGTATGGTGTAAATTGGGGGTAGGTGTGTGTGTGTGTGTGTGTGTGTGTGTATCTGTACATGTCTGCACATGACATATAGATAATAAACTGTGCATACACATGTATACACACATGTATACATGTGATGAATCGTGTGTATATGGACATAGGATAGATTGTGAACACAGGCATGCATGGACATATAACGGACAGTGCGTGTGTATATACACACACAGGCTTATATATGATAGACTTGTGTGTGCACATGCATGTAATGTGTGCATACATACATGTACTAAAATGTATACACACATACAACACATGATAAGTTGTGTGCCTGCACACAAAACCACTTGGGGGTCCTGGAGGTGGTGGGGCTTTTGCTTCGAGGTGCTTGGAGGTGGGAATGGAGCATTCATCCTGGGGTCTGGCCGGCAGAGTCCCTGGGTCCAGGTATGTGGGGGAGGGAAGCTGGGACCAGGCTTTCCAAGCTAGGAGGGTGCATTCTTGGGCCTGGGAAGCTGGCCAGACTCGGGGCCTAGGAAGTCCTTGTGCTCTGGACCAGGCAGTTGGTTGGGGTGGGCAGGGGACTGCAGGAGCTCGCCCTGCCAGCCGGCCCCAAGGGGGCGCTGCGGTGCCTGGGCTTGGGCTCTGCTGGGAGGAGCCCTCTTGAGGTTGGAGCTGCCTTCTGCCTAGGCCGGACCAGGTCCTCTTTCAGGCTCCAGGCCAGTTGTCCGCACCTGGAGGAGCCAGGAAGACCCCTGGACGCTTGTGGAGGAGATGGACGGACCTGAGCCCTCCCAGGCCGATCCCTGGGTAAGGCTTGGACCTGGGCCTGGGCCTGGGCCTAGGATGGGGCCTGGCAGGGGGGATAGGAGGAGCAGGTCTCAACAGGCCAGCCCAGGCCAGAGTAGGCCGGAGCAGGTCGGCCAGCTGGGGAGGGTCCCTGGAGGACATGCGGGGCCCTTCCTCATGGAGGTAGGGTGGGCAGGAGCGTCTCTGAGGCACCTGCTGAGGCAGGCTGTCCTCAGCCAGCTGGTCTCTTGGGCCTCCAGGTGCGGGGCAGTGGGCCAGCCCTCTGGCAGAGGCCCTCAGGATTGTTTTTGGCTGAGAGGAGGTGGGGGATGAGCGGGCCCTGGGGACCCAGTTCAGGGGGCTCGTCTCTGTTCAGTGAATTGAAAATTCCTGGTCTATGAAATACATCATGTGGTAGAAACGGCTTGAGCCTTGGAACAGTTCTGAGTGATGGTCTTGACTGGACTAGGTTAGAGAATATTCTGGAGGGGGATCAAGAGCATACTGTTCCAAGATGCTTTTTATCATACTTGGGGACCCTGGAGTAAGGGGCGGCACTGCTGCTAGCTTAATTGAAATAAGACCTGGGGAATATCCAGCAAACAAAAAAATCCTATAATGGGTGAAATAAACTCAGAAATCAGGTGTTTTTATTTGTATAATAAAAGGATGTTTTTTTCCTTTCCTAGTAGAGCAGCTCCCTTCCTCCCAGGGTTGTTGTCAGGATTAAATGAGATACTAACTGAAGTACTTACCTGATATAGTAATGTTAGCTTCTATCATTATTATTATTATAATTATTATATTTTAAATATTGCTATATTTGAAATTTATATGTAGCTATGGAATATGTTTTTTAGGGCAGGACTAATAATCATACATTTGTGTGAAGCTTAACAATTTTACAGTAGTTATATTCATTTTCTAATTTGATTTTCCAGCAACACTAAAAATTCTGCAGGAGAGCTATTGTTTATTCCTTTGTTGCATATGAAGAAGCAGTGAGTCTCAGTGACCTGTCTGAGGTCACAAAGAGGCAACACAGGGACTCCACTCTGTCCTATGATACATAGAATAAACTTGCTGAACTTATCCCATCATGTTGGAGTGGAGTCATTTCCAACTCTTTGTGACCCCATTTAGGGGTTTTGTGGCAACGATCCTGGAGTGGCTTGCTATTTCCTTGTTTGGTGCATTTTACAGATGAAGAAACTGAGGCGAACAGGGTGAAATGAGTTACCCAGGGTCACACAGTAACTATCTGAGGTCAGATTTGCATTCAGGAAGATGGTCTTTCTGACTCCAGGCCTGGCACTCTATCCCCTGAGCCAGCTAGAGTCCCTTGTACCACTTTAATTTAGAAGATCTGATATGATCCCTGGCATATCCAAAGATATATGTGTATATATATATATATATGTATATATATATATATATATATATAAAATTCTAAACTGTGATACAGTGGAATTTTTGTGTTGTAAAATTAAATATTGTTTAGTAATCTGTTTGGAGTACATATTTTGATGTGTGGTATCTTCTAAGCTAAAGACTTGTGTTGAATCCTTTTTGGGTATGGGTGAAGAGAATACAAAAATTAGGCAAAATGAGATATTTGGGGGAAAAAGTGTTACTGTAGATAGTCCCACTGGTTATGTGAAGTGCATTTTAAAATATAGCCATATTATCTAAAAACATCCTTTTATTATGCAAATAAAAACATCTAATTTCTGAGATAATAATCTAAAATCCTTTAATTTATTCTTTCTCTTTGCAAACCTTTTAAAGAGAAAGACCTTGCAAGTTTTTCCTTGACAATTTTTTTTAGTGTCCTATTAGTATATTAATCATATTTCAAGAACAGGGTTCTGTACCTTTTGTGTGTTTCACACATCAGTTTTTAAGGTAACTTCCCAGTCATTTGATTTAGATTTAATGTTGCCAAGCAAACCAAAAGATTACTTTTTCATAGTTTTTAATGTCTGATATTTATTTTTGCCTCATAAGCTGAAGTGATTTTTGGGAGGGGGGGTGGTGACACTATGGGACCATGACAACCTTAAACTGATAAAAAGAAATTGTAGTAATAGTCATTATTGCTTTCTTGTTCAGTTGCTCATAACTAAGGTTCTTATTGTTATTAGGATGGGAGCCATCATATTTTCAGGTATATTTTCCCCTTGATAGATGACTCACAATTTCCTTGGCTGACCTTTGTAATATTTATTTCATATATTGATAAAAGATATGTAAAATATATCCAGCTGATTTGGGAATCAGTAGCAATCCAAATAAGTAACTAACAAGTTGTTGGCTCATTATGATTGAAAATTTTCTGCAAGTTCAGCTTTTTAGCTGTTGCTAAGAGATAACTATCCTTGACACAAGGGGTATGAGGACATATCAGCATGCTGCCAGTTGTTTTATAGGCATTTGGCTCTGCCGCCTTGCAGATGGTTAGAAAACTCTTGGTAGTGGATAAATGTGTGCTGATTATCTTATTAAATTAAGGTAACCTTTTGTCATTCATTGAGTTTTATAGACCACTTGGGTAATGAGCAGCTGTTTGAGGACTGTTTAATTTTGGCTTGAAGTATACAAAGAGCTTATTAAAGTATGGTCAACCCAATTTTAGATATTCTGCATAGTAACGTTGAAAGAAATATTTTTATTTGATACTGTTTTTAATTCCGATGGAAATGAATAAAGAGGAAATTTTGCTTTTATAAATGTTTACCTAAAATACATAGTTGTTGTAATTTCCTAATATGTTTGAATGGGGAAAATACATTTTCAAATCACATGGCAAATGATAAAATCAGAAATGGTCAAATTCCAGAGTAGAGTTGACATTTGGTGTCCTGGCATTGACTAATGATTTTGTTTTCTTCATTAGTTCTTAAATATTAGTTTCAAAAATATTCTGGAAACTAAAGGTTTGTCCTAATGGTATATAATCGTATAGCAAATTTCAATTGGTTAATTTTTATTTATGGACTTATTTGTCATATATTTTATTTGATCTTATCCAGGTTTTTATTTTGCCTTTTCCCATTATAGTCACTTTATATACCCACATCCTCTAATTGACAAGAAATACAGTTCTTAAAAGTTACAAATATTGCCTTCCCATGTAGGGATGTAGACAATTTATATTATAATTAACATTCTCCCCTCCCCTTACCATTTATCTTTTTATGCATCTTTAGAATCTTTTTTTAAATCAAATTTTCTGTTCATTTCTGATTTTTCTATCAGATAGGTTTGAAAGCCCTCTATTTCATTGAAAGTCCATCTTTTTCACTGAAATGACATGCTGAATTTTGCAAGATAGTAGATTCTTGGTTGTTATCAAAGCTCTTTTGCCCTCTATAAAATCTTATTACGGACCCTCTGATCCTATAATGTTGAAGTTAAGTTCTCTGTAATCCTGACTGTGGCTCCCTGGAGTTTAAATTGCTTCTTTTTGACTGCTTGCAGTCAGTATTTTCTCTTTTAGGTTAGAATTCTGAAATTAGTCTACAATATTCCTTGGAGTTTTTTTTTTTTGTGATCTCTTCCTGGTAGTGATTGATGGATTCTTTCAAGGATAATTTTATCTTCATGCTTTAGGATATTAGGGCAATTTTCCATGTTAATTTCCTACATGATATTTATTGTTCCGGCTTTTGTGGTTGTGGCTTTCTGTTAAACCAGTAATTCATAAATTATCTCTCCTGGATCTATTTTCCAAGGCAGTTGTTTTTTCCTAAGAGGTACATTATTTTTCCTTCTATTTTTATAGCCTTTTAGTTTTGTTTAATGGAATCTTGGTGTCTCATAGAGCATTCATTTCCCAGTTATAGTTTTTAAAGTTTTATTTTCTTCAATTAGCTTTTTTCCCTTCTTCCAATTGGTTAATTTTATTTTCCAGCTGTCAGTTTAATTATTAAAATTGTTTTCTTCAGTTAATTTTTCATAATTCTCCTGCTTGATTCTAATTTCTTTCCTCTATTTTTCTTATCTCTTCTTTGGTTTTTAAAATTATTTTTGAACCCTTCCAAGAGGTCTTTGGACTGGGGAGCAATTCTTCGGTCCTTTCAGGCTTTATATATATAGGTATTTTGTTACTGCTTTCCTCTTCAGAGATGGCATTTTTATAGTCCATATTGGAATAGTAGTTGTTAATGATTTGTGATTCTTTTGTGCTTTTTTGGACATTTTGACAGTTGAGTTCTCTTCCTGTGGTATAAGGTGTATAGTTCCAAGTTGTTGTTTTTTTTCCCCCCTGGTCTTCAGGGTTCTGGTCCCTGACTTTCCACTCTGGTGTCTCTGTTCTCTGCTACCTGAGTTAGGGTAGTCTAATGCTGCACCAGCATTGCAGGACTTGAACCCTTGCTTTCCAAGCTGGGGTTGGGACCCTCACAAGTGGCAGAGATGAGCCAGGACCTTAGTTGCTCTGTGGCTTCCCAATTCTACCACCTACACTGGGCTATACTACCCTTTTACCCATGCAACATATCTTTTCCTAAAGTTCCTCCAAGACATCTTGCTGAATAGTTGTTTTCATTTTTTTTACTTGTTTTTTTGTTGGATTTTTTTTTGTGGGTTTAAACTTGAATTCCCCAGGAAACATGAGTCTTCTTCCTATATCAAGGTAATCTTAATGATGACTCCTGAGTTGTGTTTAGTAAATGGTTCAAAAGGTTTGATTCATTGCATCATTAATAGTATCTTGCCTATATTAATTTTTTGTATATTAGTCAAGGCACCACTTAGGCAGGCCTCAATGAAGTCACCATCTTGTTGCCAGTTTACCCAGAGATAGTTCAACTTTTGAACTATCAGTTAACATTCCTAGGTGCAACTTCATGTTTCAGATGATAAACTGACATCATATCTTGTCCATATATAGGCAGCTTTGAATTGTGTACAGATCTAAAAAAAGGAGCATTTTTACTGAATCAATTATTGGTTAAATTTGTCATTCTTTTTTTAATAATTAAGTTATGAAAAATAGGCCATTTCAAAGGCTGTGCTTTTTAATTTAAATTTGATTTTTCTTAGTTCTGTGTAAAAATATTTTAAGCATTCATTTTTAAAAATTTTGAGTTCCAAAGTCTCCCAACTCAGAAAACAAGCAATTTGAAATAGGTTATACATGTGAAGTCATATAAAGCATATTTCCATATTAGCCATGTTGCAAAAGAAAAGAGACAAAAAAAAAAAGAAAGTTAAAAAAAGTATGTTTTGTTCTGCCTTCAGACTCCATCAGCTTTTTTTCTGGAGGTGGATAACAAGTTTTATTACAAGGCCTTCAGAATTGTATTGGATCATTGTATTGCTTAGGATAACTAAGTTATTCACAGTTGTTCATCACACAATATTCTCTTGGTTCTACTCCCTTCCCTTTCCATCAGTTTATATAAGTCTTTCCAGGTGTTTTGAAACCATCCTGCTCATCCTTTTTTTTTTTTTTAAAGGTTTTTTTGCAAGGCAAATGGGATTAAGTGGCTTGCCCAAGGCCAAACAGCTAGGTAATTATTAAGTGTCTGAGACCCGATTTGAACCCAGGTACTCCTGACTCCAGGGCTGGTGCTTTATCCACTACCCACCTAGCCTCCCCTTATCCTTTCTTATAGCATGGTAATACTCCTTTATAATCATGTACCAGAACTTGTTCAGCCATTCCCTAATTGATAGGCATCCTTACCATTTCCAGTTCTTTGCCAGCACAAAGAATGTTGCTCTAAATACTTTTGTACATGTGAGTCCAGTTAGGTTTGGGGACAAAATGGAATGGAATGCAAAACTGAGGGATTGAGGATACAATGATGGTAGAGTACTGCAGGTACTAACAATTATGATAGGGCTGGCAAAATGCTTTTATCTATGTTGTAAATTTTATCTTCAGAGCCCTCTGATGCTGAACCTAGCTTCATTAGTTTTGGAGTTAGAGTTACTGGGGGAGCTTGAGGAGGTAAAATTTGATACCGAACTGGGGATGAAAAGAATTATTACACAGCCTCCTGATTTTCTTTTCTCCAAGTTTTTACAAGGAATTTTTATTTTTAAAAGTAAATACTTTGGATTTACTTGAGTGAATGAATGAAAAATCATTTATTAAGTAAGTACTAACCTATGCAAGACACTGTCAAATAATAGGGTTTACTAATATAAAAAACAAAACTGCCTTGGCCCCCAGCTTATTTGTTTTCTAGATGATCTGGTTGAATTGTTTTGTGTCTAAAAAGTCTCTAGAATAATCATTGAAGTTACAGGTCAGCTAGGTGATGAACTCGTCTTTTTCCAGAATAGTGGTATTGATTAGGTCGGAATGTGAGTCTCTGTGTCAAGGGTGTGGGTCGGCTGGAGAGTGTTTCAGGCATCACAGGACAATGATAGGACAGTTACTGGTTGGATTGTAAATATGGTGAATACTCCCCAATCTGGCAATAAAGTAGGAGAACCTCATTGGACGCCAAGAGGGAAGTACCATGGCATACTTGACCAGAGTGCCTCTCTGTACAAATTGTTTCCTTTCTCCCCAGGTGAATATAAGCTCCTTGAGCAGGTCCTTATTTTGTTGTTGTTTTAAAATTTATATCCCTAGTACAGTGCACTTATTAAATCTCTGTTAAAATTGACTGGTGCTCACTATCAGAATTCAATAAATATTTGTTTGAATCTTGAATTTCTTTCATATATTTAGTAATAATATTAAATGTCTACTCATATAAAGTAAAATATATGAATTATTCCTACTTTCAAGGAATTTATAGTCTAATCAGAGATAAAAATCAGCATTTATATGATGTAATATTTGATTAAGTGATAAAATTAGTAGAGTAAGTCATTAAGTAACAAGCCTAAGAGAAAAAGATGGAAACTTCATGGAGGAGGTGGGAATGGTTGTATTCCTAATCAGACCAAGCATTGCCAGATCAATCATACAAGAATGGAGATATGCGTAGTGGTTTGTATTCATCTATGCAGAAAAATTTATTTTAGGGGGCATTAAAAAATAAAAGCAATTTATCATTTACTGTATGTATTGCTTTCAGGTGGTATTTGTAAATCCATTAACAGGTTGTTTTTAATTTAATGCAATGCCTTTCCTAATTTTCTAGGTTAATACCTTGATTCCTGAATTGTCTAGGAAAGAGACTTCTTCATAACAAAGTACCCATGTTTTAAAAAGTTTAATAAGTCCTGCAGTATGGAGCTGTCTTTGTGGCCATGCATTTCCCTCCACAGCTTCTGTTTGTCTCTGTTCATTTGAAGGAAAACAGAACCAACCCTAGGCAAAATTGTGTAATCTTCCTGTAATCTTCCAAGTTTTTCTTCTGCATTCCTAGCCTCCCTTTCCTAAGCCCTCTTTCCACAACAAAGTGGCAACCTTACCCTTCTACTCAATCTTGCATTAATAATTCTCTTCTCTTCACCTCTGCTCTCTCCCAATCAAATTTTAGAAAGTCCTGATTAGTCATTGTTACTTTCTGCTTAATTTTCTGTGTAACCACAACTAGCTTTTGCATTTTAAATCTTTTGTATTTAATTACAGATTGAAATACTTTGTCCCTGTTGGGGTTGTTTCAGTCATCTCAGCAAACAGGTGGGGAGATATTTCTTGATTTGAAATTCTCTTGAAATTGAATTGGACCTCCTTTTAAGACTGGCCCTGATGGTCAATAATATAATCATTTTAGTCTTGATTTGGGTTATCATTTGTTTATTAAAATGATCTGGGACCTTTCAATTTCCCCCGGGCTCCTACTGCTTACTCCATAAACCAAATCTGGTTACTTCTGGGAGGTACTCTGAGTAGTGTTCCTTCATTAACTGTTTTTGCTTTTGTTCAAAGAACTGGAACTTAGTTTCCTCTAGAACAGATCTGCCAGGACGTCTCCTGACCCTGTACTTTTTCTATTCATTTTTTTTTTTTTTTTGTCTCAGCACAGTTAGTCATTACACATTAACCTCAGACCTTCTCCCATTACACTCTGCCCTCTTTTCCTGAAACTCAGTTAAATCTTTTATACTTTCTGGTGATCTCACATCAGTTAGTTGTTAAATTTGCTGTTAGAGAACTCTGCTTTTATGTAAGCTTGAGGACCCAAAATGACAGTCTTATGTTAGCTAGTGACATCTTTGTCCAAATAATCTAATCATTGACTTTTCCTGAGATTTTCCAACCTCCTCCTTGTTCCTTTATTGTCCCTTAGAAGCCAGTCAGTCGGTCAGCCACTCTATGTTTATAGTTCATCACCTTTGTTTCATGACTCACCCAGTGTTTTTTCAAATGGTAGAGTAACTCTGATAGAACCCTTGAGCTTCTTTTTTCATATGGTTCAGCAGATAATTTAGACATTATTCTTTCCATTGCAGCCTGGGTGACCTGGAGTTTCTTCTTTTTGTATTAAGTTTTAGCTTGACTTTCTGATCATTGCAGGTAGCCCTGTGGAATTGATAACTTCTCCCCCCAAACTCTATGAATATCACTTTATTATTGTGATATAAATGTGACTGAAATAATAAAGGTGACATTGTGTCTTCTGGCCTAGTCCAGTGTCCACAGAATCTAGACAAAGCTGTTGACTAAAGTAAATATTTTCTGCTATATTTTCTTTTCCCCCACAACATCTCAGAATTCTGTGCTTTATGGACAATATTAATTTCATTTCCAGGTTTTTTTAAAATTAAGATCCAACCCATCAGTTTATATGTCTCTCTGCAAATTGCATTAGCTTTCCTTTATCATTTATTGGTATTCATATTTTAATTATCCTTTATTTAATATTCTAGAATTAATTCCTATTCATTTTATGTTGTTTCCACCTCCATTAATGAAATTTCAGACAAAAGAAATGAGTTACAAGTATAAATTTTCGAATTATAGGATTTGTCATTGGAAAGAACCTCACGTGTGACCTACTCTCTTTCATTTTCACATATGAGGAAAATAAGTAATAGAAATATGATGGTGGATATTTAACAACAGGCTCTCTTGAGAAAGATATAATCTATCTATCTATCTATATTTAATTTAATTTAATTTTTTTTAGGTTTTTTTTTTTTTTTAGTTTTTGCAAGGCAATGGGGTTAAGTGGCTTGCCCAAGGCCACATAGTTAGGTAATTATTATGTGTCTGAGGCCGGATTTGAACTCAGGTACTCCTGACTCCAGGTCCGGTGCTCTGTCCACTGTGCCACCTAGATGCCCCAATAGTCTATATTTTTAACATTTTTTTCTATTACTTAAGTCTAGACAATCAACAAAATGATCAATTAAGTCCTCTTTTCTAGTGTTTGCTGATTTCTAAGGTGTGAATGCAAATATGTCCAAGAGGAAAAACAGACTTGATCTGGTTCAAATAGGTAAGAAGTAGTAGAACAGGGCTTTTCCAAATAACTGTGATCCTAGATCCAGTGTTCCTTCTGTTCTACCATTGTTAATACTAAGATCATCTTCATTACTGGCTAAAGCTTTATAGTAATGTGTTAAACTAGTGCTTGGCATAGATGAAAAATAGCCTTTTTTTTTGTGAAATGACATGTAATCTGGGAGTCCAATAGTCTTTCCTTGTTATCCTTGGGTAAATTTGACATTGTTCACATAATTTTCTAACTGGTTTCCTTTATATAGTCCATGATAAGTTTTTGATTTGTTATATAAGTTAGTAGATCTATAAGCAACGTATTTATTATTGAAAGTCAATATTTTGCTCTGTTGCTAATTTTCTGTGCCCTGTGCAGCTATCTTAACTACATTTTTAAAATTTAAATATTTTGTTTTTATACCATCTTCCTATTTTCCCCCAACACCCACCCAGAGAACCATCCCTTAAAATAAAGAAGAAAGCAGGAAACATTAGTTCATCTAAACTACTAACTCATCAGTCAAATTCAGTAACATAAAGTGTTTCACCTCCATAATCTTCCACTTCAGCAAAGAAGGGAGGGAGGTGCATTTTTCTATCTTTTCTTTGGGGTCAATATTAGTTATTATATTAATTTCTCTTTGATTTAATTTAAATATAAGATGAATTTTAAAACATTGAAAGCCAAATCAATTTTATCTGAAACTATTGTTTTTGTAAATTTCCTTTTATTAATTTTTTCTCTTAACTTAGAGAAATTTATTCACTTACATCTGTGTCAGTAATGTGATTAATGTACATGACTGCTTTTTAAAATGAAAACACTAATAAGAGCAGAAATTTTAATCTGAGTATGACCCTATTACATTATTTATGTACTCTACTACATATATATATGTATGTGTGTGTGTGTGTATATATATATATGTATGTATGTATTTATATATTTATATATCCATTTATATGCCAACACATCTGGAGGCTAAAAGATTAAATCATTCAATAATGGTTTTCCATTGGGTTCCCAAGGGTACAGTAAAAAGACTACAAACATGTAACAGCTGTATTGCAAAGTAAAACAAATGCCGAGAGTTAAAAAAAAAGTTTAGCTTTTATACCTCATATTCTACAATTACATTGATACTATGGATTTGTGTTTTTTTTTTTTACTAAGTTGTGAGTGTTTGTGTATGTATGTCCAAGAGAGAGGAGGGTTCAAGTGAGTGCCAGACTTTTAGCAAGTTAAGAGTTAAATATAATCGCATATAAAGTACTATATGAATATATTCTGAATACAAATATGCTATCTGTTTTCATACTTTTTCTCTATAATAGTTCATTAAAGGGTAAAAGAGTTATCACTCTCTTGGTCTGGAGAAAGATTTGGGAAGAAAGAGATCAAAATTAATTTTCAGGTGTTCATAAATATTGGTCTGGTTGTAGAAATATAAACTTAATTCCTCTTTAAGTGATCATTAACTAGAAATTATTGTTCAGAAGGCCTATTATTTCTGCAACTACATGTAGATGTTAACCTTTATGCTAAAAATATAAATTTGGGAAATCAAGATAGTTTAGACATTACTTTTAATATTTCTATCATGTCATGAGGCAGATCTATTATTATAAATGATCTACTACTTGATGAATGTCTAATTATATTTGAATTATTTACATTTAAGTATGATGCTTTGAAAATAGTAAATTTCTTGGCACATAAAATTTTTTTCAAATTTGTCCATGATGAGGTCTCAACTCTGTCTTATTCTGAATTTGAGACCCCAAGCTTTTTTACTCTGAGTTTATTGAATCCCAGAACTTTAGTTTTGGAAAAACATGTTTTGAACAACTTGTTTACAGGTTCTATGCATGCTCTAAACAGAAAGTTTTCATCCTATCTGACACCCTCTCTGGCATCCTAAGTCCACTTGCCCCCTAATTGCGTCCTTATGTTCTACTTGAATCTCCCTCAAGCATAGTAAATCCAACCCCCCCCCCCAACCACATCCTAGTGCCTATGGAAAACATTATTATTTACCCCATCTTATTTATGGACCCTCCCCCAATCCCTCAGGGATAGTGCTCTTCCTAGCCTAACCCACTGTTAGTTCAGTTTCCAGTCTGTCTCCAATCCTCAAGGCTGGAGTCCCTTCCTAGCCACTCTACTTCAGCATCCTGTAATAAAAGCTTCCTTGACTGAGAGAGTCTGAGCTCCTGAAATTCTTTCACAAAGGATTCTCTGCACTGACCCCTGTCATCAGCACTAGAAGTAAACTGTTGATTACTGTCTGTTACATATTTTAGTGATTTATAAAATAAAAGATCTCTTTCAGATCAAGATATCCTTAGTTTCACTGTAAATCTTTAAAGAGAATTGGATAAGTTTGTTTAAATTTAAATATGTTTAAATTTTGCATTGAAGCTACTTAGCAACAAAGTTGCTAAAATATATCTAAGTAGCTATGTTTTAAATACAGATTTATGGTACTGTAATATAAAATAATGTTTTCTTTTTATCTATATTCATGCATTTGCAAAATAATCACTTCTCTTTCAGTTCAGATCTTAAGCAATGTTCTTGTTTATCCCTATTAAGTTTTCTTAAAGGGAAATAGCATTAAAATTGGTTATCTCTGAATGAGGAAGATGTGAAATTGAATACAAAAATCCTTACTCAGCTAAAGTGGTAGGAGATAGTTTGGGGGAAATGGTTATTTTATTAAGAGAGAGAGAATAAGAGAAGGGGGGGAAGGAAAGAAACCAGGATTTTCCCATTTGTTAATTTTAGTCAGTTTTGTGTTTTCTTTTCTTTAAAAGTCTCTTATTTTATTACATATATATATATATATATATATATATGTGTATATATATATATATATATAGCTGTTAAAGTAAGAGACTTTATACATATACATATTTATACTTTATACATATACATTTGTTTTAATAAGTAGAAATCTGTCTTTTCTGATCCTCTCCATCTGTCTCCTCATTAAGAACAAACTATCACATGTACCATCTCATATTAGATTGTATCATTATTTGTTCTTTCCTATTTTCCTTTTTTATATTTCTCTTAATTTCTGTGTTGAATTTCAGAATTTCTGCTCAGCTCAGGTCTTTTCTTCAGCAAGTTCTCTAGTCATTAAATGTCCATTTTTTTCTCTGTAGGATTATGTTCAGTTTTGTTCAGTTATTCTTGGCAATTATACTCTCTCTCTCCCAGATGATTTTGGATGTATATTTTACAGACTAGTGAAAATGCCCACATTTTACAGGCCTACCTTCCAATTTTTTTTAAGGAGTTGTTTTTTTTTTTTGGCAGGGATTATGGGGTTAAGTGGGTTGCCCAATGCCACACAGCTAGGTAATCATTAAGTGTCTGAGACTGGATTTGAACTCAGGTACTCCTAACTCCAGGACTGGTGCTCTATCCACTGTGCCACCTAGCTTCCCCCTGCCCCCATCTTCTAATGTTGATTCTGGTGTTGCTTTGAATGAAAAAAGACTATTTTATCAGTAAAAATTAACCTTTTGTCTAATCTTGTCTATGACAAAGTTTTTTTCCCCCTCACATAGAAGAGTGTTTTTCCTAGTCAATTTCTTATTTTCTTCCAATCTTCTGAAAAATATGTTATACTAGAGAAGAATTAAATAACTCTCCCTCTAACTGCCAAGAATTTCTGAAGGTCTTTGCTTATTTTCTGAAAATTTATTAGATTATTTATCAGCAATAATTTGCCAGTTCTTCATTTTTTCTTTTTTTATTATTTTTGGAAGGTAGTAGGGTTAAATGGCTTGCCCAAGGCCACACAGCTAGGTCATTATTAAGTGTCTGAGGCCAGATTTGAACTCAGGTACTCCTGACTCCAGGGCCGGTGCTCTATCCACTGCCCCACCTAGCCACCCCTCAGTTTTTGTTTTGTTTTTATTTTGGGGTGACTATTTTTTAGGTTTTTTTTTTTGCAGGGCACATGGGGTTAAGTGGCTTGCCCAAGGCCACACAGCTAGGTCATTATTAAGTATCTGAGATCGGATTTGTAGGGGTGGACTTCAACAATTACAACAATATCTCTCACATTTTTTGAAGGTGCTCCTTATGAACTACAAATTTTGGGGCAGCTAGGTGGTGCAGTGGATAGAGCACTGGCCCTGGAGTCAGGAGTAGCTGAGTTCAAATCTGACCTCAGACACTTAATAATGACCTAGCTGTGTGGCCTTGGGCAAGCCACTTAACCCCATTGCCTTGCAAAAACCTTAAAAAAAAACTGCATGTTTTACTGATTTCCTTGAAGTAATACCAATTCTTAAAAACCACAGAATTGAAAGAGAATATGACTTTCTGTACAGTCACTTTTTAATTTTGTATATTTTTTTGATTTATTGGTAGGTAATAGATATGAAATAGAATAAAGTGCTTTAAATCATAACTAAAATAAGTTGGTCACAGCCCTAACTACTTCATTTTAGCTATATATCAAGCCAGTTGTTTTCTCAAGTGTTACATTTCTAGTAACAAATAGTGCAGTAGTCAAAAAAATAATTCTTTGAACTTGAATTTAGTGTTTTGGGCTGCCAGATGATATTATCCAGGTATAAATTACTGGGTGGTGGAAGATTGTATTCTATTGGATGTTGTCTTTTTTTTTTTATGCTTTATTAACTAGCAGCATTTCACTTTAGTAGTTTGAAATGTCAGAAAGGATGCTATCACATTTTCCAAAATATTTTTTTCCTTATTCATTTTCATATGAATAAGAAAATGTCCACAACTTGCTTTTTGATCTTCTGACATAAAATATAGATGTGTGTTCACCAAAGGTTTGTTTGCCATCATGGAAGATATCCATTATAGGGATCAGTTCAAACAGGTATTCTTTTTTTCCCCAATAACATGTAGAGATAATTTTCAATATTCACTTTTTGTAGGATTTTGAGTTTCACATTTTTCTCCTTTTCTTCTCCCTTCCCCAAGACAGCAAGTAATCTGATATAGGATGAATTCTTTATAGATTGTGAGATCCTATAGGCATTACCATTTGCATTTTAGACCATTGTAGAAATTCCTAAATGAGATCCATAATTCCTTTAAAGCTTTGCCTAACTATTCACATAGGAAATGGCCAATGGATAAAGAATTCCTATTGGTCAGACTATGATTACACTTCTGAAATGTAATCACAGTTATATACATATATAGGTCTTTTTAACATTGGTATTCTTCCAGTGATAATATATGAGTGCAAGCCCAAGAAAGCTTACTGAAGGATAATGGAGAGACACCTAGTAGGCATGAGTAGCCTGCAGTATATTACCAATACTTCTCTAATGTAGCTTAAAGGGTGTCACTGGAAATATGTATAACTGGAAAAGGAGAGGAGCCCATAACATTAGTAATGGTGATGAATTACTGACAGTCAGCCTGTTTGTTCCATTAGTTCCATGGAATAGTATGATAGATTCCATTAGTGTGATGGAGCTTATTATACTGTGCTAGAGGGAAACAGAAGGGACATCCATGGATAATATGAGATTGGATGTGATGGGGCAAAGGAGAGAACTTGATGAGGCCCTCTAAGAAAATTTAAGGGAGATTGACACTTTGATCTGGGGTGATCATGGGAACCTTCACCAAGGATGAGGGAACAGTTCAGCTAAAACTGGAAGGGAGGATTTTGAAAAGTGGAGATTAGAGTAGACTGGATTCATTGAATGGAAGAGTGACCTGAACCAATGCACAAAGGCTTAAGACAGCATGTTGAATTGGGGAAGTCATATGAAATAAGACTGGTAAATGGGGTTGGAGTTGGATTGCAGAGGGCTCCCAATGACAGGCTAAGGAGTTTGTATTTATTCAGTAGGCAGTAGGGTGCCCCTTAAGATTTATTGAGCAGGGGTCTGATGGGGTGGAATTGTGGATTTAGGAAGATATTTTGGTGGCTAGAATAACTTCTGTGGCTCAGATTCTCATTCTTTCTCTCCTAAACTGTTGTAGTGCTCTCACACATCACTGAGTGCTTGAAGGAGTATGCCTAATTCAGAGGAAACAGATAAATAAGAGGGGTCAGGAGTAGCATTATATTGGTAATGAACTCCAGGAATCAAAAGGAGCGAGCATGATGGAGAGTATTTAGGTGAAATTCAATGGAGGGAGAAGCAAGTAATTTTTTTCCGATTAGAATGTGTTGTAGTCATCAATAATTGATCAAATTATGGCATATTAATTTAATGGAATATTATATTCCATCATAAATGACCAAAGGAATGGAATTCAGAGAAACATGGAAAGATAAGTATGAATTTAAGCAGAGTGAAATGAATGGAATCAGAAGAGAAATGTTTTCAATGACTAAAACAATGGGGAAAAAAGCAACTTTGTAAAACCTAAAAATTTTGAGCAATGAAATGATCATCCATGCTTGACTCAACCATGCTTTCTACTCAACCATGCTTTCTCCCCTTCTGTTAGAGAGCCAGTGGATTAGAGTTGCAGAAGAAATTCTACATTTTTTGACATAGTTGGTGTATGAATATTTTGCTTGACTGTGCCTGTTTATCATAAGGCAGGGTTCTGGGAGGAGGACAAAAATTGAGGAGGGAGAATGAATGCTAGTAATACTTAAAAGAGGAAAAGAAAGAAAAGATCAGGAATGATACATTTATAAGAAAACCCAGAAGAAAACAGAAAGAGGCTCAGAGGACACCATAGACAAACAGAATAGCTTTAAAATTCACATGCTGAATTTATTACATGGTTTTATTTTCATTTTTTAATTTGTATTTATTTAAAGCAATGAAATTAAGAGTGACTTGCCTAAGGTCACAGAGCTAGGCAATTATTAAGTGTCTGAGGCCGAATTTGAACTCGGGTCCTCCTGACTCCAGGACTGGTATTCTGTCCACTATGCCATCTAGCCCCCCAATTACATGCTTTTAAAAAAGCATGAGATATTTTAACAGACTACACAGTGGATATTTGAAATTACATATGCCTCCTTGTTCTTTGTATATAAAAATGTTCATTCATAATGTTTGTCACATTGAGAATTTCAAGGAAAATAATTCAAGTTGGAGTTGATGCAGTTAAGTGTGCCTTGTTTTTTCATTTTTATCTTCTAACTTGATAATTGATTTTTTTCATCTTTGCCCTAATATGGTCTTAGTATATACAAACAGGATATTTGGAAATGACTTCTGCATTTGTGTCCAGTTATTTCCCTTATGTTAGAGTACAAGGATTTCTTTCATTATTGGTCATATTACTTGGTGTTCATCTTGAAGAAATGTATTTGTCAGTTATGCTTCAGTGTGCAGAGTATTAAAGACTGTCAAATACAGAAGCCAGCTAGTCCAATCCATATCTGGAAAAATTCCCTTCTACAACAAAAACAGAATTACTTTAAAGCCTCTAATGGAGCTATTACATTGGAGGCAGTTCTTTCTGACATTGAGATTAAATTGCTCTCTTTGTAGTCTTCTCCCTTGTTCTGTCTTCTTAGACCAAGTATAACATCTATTCCCTCTTCCACATGACAAGTCTTTTGTACACGTAGAGAGGTAACATCTCCCTTCTCCTTTCCAAGTCCATTTCCTTCAATTGATCTTCATAGAGTATGATCCTCCTTGCCCCAGTTGGCCACACTCCAGCTTATGAATATCCCTTCGAAGCCTAGAACTAGGTACAGCACCTCAGATGTAGTCTGATCAGGAAAGAGTATTGAGGCATCATCACCTCCTTGGTCCTAAAAGCTAAGCCACAGCTATCCCAAATCACATAAGCTTTCCTGGATGCAACTTCACAACTGTGATATATTTTGAGTTTATGGTATATCATACCCTTCAGTTATGTTTCTGCCTAACTATGTCCAATTTTGTACTTGTCAAATAGGTTTTTGAGCTGAAGTATAAGACTTTCCTTTTTATCTCTTAAGAAATTTCATGATATGCCTCAAAGTTCTTGCCTTTCAAGATTATTTTAGATTCTGACTGCTAGTCAAACATTTCTTTCAGCTCATGTCATCTGGAAACTTGATAAGGATTTCAACTATATGTTTAACTCCATCACTGATAGAAATGTTAAACAGCACAGGCCCCACATAGACCCATAGCACAACACCATAAATCTGAAGTTCTAAGAATCCCAGAGCCATCAAGGCTCAAAACTTTAAAAATGAATGTTAAAAATACTTTTAAATGTAATTGGGGAAACATAAAATACTTAACAAAAAAAAGACTGACATTAAATTGTTGATGATGCTCTTTTGAGTCTAGCCCATCATTCAAGCTACACATCCATCTAATTAGGCTATCATTTAGCCTAGGAGTCAGAAACTATGGCCTGAGGACTCTAGGGCCCTGAGCTAATAGTAGCTTTTACATTTTTAAAGAAAGTTTCATGTAATTTAAAAATGTAATAACTATTCTTCCCTCAGAGTTGTACAAATTTGCCTGACCCCTGATCTAGCCATATCCTTTCTTTCGTTTATATAAGAATGAGATATTTTAACACACTTTTTGCTGATATTCCTGATCTCCTAGTGCAAGTAGCACTGTCAAAAAGGAAGGAAGGCTAATCTGGAATGATCTGTTCTTGAACCTAAACATATTCTTCATCATCAACATTGCCCTCAATTTTTCCCTCCCTCATTCCTTTCCCCAAACCATTTTCCCTTCTCTGGCTACACTGCTCCCCTTGTCAGTCTCAACCGCTCAGTGAACTCTCAGCTCTACACTAGGTTCTACTTTACAACCTTTCCCTTGAGTCTGTTCCTTGTTGATACCATGACCCATCTCAACCCTGAATTATTCCTGTGTTGGCCTCTTTTACTCAGGAATTAGGGGAGAAATGCAACTATGCTGATGATCTAGTCTCAACTGGGCCCTCACACTATCAAAGTGATCCTTCCTTTCCTTCCTAACTGGTTTTTTATTCCACTCATCATTTTTGTTCTTGGAAACCACTTTTTAATTTTAATGTATCTTTCCACATACATTCTTGTAAGCTAGATATCCCAGTGTCTATAGCTCAGGACTTGGGAGTTAGGAAGACCTGAGTTTGAATCCTGCTGAGTGAGCCTAAGACACTTGACTTCTTGTGTCTCAGTTTCCTCATTTATAAAAAGGGGTTATATTAGCCTCATATACCTCACATGGTTATTGGGAGGATCAAAAGAGTTGACCATGTGTATGTAAGCACTTGGAGTACTAGATGTTAATTTTTCTATAATGTTCTTCTGCTTCCCTTTTCAGCTCTCTTGTATTAGTTTCTTGCATTTCTCTGAATTCCTTTCTGGTTTCATTGTCAGTGGGAAAGTCAACATTCCTCTGACATGTTCTCTGGTCGCATTTCTGTTTGTTGCTGGCTGAACACAGTTATCTCATTTGGAGTACTGTTAGCAAAGCAGACACCTATAAATTTGATGAGCCCTTTCTGCTAAACCCTTCTCTGCCATTCTTTCATCATTACTGGAAATGGAAGGAGTTTTTTCTGAATGAGTGACATTTTATTGGGTTCCCATGGCTAAAGACTTCATTATCTTTTGCGTAACCTACTGGTGATGAGACTTACTAGTGTAGCTAGCCTTGTATTTAGAAAGTAGACACAGTTTGTTTGGTGAAGATGCACCCAAAGCCTTTCCAGGTCTAACCTGCCCACCTGCCAGAACTCTTACTTTCCCACCATGATGAGGTGTTGGAGATGGATTTGATGGAAGACTGCACATAGTTGAATAAATGTTGTCTTGAGTAACTGAATTATACTTGCTTTTATTATTGATACTACTGTTATTGGTTAATATAGATATCTCCCAATAGTCTTCCCCAAGGACCTCATGTAGTGCTCTGTTTTGAATATTTCTTTTTTTTCTTTTTTTGCAAGGCAATGGGATTAAATGGTTTGCCCAAGGCCACACAACTAGGCAATTATTAAGTGTCTGAGGCCAGATTTGAACTCAGGTCCTCCTGACTCCAGGACCAGTGCTCTTTCCACTTCACCACCTAGCCACCCCCCCATTTTGAATATTTCTAATGCATTCATCATGTATGATAGAGTTTACTTAGATTATAAACTCATTTAACTCTTGGGCTATGATTTGTATTTCTTTTATATCTCATATAGGGATTAGAAATAAGAACATAGCTTATTGGTTGATTACTTTTATTATAATTACTTAGGTATGTATCATATCCCTCTAAAGAATGTAGTAGCTGTATCTCTTCTAAAATTTATATCTAAATCAGTGGTATGTCCAATAGCAATTCAATAAATTTTTGTTGAATTGGATAAAAGATTTAGTAGTCTAATTTCTTATTGTAAGTATTCAGAAAAAAAAGATAATCAAGAAATCAGAGGCATAGAAATTGTCAGACAAAGTTTTGTGGAAGACTTGCAAGTTGAGTTGGAACTTGCTGGCAATAATAGACTTGTCCAAATGCCATATAATGTTAGCTTTAGCCAGATCCTATAGAGATTTTTTTAAAAATAGGTTATTTTATTACAATAGTTATAAATTAACAATTATTAATTTAAAGAATTGGTAACTAAGTTTAGCACATTTTTATTTACAGATTAATAGGAAATTGTTTTAGTAAGAAATAAAAAGTGGTTTGTTCTTCATATTTGATTGTAATTAGCAAACAACTGGTGAATGGGGGGGAGTGGGAAGAAATGATTCTAACCTACCCATTTATCCATGAAATATAAGTATACATTATAAATGTACAGACAATGTAGTATTTGAGAAATGAAAATACTACTATTCCTTTTCTACATAAAAACAGAAATATAAGATTTTTACTCATTAAAAGAATGTGATTTTTTTTTAATGTTGGGTTTTGGTAGATCCCTATAGTAAATATCTATTTTTGACCTCTTGGTGAATAAGTTCAACTCTATACTTGAATCCTTGCCCTTTGACTTACCAAACTCTAGCCTTGAATTGCTCTCACCATCTCCTTCCTCACTATTATTCCTAAACTGATTATCAAAACTGGAGGAAATGAAGAAACTCTGCTTCTACTTCAGATTTATTTTGCATAATTTCAACCAGGCCCTAAGTGAGGGAAGACAGTCTTTTTTTTTTTAAGATTTTTGCAAGGCAATGGGGTTAAGTGGCTTGCCCAAGGCCACACAGCTAGGTAATTATTGTCTGAGGACGGATTTGAACTCCAGGGCCGGTGCTCTATCTACTGCGCCATCTTGTCACCCCAAGACAGTCCTTTTTTTACTTCCCTAGTTGATTTCTTATTTCACTCATCTCAATAATCATAAGAAACTTTTTTATTCATCCTCATACCTCCTATGTTATATCTATCTACCCCCTCTGTCCTGAGTACCTTCCATATTTCACCTTGTCCAAACCTCTAAACAATTAAGATCCTTCACTAAATGCTGCTTTTTCTCTCCTCCTCTTCATCTTAATTCACTCAGAAATCTCCTGTCTCCCTTTCACACTCCCCCCCCCCCCATCCCCACCCTGAATCACCTTCACCTCTGTCTTACTTGGAAAGGTAGTACCTCTCCTTTGGCACCAAGACAAACCTCTCTACATGTGCTATCCCATCCCATCCTGCCTGATCTAGTAGATTTTCCTTATTATCATCCCTACTTCTCTCTAAAAATCTTAAAACTCTTTCCTACTTGCCTAAAAAAACACCATTCCTATGTTTTCATTTACTTAGAAAAAACACAGTTGATCCCTTCTCCTTTCTATCAATCTTTCTATATTTCTCTTCACTTTTTTTTTTTTACTAAACTTGAGGATTTCTTACCTTCTTGAGTTTTTCCTTAATCTCTTCTCCAGGAGTCCATAGGTTTCACTAGACAGCCAGAGGAGTACATGATACAAAAAAGATTAAGAACACCTACTCTGTAGTATCCCAGGGTTTCTGATCTCAGTTTTCATGGGTTTAATTATCATCTTGGTGCAGTTGGATTTTTAACTGTATATATTTAGTCCTGATCTTTCCCCTGAACTCCTCTCATATCACCAGCTGCCTAATCAAGATCTTGAAGTTGGTAGGTATCCTAGATGAAACTCAAATTCAACACGTTCAAACCACAATTCATTATCTTCCCCCCTCCACCCTGAATCTTCCCCCTTCCTAACTTCCCTAGTGCTGTCAAAGGTATCACTGCTGATCTCTTATTTTATCACAAGACTCCAGTGTCATCCCTCACTACTCATTTACCTTCATCCCACATAGCCAATCCATAGTCAAGTCTGGGAGTTTGTATTTCCACAACATCTCATCTCGATATCCCTTTCTCCATGCTCATATGGCCACCAGGATGGTCCTGCCCTTCATCATCAAATACCTGAACTATTGTAGAGTTGGTTGGTTTCCTATCTCAATTCTTTCCCCTTTGCTCCAATTCATCCTTTACTTAGCTGCCAAACTGATTTTTCTAGAGTTCAGGTCTGGTCTGTTTCTACCCTACTTAGCACACTCCAGTGGTCCCCTCCTCCCCACCATGATAAATTCTTTTTTTTTTAACTTAAGCACAGTTTACTTTCTTCTATGAACTCTTTGATCCAGCTACTTGGACCTTTTTGCTGTTTCTCCTTCCTCTCTATTTTTGCACTGACCTATCTATCCCTTGTGCCTGGAATCCTCTTTCCTTATCTCAGATTCCTCTGGGTCCCTTATAGTTTTAAATCTGCCCTTGGAACTCTAAGAAGTTAAATGGCTTGCCTATGGTCATTTGACCATTTAAGAAGCCAAACTTGAATCCAAATCTTCTCATCTAAAAGACTTATCCTCTTCCTATTAAGCCATGCAGTCTCTCCCTTCCAAGGACTTTTCAGAGTTCTTTTCTTCTGTTTTTAAAGCCCACAGCATGTAGTTTCAAAGGAACTACATGAAGCTTTAAAAGATGTTCCTGTTGTGTCTATTATATTCCAATTACAATTCATTCCTTAACAAATTAAAAACTATCTCTCCAGATTTCTAGTGGTTTCCTACAGCCCTCTAACTTAGAAAAATAATTACTTGTGGTTCAAAGTTTCTTGTGAGTGCCATTACTTAACAAAGAAAATGAAATGAATCATTAATAGGTTCAGATCAAAAGAAACCAATTTAACTTTGTGAATGTTTTTATCCTTTAAATTAAAATATATCTATATCTTGATTATCTCCCACATTTGTAAAGAAATATTGACATCCTGCTAAAGCACATTAGTGACCTCACTTCTAGCTGTGTAGTCCAGGTTTCACTGCAGGCGTTCTGAAGCATTGATATTCCTGTAACCTTTGAGGCAAGATGTGTGTAGAGTGTATTAATGAGCCGGTTGAAGTGATGTACAGTAATTTCATCCTTGGGTAAAAACAGATGTGAAAGATTCTGTTTTAATATTTAATCAGCCTCCAAGCCTCTGTTGGCTTGTTTAAGTTGACCTGACAGCATTATACCTGGAAACACTTTGAATTAAACCCTGAGTGCTTGACCTTGTTCAAACAGTTGTAATTTAATAAGGCTGCTGTCTTTGTGGAGATAGCACGGCTAATAGGCAAATCCTTTACTGGCTGGGATTGCTCTCTGTTTGTAAATGTCAGTAGTGGGGGAGAATCAGATCTTCTTATCAGCTTTTAGGAAAAACTGTGACTTAATGATCTTCAATGACAAAATTATAAAGAACTAAACTTTTAGGGATTGAGTTTTCTTTTTGTTTTCATTTTTATAATTTTGAAGATGTTTTCTTTTGTTTTTAAAGCTTGAGTCTTCATTTTGCTGATTGATTTTTTAGTTTATCATCAGTAGCATAAACTTTATTGGGCCTTTGAAGATCTTGAACTTTTAAAACATATTGCAGTTTGATTAATTTTTGTCAGGAGTTTTACATTGACTTCTGTTTAATTCATGATTCCTCACTTAGACTGTACATTCTCTAAAGTCAGAGATAATAGCATATACTTTTGTTCTGGTAATGTCTTACCTTGAGGACCTAGCAGAGTGTCTTACTTTGTCCTCAGTACCTGTGCTGATTCATTCATGAATTTTGTTTCACTTGTATGAACCTTTATTCTTGTGGGTTGGCAAAATGTTTTAATATGGGTTCAGCAGCTAAAGAATATAAGTGACCATATTGTTCATTAGCAGGGCTTTTAATTTTAAGGGTTTTTGACTGCTGTTCAAATATTCTTCATTGTGAGGTTAGTGATGTGTCATTCTCAAAATACCAGTAATTTGACTAGTTACTACTCTCCTTTATCAATGGAACATCTAAGACAGAGAAGTAGTATAATGGAAAACTGTACAATGAGGAATAATAATGGAGACAATGTCCATCCTTATTTCCCCTTTGATCTTTTTGAAAAAGCTTCAGACTTGAACCCATTATAGATAATTCTTACTCTTGGTTTTAAATAGATGTTGCTTATCATTTGAGGTAGCTCAGTGGCTCAGTGGGTAGAGTATTGGACCTGGAGTCAGGAAGGCCTGAGTTCAAATGTGACCTTAAATACTTAATACCTGTGTGGTCCTGGGCAAGGTTTATAACCTCTATTTGTCTTAAGTCACTTGAGAAGGAAATGGCAAATCATTCCAGTATCTTTGCTAAGAAAATTCCATGGACAACATCAGTGTTGGGGTCCAAGGGGTCACAAAGAGTCAGACACAACTGAACAAGATCACTTACCATATTAAGGAAAGTTTCAATTATTCCTATTCTTTCTAGTGTTTTTAACAGGATTAGATGTTCTATTTGGTTTGCATCTTTGGAAATAATTTTGATTTTTGTTGGTTTTGTTATTAATTGGCTAAATATACTTGTACTTTTACTAATATTGTACCACCCTGCACTCCTTTTATAAATCCCACCTATATGATCTTTGTGATTTGTTTCCTCTAGTCTCCTGGCTCACATTTAAAAAATTTTTGACTCAGTAGCCATTGGTTGATAGTTTTTTTCCCTTTCCAATTTTATTCTCCCTGGCTAGTTATTAAGATTGTATTTTTGCCATTTCAAGGACTCTATCCTAAAGAGATCAACGAAAAAGGAAAAGGATATGTTGTATATATAATTGTGATGGAATGCTATTGTACTGTATGTAAAAAATGATGAGGGGTATGTTTGAAAACCTGGGAAGGCTTATGTGAATTGATGTAAAATGAAGTGATTAGAAGCAGAAGAATGTTGTTCACAATAACAACAATATTTTATCAGTGATCAACTGTTAAAGACTTAGCTAATATGATCAATACAATGATTCAAGACAATTTCTTGAAGGACAAATAGTGAATAATGCCATCTACCTCCAGAGAGAGAACTAATGAATGTAAGTTGAACCATATTTATCACTTTCTTTATTTTTCTTGTTTTGTCCTCATAACATGGCTGACATGTAATATGTTTTGCTTGATTTCACACAAATGATTGATATCATTTAGTTTGTCTTCTCAAAGGGAGGGGCAGAGAATGGAGGAAGGGAGAGAACTTGGACCTCAGAAACAAAACTCATGAATGTAAAAAATTAGAAATATTTTTTAAAACTCTATTAAAAAAGACTGTATTTGTATAATTGAAGCAGTTTGGTAAGATTCTTTAAATATTCTTTAAATAATTTATGCATTCTTAGAATTAGTTTTTCTTTAAATGTTTGGAAGCATTCACTTGTAAATCTATCTGGTCCTAGGAATTTTTTCTCTGGGAGTTGATTTATGATTTGTTCAATTTCTTTTTCTAAGATAGGGTTCTTCAAAATTTTTATTTCCTGTTCTATTATTCTGGGCAATTTATGCTTATGTAAATATTCATCCATTAAGTTTCGTTAGTTTTTATTGGCACATAGTCGGACAAAGTAGCATATAATAATTGCTTTGATTTCTTCATTGATTGTGAATTTACCTTCATTTTGATAGTGGTAATTTGATATTGTTTTATTTTTATTTTCAGTTTTTTAAACTCCTTTGATTTTAAGAATTTCTGTTTTGGTGTCTGAGAATATTTTATTTGTTTTCTAGTGGTTTTAGTTAATTTATTATTATGTTCTTTTTCTTTTTTATTAATGAAAGAATTAAAAGAGTTAAAATTTCCTCATTATTGCTTTGATTGAAGCCCACAAATTTTGACATAAGATCTTATTGTTTTTATTTTAATGAAATTATTGTTTCTATATATTTTTCTTTGCCCTACATATTCTTTAGTTGTTTAGTTTCTTAGTAATTTTTAATCTTTGCTTCGAAGAACCTTTTTTTACAAGTATCTTTTCTTGAATTTTGTTTGAAAAAGGATATATTTAGTATTACTTTTCTGCATTTGTTAGTAAAGGTTTTAGGTTAATATTTGTGAAGATGCTGAGAAGAAGATATCTATACCTTTCTTTTCCTATTCTGTTTTATCCAGAGTTCTGGTCATACCTGACTTTTCTAAAATTACATTCATCTCCATTTCTTTCTTTTATATTTTATGGTTAGATATAGCTAGTGCTGAGAAGAGGTAACTTGAAGTCCCCTTATAATATGTTATGATGTTTATTTCCTCCAATTAATTTAACTTTCTGTTTAAAAATTTGAATGCTGTATCATTGGGTGCATATTATGTTTAATATTGATAGTTATTAATTTTCTGTGGTACATTTTAGCAAAATGTAATTTTTTATCTTTTAATCTGTTTATCTCTTGTATATGTTTTGTCTCTTTTAATTCCTTTGCTTTTCAGTACAGCAGTACTGTTGCAGTAGATAGAGAGGCAGGCCTCTGGAGTAAGGGAGACAGACTCCTTCCCAGTCTCAAATCTGGCCCCAGCGTGAGCCTGGCAAGTTTCTCCTTCTGGCACTTACTCTTGGGATCCTCTGGGACCTTTCTGGTGCTCTCTGTGCTCTCCCCTCCCACCCCGCCTGGATGCAGACTTTCCTGTCTCCTGGATAAGAATTCATCCTGGTACATTCTTTGGATCTTTGTCCCAGAAGGGTGGAGACCTCCACTCATTCCACCACCACCACTAGATAGAGGCTCTGCCACATCTGTTATTACTGAGTGTACATGCCATCTTCAACTATCCAGGTTTCTCCCCTTGGGGTCATTCTTTCTCTCCCTTCACCACATCTGGTCAGTGGCCCAGTTCTGCATTTTTATGTTTGTAACAGCTCTTTTATACTCCTCTCCACTGAGAGAACAGCTAGCATGGCCAGGCCCTCATCATCCCCTCCTTGTCTTCTCCCCCCATACCTGCCTTCACTCAGCTCTCAAATGACTCTACCTGAGGGCAGCTCTGACCTGCCTCTGATCCTGACATCCAGGATCAAACTGAAGTACTTCAAAAACTTGGGGACTTGACTCTGTCCCCCAGACCATTGGTTTTTCATTGACTCAGGATTTGACTTCTTTTTAGTCATTTTATATTTACCATGTTGTACCAAAGTAGAGGGAGTGTTGGTGCATGATCTTCTGTATATTGGTGATTGTGCCCTCAATGGAGCCTCTGAAGCTGAGATGGAACAAGGGATGGATTGATTCTATGCTGCTTGTATTCATTTTGGTCTAACAATTAACACCAAGAAAACACGGGTGCTTCAGCAGCCGACACCCCACCATCCATATGTGGAACCATCGATGACAGCAAATGGAGAAGTTTTGAGTACTGTGGACAAGTTTACTTTCCTTGGCAGTATCCTTTCCAAGGAGGTCCACATTGACAGTGAGGTTGACACTTGCATTGCCAGAGCTAGCTCAGTATTTGGGAGGCTCCAAAAGAAAGTATGGGAGAGAAGAGGTATTAAACTGACACAAAACTGAAGGTCAACAGAGTCGCTGTGCTGACCTCATAGCTCTATGTCTGTGAAACCTGGACAGTCTACAAACGCCATATTAGGAAACTGAATCACTTCCATTTAAATTGTCTCAGGAAGATTCTGAAGATCACCTGGCAGAAGATACCAAACACTGAAGTCTTTTCTTGTGCCAAACTGCCCAGCATTCCAACATTACTACAGAGAGAGCAACTATGATGGGCTGGACATGTTATTAGAATGCCAGACGTATGTTTGCCAAAAAAACTATTTTATGGAGAACTCACACAGGCCATGTGCTCACAAAGGGCCTCAGAAGAAGCTATTGAAGACCTCATGAGACACTGACACAGGACCACAGAGCATGGCATGCATTCATCAGTGATGGGGTTGCACTCTATGAGGAGGGCAGAATTGAAGTAGTTCAAAGGAAACATGACATCCATAAGTTCAGAATACATACCCTGGGTGTTCACATGAACTATTTGTGTCCAACCTGTGGTAGAGCATTCTGAGCTCATATTTGTCTGATCAGCCACAGTCAGACACACTGACATTGACTCAAACATAGTGATGTCATTTTTGTCTTCTTCAGTAAGGAAGGCCAAGAACCACCCAGTGTTGTATTCATGCAGATTATTCTCTTGACTTTGCATGTTTTGCTCTGATTCCATTTATACCAGTTTTCTCGTGTTCTCCAGATTCCTCAAATCTGTTATTTCTTAGTACTCAGTCAGTCAGGAATCATTTATTAATGACTACTTGTACTGAGTGCTGGGGATGCAAAAAAAAGACAAAAGACGGTCCCTTCATCGAGTGATAATGCTACATCACATTTATGTATCGGAGGAGCACCTGCAGGGATACCTGGGAGTCTCCCCTGAAGCCCCCAACAAACTGCAGGAATCTCAGCTTGTGATAGGAAGCTACTCAGCACATGTTGACTCCTCTCCAGGCTCATTCATATTATTCCCACACATTCTGTGTTCCAGGCAAGCTGTGTTATAGCACATGTCGAGAATATGACCCATCTTCACCTCTGCATTGTAAAATTTGCTCAGCTTTTTGCATTTTCACCCTCCTGAAATTATTTTGTATTGCTTTGTACATGCCAGGTATTTATTCATTTGTCAATGTGTTATAGTCTTTTCACTTCTACCTCACTTCTAGTAGAATGTAGTCTCATTTTTTTAAAGATTCAATTTTATTTTTTCAGATTTTCTCCCTTGCCAAACTCCTTTTCCTTTAGTTTCCAATTCTTTGCACTTCAAAAATATAAATATTTTATATATATGCTTCTTTTTTTCTCATTTTTGTTTTGACTTTGGGTGTATACATCTAGTCCAGGTATTATTGGGTCAAAGGGCATGCATAGCTTAATAGCTTTTTTGAGTAGAGTTTCAAATTCCTTTTAGGAATGGTTGACCTGGGTTGTTACTAACATTTGTCATTTTCCTTTTCTGTCATCTTGGCCAATTTGATGGTATGAAGTAGTACCTCAAAGTTGTTTTAATATACAACTTTCTAATTATTAATGAATTAGAGCATTTTTTCATCTGGCTCTTGATAGCTTTAGTTTCTTCCTCTGAAAACTGCCTGTTCATATCCTTTGATCATTTATCAGTTGGGTAATGACTCTTGTAAATTTAACTCAGATCCCTATATGTTTTAATAATGAGACTTTTATAAGAAAAACTTGCTACAAAGATTTTTGCCCCTCCATTTTCCTTGCTTTTCTTCTAATTTTAGCTGCATTGATTTTGTGTATGAAAAAATTTTGATAAATAAATCCAAAATCCAAATCATTAATTTTTTCTCCAGTCAACCTTTCTATTTCTTTTTTGCTTATGAACTCTTCCTGCATCCATAGATCTCACAGGGAATTTCTTCCATGAACTACTTATTATATTATGTATCATATATATGAATCACATACCCATTTTGAGCTTATCTTGATATATAGTGTGAGATGTTTGTCCGTGCCCAGTTTCTACTCTGTTATTTTCTAGTTTCCCTAACAGTTTACTTCAAATTTGAATTTTTGCATAAATATCATTCACTAGGTTACTGTGCTCATTTGCTTCTGTATGTTGTAGACCTAATCTGTTTTATTGATTAGCCATTCTATTTCTTAACCAGTATCAAATTGTTTTGATGATTATAGCCATGGGAATTTCAAATAACAGGCTACTGTGCTCATTTGCTTCTGCATATCATAAATGTAATCTATTCCATTGATTAACTATTCTGTTTCTTATCCAGTACTAAATTGTTTTAATGATTACTGCTTTGTAATATATTTTGAGATGTGATATTGCTAGGTCTTCTTCCTTTATTTTTTTATTGATTTCCTTGATAATTTTAACCTTTTGTTCTTCTTGATGAATTTTGTTATTATTTTTTAAACTGTAAAGTATTTCTTGATAGTTTGGTATTAAGTGAATTAATTTAGGTGGTTTTTGTCTCAACCTATCTGTGACCAGTTAATACTTCTCTGGATATTTAGATCTTTCTCTACAAGTGTTCTGTAATTGTGCTCATACAATTCCTGTGTATATCTTGGCAGGGAGACACCCAAGTATTTTATGTCTGTTGTTATTTTAAATAACATTTCTTTTTCTGTCTCTTCCTACTGGGTTTTATTGGTAATGAACAGAGATACTGATAATTTGGTGTGTGTGTGTGTGTGGGGGCGATATTTTAACAGAATCTAAGATTCTTAAGGCAGAGACTTTCTCCTTTTTTATTTTTCTGGCTTTGTACCCCTGGTGTAATGTAGTACATTTTGTACATAATAGACAATCAGTATTTGAATTGAAATATAAATAGCCAACTTTCTTTTTCCATTCTTTGAAAAAACATGTGCGTAGTATTTTCAGCTGTCTTGTATTTGATATATGTGGTGTGGCTTTTTATAATTTATTACTTTACACTAGTCATTTATATTAAATGGTTTATTTAAGGAACTATATTTGAATTAATACCTTATATTGTTCCCACAGAATGATCAGTGAATTTAACATTGGCCATATCATGATAGAATCTAAGTATTTTTTTCTTTTTACACAAAGCCTAGGGAAGTAGTTGCATGAACAATAGTTTCGTTTTGACAATAGAATCTTTTTGTTGTAATTGATTAGATTGTTAAGAAAAAAATAGGTCTAGTCTTAAACTAGTAGTTAAATGATAATCCTGGGAAAAATGAGTGCCAGAAGAAGTATTACTTGGATTTTGGATTCAAATGAGGTGGTATGGGGAAACAAAGACAAGACCCCCTAAGTATATCAAAATAATAACAGCAATCATATATATTTCCAAACAAGATTCTTTGGCTTGGTATTTTAGAATTAAATGTAAAATAGATTTCTAAACATTGCTGTATAGTCAAAGGTAGTTGTTGAACAGAGGCAGAAAATAAAATAACTTCCTCTTGACCGTGATTCAAAGAAATTTCCCACCAGGTCATTTGATTCCAGTCTTAGTAACATATTATTTTCACATTATGCTTGCAGTAAAGTTTGTCTTCTTGAGCATGTTGTTAGGTGGTGTATTTTTTTTTTTTTGGTTTGGTTTATTTTTTAAGGCATTGGTGAATGAAATTTCAGGTCAAACCAAAACATTAATAAAATTGTTACACAGAGACTTGAAATGACTTATTTAAAGATCAATCATTAATTTTTTTTAATTTTTTAGTTTTAGTTTTTGCAGGGCAATGGGGTTAAGTGGCTTGCCCACAGCTAGGTCATTATTAAGTGTCTGAGGCTGGATTTGAACTCAGGCACTCCTGACTCCAGGACTAGTGCTCTATCTACTGTGCCACCTAGCCACCCCATAACCATTAAATTTCAAACATCCAGAACTTCAGTTCTAAGCTCCAGGTTCTTTTGTTTCCAATTCGATCCTTTCTCTTAGATTATAACAAGACTTGACTCCAAACCTTAAATGAGCTGATAAAGTACTGTTTAGCAGTTCTGTAGCATTTTTATTTCTATAATACATCATTATGTCTTTTGCCATTTTAAAATATAATTACTTAATCCAGAAATTAAAAGCCTTGTGACGGAAAGCAGATGCTGTTTTCACAGAAATGAGAAATAAAGTTTAAGCTTCTATTTATTAATTCATAAATTACAGAATCATGTGATATCATTTTAGTTTCAGATATGTTTTCTTATTATTTTATTTATTTATTAAAACAGCAAAAAAGTATTTCTTTAAACCCAATAGAATACAAAATGAGGCTTGAGACTTATCTAAGAACTTTCATACAACTTAGTTTTTTAATAAGTATATTATAATTCCACATGATACGTTTAGATGTCTTATTTGTGCTTTCTTTGATTTTATTTCTGTTTTCTAATTCAGATAGTTACAAAACAAAGGCTGATAAATAACATGACTTATTTAAAAACACTTCACTGATTTTTCTTTTTTTAGTGACTTTATTTTTTATTATTATTTTTAATTTTATTTTTATTCTCATTTTGTACAAATGATTTTTTACATTAATAAAATATTCTTGTTTAAGAGTAAACAAAATACCCCCTCCCCCCATAAATATAGACTTGCTTGAGCGATAAAGTAGAGGGGAGAGAAAAAATTAAAATTAAAAAAATAATAGTAATAATTGTAGGTATGGCCAGGTGGCGCAATGGACGAAGCACCAGCCCTGGAGACATGAGCACCCGAGACCACATCCAGCCCTGTAGACCCAACAATCACCCAGCCGTGTGACATGCAAGCCACCCGATCCCCACTGCCCTGCAAAAACCAAAAAGAAGAAAAAAAAGAGACCCAAAATAAAATAAAATAGTAATAATAGTAGGGGTGGCTGGGTGGCGGACAGAGCCCTGGCCCTTGAGCCAGGAGCACCCGGGTACAAATCCGGCCTCAGACACCCAAAGATCACCCTGCTATGTGGCCCCAGGAAGGCCACCCAGCCCCATTTGCCCTGCACCCTCCCCCAAATAATAATAATCAAAAATGTGCTTGAGTCTTTGTTCTAACACCAACAGCTCTGTCATGGGTGGATCACATTCTTCATGGTAAGTCCATCGCAAAAGTTACTTCCATATTTTTCCACCATTGCCATTGCTGATCGCAACTCCCTCCTTTCTTAATTTCTCCACTACCATGTACTATATTTTCTCTCTCCTTTCACTCTGACTCTGCTGTAGGGTATCTGAGTGGCACAGCAGACAGACCCCTGGTCCTGGGGCCAAGAGGCCCTGAGCCCCCATACCACCTCTTAGGCCTAGCATCCACCTGGCCCTATGGTCCTGGACAGGCCTTCCAATCCCAGCCCCTTGCAAAAAGTAAAAAAAAGAAAATGTATTATATCTGACCACTCTCCCCCCATGGTCCATCCTCTCCTCCTTTATTCACATCCCCACCCCTTCCCCCTGCTCCTCCTTCCTTCTTACTCCAGATGTCTATACCCCATTGAGTATATATGCTGTTTCCTCTCCTAGCCACCTCTGATTAGAGCAAAGGTTCCCTCATTCCCCCTTGTCTCCCCCCTTCCATATCATTGCAATAGCTCATTGTAATAAAGAAAAATCTTATTATATTATATGAAATATCTTGGCCTGTTCCCCCTCTCCTTTTTCTTTCTCCCATTACATTTCCCTTTTTTCTATTGACTCCATTTTTACACCATATTTTATCTTCAAATTCAGCTTTCTCCTGTGCTTTAACTATAAAAGCTCCCTCTACCTGCTCTATTAACTGAGTATTATCGGTGTCATTTTTCTATATAGGAATACATGTAGTTCATCATCATTAAGTCCCTCATATTTTCCCTTTCTCCTCCACTTCTATGCTTCACCTGAGTCCTGTATCTGAAGATCAAACCTTCTGTTCAGCTCTGGCCATTCCAAAAGGAACATTTGAAATTCCCCTGGTTCATTGAAAGTCCATCTTTTTCTCTGGAAGAGGACATTCAGCCTTGCTGGGTAGTTCATTCTTGGCTGCATTCTAAGCTCTTTTTTTCTTCCGGTATATTGTATTCCAAGCCCTATGAGCGTCCAATGTAGTTGCTGCTAAGTCCTGTGTGATCCTGACTGCAGCTCCACGATATTTGAACTGTGTTCTTCTGGCTGCTTGTAATATTTTCTCTTTGACTTGGGAGTTCTGGAACTTGGCTATAATATTCCTAGGGGTTGGTTTTTTGGGATCTCTTTCTCTGGGGGGGATCGTTGGATTCTCTCCATTTCTATTTTGCCCTCTGCTTCCAGGATATCAGGGCAATTTTCCTGTAGTAATTCTTTGAAAATGATGTCAAGGCTCTTTTCCTAATCATGACTTCCAGGTATTCCAATAATTTTTAAATTATCTTTCCTAAATCTGTTTTCCATATCAGTTGTTTTTTCAATGAGATGTTTCACATTTTCTTCTAATTTTTCATTTTTTTGGTTTTGAAGTATTGATTCCTGATTTCTGGTAAATTCATCAATCTCCCTGAATTCTATTCTTTGTCTGAAGGATTTGTTTTCCTCAGAGAGCTTTCTTATCTCTTTTTCCATCTGGCCAATTTTGCTTTTTAAAGCATTCTTCTCAATAACTTTTTTTTTTTAGGTTTTTGAAAGGCAAATGGGGTTAAGTGGCTTCCCCAAGGCCACACAGCTAGGTAATTATTAAGTGGATGAGACCGGATTTGAACCCAGGTACTCCTGACTCCAAGGCCGGTGCTTTATCCACTATGCCACCTAGCCACCCCCTCAATAACTTTTTGAACTGTTTTATCCATTTGACCCAAGCTGGTTTTTAGCATGCTGTTTCTTCAGCCTTTTTTTTGGATTTCCTTGACTAAGCTGCTGACTTCATTTTCATGTTTTTCCTGCATCTCTCTCATTTCTTTTCCCAGTTTTTCTTCCAACTCCCTCATTTGATTTTCAAAGTCTTTTTTTTTTTGAGCTCTGTCATAGCCTGAGCCCAATTTCTGTTTTTCTTGGAGTCTTTAGATGCAGGAACTTGTGCTTCCTCATCTTCAGACTGAGTATTTTGATCCTTCTTGGGCTCATTTGCAAAATATTTCTCAATGGTGTTCCTCTTATTTCTGTGCTTGCTCATTTTCCCAGCCTGGGCCTGGTTTTGGGGTGCTTACTGAGCTTTTGGGACACTCCCACAAGGGTCTCAGTGTGTGAGGCTTTTTCCTCCCTCCTGGTCTGTGAATGACCATATGCGCCCCCCTCTGCCACGGGGCTGAGGTGGAGGGGCCCCTGCTGTTCTATGGGGGGCCTAGACTGTGATCAGGATCTGAATGTGGTCAGAGCCCCAGAGTCCTGTTCCAGAGGCAGAGGACAGAGCTCCACAGTCTCTCTCTTCACTCCCCTCCCTCAGCTCATTGGGCTCGTGCCCTGGGGGCCCCTGCTCACCCCCTCCGCCTGCTTCTGTTTCGGGATCTGTGCTGTGGTGTGCTTTCTGTGTGCCCTGAGGCCTTGGCTCCATATGCTCACTCTGGTAGAGGTCCCCCGCTGTTCCCCCACTTTGTGCCGGTGCTCCCCCGGGGTGTAGCTCGGGAGACTCCCCCGCTGCTGTGAGCTGGGGCTCCCAGCGCCTTGGGGCTGCCTCTGGGAGGCTGAAGTTCTTCCACCCTGGCGGGCCGCCCCTCTGGTGGGCTGCCCCTCCGACACCAGGGAGCAGAACCTTTCCAGGTTACCTTGAGTAGGAGAACTGCCTCACTAGATCCCTCTGTGGGTTCTGTCTCTCAATAGTTTAGTTAGAGTCCTTAGTTTGGAAGTTTTATCAGAGAGCGCCATCTTGGCTCCGCCCCTTATTTCTGTTTTCTAAAAACCAAATTTACTTTTTTTTAAGAAAAGCTTACCTTCTCTCTCATTTCTTACCTCCATTTCAAAAGAAAAATAAGAATGTATATCAAATATGCATATCACCTCAGGAGATATGTAATCTGTTTTATTATGAATTCTTTAGAATCATGATGAGTCAGCCAGAGTTCTTAAACCTTATTAAGTTATTAGCCATTGCACAAAATTCTTTTCTTATTTCTTCTCACTTAAATTTGCATCAGTTCATATAAGTCTTTCCAAGTTTTTCTGACACCATCACCTTCATCATTTCTTATAACCCAATAGCATTCCATCGCCTTCATATACCTTGATTTGTTCAACCATTCTTCAACTGATGGACACCCCGTAGTTTCAGTTCTTTGCCACTAAAAAGAACCTGCTGTAAATATTTTTTAAATATAGGTCCTTTCCCCTTTTTTGGAGAGGGGTGATAGATACCTTTTTGAAGCATAGACATAGGTTTGCTAAATCAAGTGATATGCACAGATTAATAATTTTTAGACCATAGTCCCAAATTCCTTTTCAGAATCGCTGAACTAGTTCACAGTCCACCCATAGTACATTAATGTACCTGTTTTTTCACAACTTTCACATTTATCATTTTCCTTTTTCTGTCAGTATTCCCAATCTCACAGATGTGAGTTGAAAACTTAAAATTGTTTTAATTTGTGCTTTCCAATTAGGAATTTGACACATTTAAAAAGTGTGTATTGATCACTTGGATTTCTTTCTTTGAACACTTCTTGTTCAAATCATTTGATCCTTTATCAGTTGAACAATGACCCTTATTCTGTTCATTTTGAATCAGTTCTCTCTCTATATATATATATATTAGAAATGAGACCTTTATTAGAATAACTTCTTGCAAAGATTCTTTTTTTTTTTCCTTTCTTTTATTTAGTTTTTTTGCAAGGCAAACGAGGTTAAGTGGCTTGCCCAAGGCCACACAGCTAGGTAATTATTAAGTGTCTGAGACCAGATTTGAACCCAGGTACTCCTGACTCCAGGGCCGGTGCTTTATCCGCTATGCCACCTAGCCACCCCTGCAAAGATTCTTTTCATCATTACCTGCTTTTCTTCTCATTTTTACCATATAGGTTTGGTTTGTGCAAAAAACATTGTAATACATATTATATATATATATATATATATATATATATATATATATATATATATATATATATATATTAGGCATAATTTGTTTTGTTGCACTTCACAGATATTGCCTTTTTTCCCCCCTTAAACAAATTGAAGGGCTGTGGCAACCCTTCATTGAGCAACTCTTTTGGCACCATTTTTTTCCAATGTCATGTGCTTACATTGTATCTCTGTGTCACATTTTGGTAATTTTTGCAATATTTCAAAATTTTCCACTAACTTTATCTCCACTATTGTGATATATGATCACGGATCTTTGATATTACAGTTTTTATTATTTTAGGGCACTATAAACTGTACCCTTACAAGATGGCAAAGTTAGTTGATAAATATTGTGTGTGTCCTGACTGCTTCACCAACTGACTGTTTCCTATTTGGCCTCCCTATTCCCTTAGATACAAGAGTATTGAAGAATATTACTATAACATAGTTAACAAAATACAGCAGGTTCTGAGGGGATTGATTTAAATTTTTACTAGAAAATTTTTTAAATTTTTTTAAGGCAATGGGGTTAAGCGACTTGTTCAAGATCACACAGGTAATTAAGTGGCTGAGGTTGGATTTCAACTCAGACCCTCCTGACTCCAGGGTCAGTGCTCTATGCATTGCACTACCTAGCTGCCTCTTGACTTCAGTTCGAAAGAAGTTCTCCTGAGGCTAAAATGCTATTAAATAGCTTCGCCTACTACAGAGAAATCTTTCATGAAAGGAAAAGTCCATCAATGCAGCAAACTTCATTTTAAGAAATTGTGACAGCCATCCTAACTTTCAACAACTGATACCCTGATCACTAAGCAGCTATCAATATCAAAACAAGACCTTCCAACAGCAAAAAGATTACAACTTGCTGAAGGTTCAGATAATGGTTAGCAATTTTTTAGTGATAAGGTATTTTTAAATTAATTTAATTAATTAATGCTCTCTTTTCCTTGATCCTATAATTTATGATGTTACCCTTTATGTCTAAGTCCAGTTTGGAGTTTACTCTTATATGGTGTGAGGAAGTAACCTAGATGAGTTTCTGATAGACTTGGGCCCAATTTCATAGAACTTTTTTTTTGTCAAATAATGAATTATTCCACAGTAGCTGAGATCTTAGGGTTCATCAAATACTAGACTGTTGGGCTCATTTGCTTTTTTGCATTTTATATACCTAATCAATTCCACTAGTCAGTCTGTGTTTTAGTCAGTACCAAACTGTTTTGGATGATTACTCCTTTGTAGTCATTGTACTGAGAAGCTAGTATTTCTAAGCTCCCTTTCTTTCTACTTTGTTTTAATTTTGTCCCTTGATTTTTGACCTTTTAGTTCTCCAGATAAATTTTGATGATATTATTTTTTTCTAGTTTTATTAACTAATTCTTTGACTGTTAAATTGACATGGCACTGAATAAAGTTAATATGGGGGTGAGTATTGTAATTTTTGTTACATTGGTTTGCCCACCTATGAGCAATTACTATTCCTCTGGTTGTTTAATGTTCCCTAGTTATGTTCATAAATAGATCTATGTGTCCTGATAGGTAGACTACCAAGTATTTTGCACATTATGCAGCTCTTTTAATTGCATGAAATTCTATAGTCATTTTATTTATTGATCTATTCACCCACCCACCCTTTATTTATTCATTTATTTTTTTGTTTGTTTATTTGTGTTTTTTTCAAGGCATTGGGGTTAAATGGCTTGCCCAAGGCCACACAGCTGGGTAATTATTAAGTGGCTGAGGCTGGATTTGAACTCAGGTACTCTTGACTCCAGGGCTGGTACTCTATCTTCTGAGCCACCTAGCTGCCCCACTTGTAGTTATTTTAAACGGGATTTCTCTTACTTTGTCTTTTTCCAATTTTTTTTTTGTTATTATACTACAGTGTTGATGCTTTGTCTATTTTTTTTTTTTTTGGTTTGTTTTTGAATCCTGGAACTTTGCAAAGGTATTGTTTCATTTAATTCATTAGTTGACTCTTTGAGTTCTCTAAGTTATTCATTTTATCATTTGTAAAAAGTGATGTTTCTTTCATCTTTGGTTATGTTTGATTCCCTCAATTTCTCATTCTTATTTCTATAACTAGCCTTTCCTGCTCAATAACAAAATAGTAGTAATGATAATTAACGTTCTTTCTTTGTTTTATTGGACAACTTTCTATAAATTCTCATTACTTGGGATGCTGACTCTCAGTATTTGATTTGTATTTTTTACTGTAGCAAGAAAAAGTCCATTTATTCCTGTTTTCCAATTTTTTTGCTTAATTATTAAACAGAAATAAGTTTTGTATCTTTTCAAGGTTTTTTTCTGCATCTCTTAATTTGCCGTTCTTGTTATTAATATGGTCCTACATTAGAGTCATATTATTCAGGTGCCTCCGAAATAATTTGTTTTCATTTCTTATGACACAAAGATATTCCATTACATTGCTGTAAAATAGTTTTTATTCTGTCGCTCCAATTTATGGTCCTTCACTTAGGTGCTTGCTAGTTCTTTGATTTTCAATTTTTTTTTTTTTTGCCTTTTAATCTTTCTTTAGGATCAGGATGTTTGTTTTGCTTCTGACTATTCCCTCCTCATTTTCTGCCCTCTTCACACCTTTTCCCAGTTTCCTTCTTGTTTCCTTGGTATTTATACACCAGACTCCTTGTGTGTTCAAATTTGCTTTGTTCATTTTAGGTGATATGTTTGTCTGATGCCTGCTCCCTCTATCTCTTTCTCAATTTTTTTGCATATTCTTCTCAACTATTCCAGGCATGAGAATTAGGAAATTTTGCCTTCTCTTCCTTTCTGTATCAGTCTGTTTCTTTTAACCTCCCTTTGTTTTCCATTCTTCAAGCCCTCAGAAAAGAAACAGTGAGCACCTAGGGATCTCTCTTTTAATAAAAAAAACACATTTTACCATTCATTGAAAAAAAATTTGAGTTCTATCCAATAAATTCTCTCCCACCAGTTACTTCGCCACCCATTGAGAAGGCAAGCAGTAGATCAGTTTTATATATGTATATATATATATATTTATATATATATATATTTATAAACTGTAAAACATTTCCATTTTATCTATGTTAACAAAAAGCAAGGATAATAACTAAACCTAAAAAAAATTGTACTTTGGTCTATTCTCATAGTTTAGAAGTTATGTCTCTGGAGATGGATAACATTTTTCATCATGAATATTTTGATGTCTTTGATAATTGTATTGATCAGAGTAGCAAAGTTATTAATTATGATATTGTGACTATTTTTAGTATCCTTCATTTTTTGCATCAGTTCATACAAAATTTTCCAGGTTTTTCTGAAATCATGCTTGTCATTTCTTATAGCACAAACATATTCTATTACAGTCACATACCACAACTTGTTTAGCCTTTCCCCAGTTGATCCCCTTAATTTCCAGTTCTTTGCCAACACAGAAAGTGCTGTAGCAAATATTTTTTGTCCTTTTAGACATTTTCCTTTTTCCTTGATCTTGTTGGGATATAGATCTTGTTATATATATTGCAGGACCAATATATTTAGTATAGTTTTGAAGCCTTTTGGCATGGTTTCTAACTGTCCTCAAGAACTTCACCAATTGGGGTGGCTAGGCTGGCAGCGTATAAAGCACCAGCCCTGGAGTCAGGAGTACCTGGGTTCAAATCTGGTCTCAGACACTTAATAATTACCTAGCTGTGTGGCCTTGGGCAAGCCACTTAACCCCATTGCCTTGCAAAAACCTAAAAAAAAACCCCAAAAACTTCACTAGTAGTACTTTTGTTTCCCAATTTTTCCACATTCCCTCCAGCATCTGTCATCTATCATTTTTTTTTAGGTTTTTTGCAAGGCAGTGGGGTTAAGTGGCTTGCCCAAGGCCACACAGCTAAGTAATTATTAAGTGTCTGAGGTGGAATTTGATTTCAGGTACTCCTTACTCCAGGACTGGTGCTCTATCTACTGCACCACCTCACTGCCCCTGTCATCTATCACTTTAGCCAATCTTTTGGGTTGACTGGAATCTCAGATTTTTAGTTTGCATTTTTCTAATCTACAGTGATTTAGAGAATTTTTCATGTAACTATTAATAACTGATTTATTTGACAGTTGAGGAATGGTTCCTATCTTTACATATCTGATTCAGTTTTCTATATATTTGAGAAATGGAGCTTTTATCAGAGAAGCTTTCTGTAAAATTTTCCCAAGTTTCTTTTTTTCCTTTTAATTTTGAATGCGTTAATATTTTTGTTAGCAAAACATTTTTAATTTAATATAATCAAAATTATCTGTTTTACTTCCACTGGTCCTCCCTCTTATTTGATCTTATATTCTTCCCTTATCCATTGATTTCACTGGTCCAATTCTCCACAGTCTCTACTTTGCTTTTGATATCAGCCTTTATATCTAAATCACATAATCATTTTGACCTTATCTTTATTATATGGTGTGAGATATTGGTTTAGACCATGTTTCTGCCAGCTTTTCAGTTTTTCTAATAATTGTTTTTTCAAACAGTGAATTCTTGCCTCCTCAAAACTTGAAATTGTAGGTTTCTCAAACTCTAGTTACTATACTCATTTACTACTGTGTTAAGGATACTATGTACCCAATCTGTTTCACTGATCCCTTACACTTTCTTAGCCAGTACCTGATTGTTTGAAATCCGGCCACTCCCCTTCATATTTTTCTCTTTGATTCCTTTGATCTTCTCCCCCCCCCCCCCCAGTCAATGGGGTTAAGTGACTTGCCCAAGGTCACACAGCTAGGTAAGTATTAATTGTCTGAGGCCAACTTTGAACTCAGGTTGTCCTGACTCCAGGGCTGGTGCTCTATCCACTGCGCCACCTAACTGCCCCAGATTCCTTTGATATTCTTGATCTTTTGTTCTTCCAAATGAATTTCATTATTATATTTTTCTAACAGTAAAATAATTTCATGACATGACACTGATGAAATAAATTAATTTAGGTATATTTGCAATTTTTATTATATTGCCTTTTGCCTGCCATTGACAGTGAACAATGATTATCTCTCTATTTGTGTGGAAGGTGTTTTGTGTCTTGGCAAGTAGACTCCCGAGTATATTATATTGTCTCTTCCTCCTGGACTTTGTGGGTAATATATGGAAATACTTATGATTTATATATCCTGAAACTTTGCTAAAGTTAATTGTTTTAACTAGTTTTTGTTAGTTGATTCTCTAAGTATACCACCATATCATCTGCAAAGAGTTACATAGTTTGTTTCCTCATTGCCTATTCTAATTCTATCCATTTCTTTTTCCTTTTTTTATTGCTATAGCTAGCATTTTCTAGTATAATTTTGAATAATAGTGTTGATAATGGATATCCTTGCTTCACCTCAGATCTTATTGTGAAGGCTTCTAGTTTATCCACATTTTACAGATAATGCTTGCTTTTAGTTTTATTTTAACTGTTTGTTTTTGCAAGGCAGTGGGATTAAGTGACTTGCCCAAGGTCATATGCCTAGGTAATTATTAAGTGTCTGAGGCTGGATTTGAACTCAGGTCCTCCTGACTCCAGGGTCGGTGCTCTATCCACTGTGCCACTTAGCTGCCTCTTGCTTTTAGTTTTAGATAGATCCTACTTAGCTATTTTAAGCAAGGCTCCATTTATTCCTATACTGTGTATTTTTAATAGGAGTGAATGTCATTTTTTGTCTAAAACTCTTTTGCACCTGTTGATAGAATCATGTTTTTGTTGTTTTTGTTATTGATGTGGTCAGTTGTGCTTTCAGTTTTCCTAATATTGAACTAGCCTTCAACTGTTTATTTTAAATGCCATCTAGTCATTGTATATGATCTTTATGATACATATTTTGATTTAAAACATTTAAAAATTTTGTATTGATATTCATTAAGGAACTTGACCTACAGTTTTCTTTCTCTGTTTTTTCCTCTCCTTGGTTTAAGTATCAAAACCATACTTGTATCATATAAGAAATTTGGTAGGACTCCTTCTTTTCCTGTTTTTCTAAATATTTTATATAATTTTGTGATTCCTTAAATGTTTGGTAGAATTCACATGTAATCCTTCTGATCCTGGGGAATTTTTTTTTCCTTGAGGAGTTTATTTATGGCTTGCTCAGTTTCTTTTTTCATAAGATAGGGTTATTTAAATATTCTTTTTCCTATTCTGTTTAGACAGTTTTTGTAAATATTTATCCATTTCATTTAGATTGTCAGATTGCTTTAATTTCATCTTTATTGATAGTACATTCATCCTCTTCATTTTTGATACTGGTAATTTGATTTTCAATTTTTTTATATCAAATCAACCAATGCTTTGTCTATTTTATTGGTTTTTTAGTTTAAAAAAGGAATGTCCTAATATAATACAATATGATAAATTGTTATATATAATATAATGATATAGTAATAATATTCTTTTCTGTTTTCTAAGTTCAATTTTATTAATTTCTCCATTGATTTCTTTTTAGTTTTTTTGCAGGGCAATGGGGAGGAGTGACTTGCCCAAGGTCACACAGCTAGACAATTATTAAGTGTCTGAGGCTGGATTTGAACTCAGGTCTTCCTGACTCCAGGGCTGGTGCTCTATTCACTGCGCCACCTAGCTGCCCCTAGGAATTGATCTTTCGGAATTCCATTTTGATGTTTGATTCGGAATTTTTAATTTTTTTTCTAGTTTAGTTGCATGTCCAGTTCATTGATATGTTCCTTCTCTCTTTTATTGATATGTGCATATAAATATATAAGTTGTCTCTAGGGCACTGCTTTGGTTGCATCCCCCAAATTTTGGTATGTTATTTCATTGTCATCATTTTCATTACTGAAATTATTGATTGTGTCGGTGATTTATTCTTTTCTTTGTGATTCCTGAACTGATTACTATTTTTATTTTATTATAACCTGTCAAGGATATGTTTACTTTTTTACCTTTTTTTTTGTCATATTTGTTTGTAGTACTTCTGTGCTCTAATACATGTCAGTTCTTGTAAAAGTAACATGAAGTGCTAAGCAATATGTATATTTGACAGTTCCACTTAGAAGATGCCATAAATCTTTTAGCTTTATTTTCTCCAGCATTTTGTTAAGTTCTTACCTACAATTAAGAGAAGAGGACCATGGAAATTGTTTCATTTATTGTTTGTGTGTTCTAACTATTTATTATAGATTTAGATGCTAAGGTTTTGGAGAATATATGTTAAATATTGATGTTGATTTGTTTTATATAGTTCCTTTTTAGCTTTCTATACCTCATTTATGCCTTTTTAGATTTTATATGTTTTAGTTTTGTCTGATTGCATGATTGCTACTCATGACCTTTAGAATTCACTTGATTCATAGTACATTTTTTCCTAGCCCTCATTTTTATTCTGAGCCTTTACATTTTAAAACTACTTCTAATTAGCGATAGATATAAATTTGCTTTTTTAAAAAATTAGGATTTGTTTTCTACCTATTTCTTGGTAAATTCAGTACTGTATCTCTTCAGTTTTTGTAGCTTAATCAGTTTTAAGATTGTCTCTTCTTCTTTCCCTTTACACTCAAGCTACCTTCTCCCATTGATTACCCTTTTCTCTAATTTTGGAGTTTGCTATTTAGTTCATTTTCCTTTCTTTTTTTTTTTAAATCTACTTATCTAATTCTAACCTTATTTTTTCCTCTTAGTTAAGTATTCAAGTTGAATCTTTCTTCTCCTCCCCTTCAACTTCTTTTATAAGTTTTTAAAATTTCTTTTTTTATCTTTTTCCAAAAAGAATTTCTCTTTCATTATTTATTTTCCCTTTCCCTATTCTAGACTTTTGTTCTTTAATTCATGGCTCTTATACTTATTTAGTACTTCTTTATTCTTTGTATTCTTAACATTAATTAAACTTTTGAGATACCTACTTTGAGTTGCCACTCTTTAACAATTTTAGAATAAGGATTTGCCAGATCTGCCTGTCTACCTAAGGAAATAGTTGTTTGTCCTCTCTGAGCCTCCTTGGTTCCTTAATTATAAAATAAAATAAATGGCTAGGTGGTTCAATGGATAGGTTCTGGCTCTGGATTTGGGAAGACCTGAATTAAATTTGGCACTGAAACTTTGCCTTACTTTGTGGTCCTCGACCAGCCCTGTAATACTTCTCTGTCTCAGTTTACTTAACAGATAAAATAAAGATCACATCTCTCATTTCCAAGATTATTTTGATGATCAAATGAAATAATCTCAGGAAAGTGCTTCCCCAGTTGCCTGGTCCAGAGTCAGGGGTGCTACATAAACGTTTGGTCTTTCTTCCTTTTGTCTGTAGAATACAGGGTCCTGTGGTCCTGGGTTCTCTAAGGTCAGGATCCTATGAAGTACCTGAGAAAAGTTGAGAAGATAGTGTTCTGAGAAAGCCACTGACTTTTTGTATAATATAATTTGCCATTTACTTATTTAAGAACTAAATAAGTAAAACAGCACCCTATTGAATAGTGCTCTACCCAAGTGATAAGTGTTATAATAAAGTACACCTTATCACTTATAGTTTTTTCCAGCTATTAAAGAATGTGACTCTCCTCTTGGTATTGTTACTATGCATTTAATAAAACTTAGTTCCTCCTACCAATTATTAGAGGATTTTATTTCATGCCCAGATCGTAAGATCTCTTTTTCTCTGCTTGCCAAGAAATCTCTTACCTAAATTGGCTACCTACATTTTGGCAAATGTTTCTAAGCTCTCTGTTTTTCAAGCATTCAGTTATTTCACCTGTTTTGCATTCTGAGAAGAAGCAACAATGATAGTTTTTTCAAGGAACATAGTACACTTTGAAAGTAAATGAACAACAATGCTACCATTAGTCACACAATGACTGAATGCCACTAGTACATTCATCATCATGTTACAAGGCAGAGTAAAGAACTAGATCCTCTTTAGTGGGTTTTAATAATTTAAATATCTGTGAAAGAAATGGATATGTCAAAAACAGGAAGTCTTCAGTTTGGGAAATCATTCGTGATTGTGATGAATAATTTGTCATAGTTAATTAATAGGAAAATAGTGACTGGTGGGTTAGTTCTGGTATTTTACTTTTACTTTAAATCATCCCTTACTTTTACTTTACTTTACTTTAAACCACCCCTAAAAAAATACAAACCTCTTATGGGGCAGACTACCACTCAACATGCTATTTTCCTTATCATAGTTCTTAAGTCAGTAAATGTCTAACCTATCATATAATCAAAAGAATCCTAAAAATTATAATGATGCAGCATGTTTTCTGGTTCTAAGTTCTGTCATAAAGGATAGGAAGAAGACTCATTCTTGGTTAGAAGCTCAATTTACCACATTGTATTATTCAAAATAACTTTATTGACAACATTCCAGACTTACTAGTTTGCTGCCTAAACATATTTGATGTTTCAAGACAAACTCGAGCACCTGCCGTGTCAAATACAGTAAGAAATATAATAAGAAATATTATATGTGTAATATATAACATAATAAAAAATTACTTAATATGTTGGGGTTTTTTTTTTTCAAAACTCCAAGACCTCTAAGGTTTGACTAGAAGTCTTCATACTTTCCCGGATTTTGAGTACATATTATAAATTGCTTGAGAAGCTCCAGTAAATGTGCTGAATTCTTGAGATTAAGAGTAAAAATAGTCTACATCTAGACTTCACTTAGCCAATTCTTCAAATCCTTCTACTTGATGGGAAATATTACTATTATATAGGAAACTAATAAGCATTCATTTCTTTGTATCAGTGGTTTTACTAACTACCACAGTCTTTAAGAAAAAAAATTAATGAGCAAAACTCTATTTTCTCTTTTTCAACTTCTGCCCTCATGAGAAAAAAAAACAGGAAGAGAAAAATTCTTTGTAATAAAACTGCATAATTGAACAAAAACAGATTTCTGCTTTAGGAAAAATATATGTTTTGTTCTACACCCTAAGTCTTTGATCTATCAGGAGGTGAGTAGTATCATTCATCGTTGTTCTTCTGAAATCTTTGTCAGCCAATGTATTACTAGAATTATTGAAACTTTCAGCATTGTTTTTACAATTTGATTGTTATTGTATAGTTGTTCTCCTGGTTCTGCTCACTTCATTTTGCATTATGTCATTCAAGTCTTTCCTGTTTTTTCTGAAATCATTTGCTAATTTATTATGACAATAATATTCTATTAATGGATATACCACAATCTCTTTAGTTTCTCCAGTTGATATTCCTAATTTATCATTCTTTGCAACTACAAATATTTTTGTAAAATTTTTTGTATACAAATGTATCTTTTTTGCTTTGACTTCTTTGGAATACAGGTCTGGTATACATTATTATCTGCCAGTATCCATATATGCAACTTCAGACTCAACCTTGATCCTTCCTTTTTCCTCATCATTCTCCCACCTCTGTAAATCTTCACTTCTCAACTATACCCATATAATAACTTCGATCATATTCTTTCCCATTACACAGCTATTGCTTTAGATCATCTCATCCAGGCTATTATAATAGCCTCCTAATTTGTCTCCCTAAACCAATCTTTCTCTTATCATCCACTTTACACAGAGCTACCAAAATCATTTTTTTTAAAGCATGGATTTCTCTGTGGCTCAAAAATCTTTAGCGGCTTCTTATGTCCCTAGAATAATATGTAACAACACTTTTTTTTTTTTGTCATTTAAAGACTACCCCCAACCCCCACTTGACTTACTATCTTTGCCAAACACATTCCATCTCTCTTTGCACAAACTATCCCTCAGACTACATATTCCCTCATCCTATTTGCTTTTTAGAATCCTTACTGCCCTTCAAGGCTTAGCTCAGCTTCCAGTTCCTATAGGAATGGTTCTCAGTCTTTTTTTATGTGGCAATGCTAACTTTTACTTAGTAGTGAAAGTAAAAATGAAGTTTTTTTTCTTTGCCCAAATTAACCAAACTTCAGAAATCTGTCCACAGACCCCTTGGGAGACTCTGAACTGGGATTAAGAAACCTTGTTGATTAGGAAACTTTTCTTTATCTTCTTTACTGTTTTTGCATGTTCTTCCTCTCTTCCTCTACCCTGCAAATTACTTTGCATGGTCCTACATTATATAACCTATGTAGGAAACATTCCAGTAGTGGTCCTTGAGAGGACTACCATTTTTGTTTTTAAGATTTTTCAAAGCAATGGGGTTAAGTGGCTTGCCCAAGGCCACACAGCTACATAATTATTGTCTGAGGTTGGATTTGAACCCAGGTACTCCTGACACCAAGGCCGGTGCTCTATCCACTGCGCCACTTAGCCACCCCAAGGACTACCATTTTTGTTCTATATATCATGAATGCTTAGGACAGTGACTTACACATACTTATGAATCATCAGTTTTCTCACCCCATCCCCATCTCATTCTGTGAGTCCCTGTGGAGGATCATCCTTCCAGTTTTGCTAAGGATGCTCCTCTAAATTTTTTAAAAAATTAATTCATTTTTCCAACCACATGCAAAGATAGTTTTCAACAATTTTTTGGTAAGGTTTTGAGTTTTACATTTTTTCGTCTCTTCTTGATAAGGAACAATCTAATATAGGTTATACATGTATGTTAAACACTATGTTAAACATGCTTCCATTATTGATCATATGAAGGAAGAATCATAAGAAAAAGAAAAAAGTGAGTTCTCTAGATTTTCTAACATGATTACTAATAATAGTGCAAACGATCCATTGTTATCCCTTACTTTAACTGTGGGACCAGTCCATCTCCTTTTCTAGGAGGAAATATATTCCTTCTAACATCCTCTAAGTGATTTTTCCTGCACAGCTCTCTTTGTAGTATTGTATGTGGTCTACTCATTCTCATCACTGTCCTTTTCTGTTGCCCTTTGGGTAATTGTGGTATTCTCTGGACAGACTGGAATTCTGTGATTGTTTTGGAACTGTGTTGAAGGAAGTAGAGATCTGTTGGTGCAAGGCTCTGGAAGAGGCAGATCAAGTCAGTAAGCATTAAATGCTTGTTAATGGCCAGATTCTGTTTGGTATTGGAAACACAAATGAATAGAACAAGAAACTGGAAGAGAGGAAGACTCAGGAGATTTGGCTGGTCTGAGCATCTTCTTTCCAGTGGGTGTTATAGAATGGACTAGCCAGGAGGAGGAAGAGACCCAGGGGCAGAGGAGATTTCCAGTGTGAAATAACCTAGGGCTGGAGGGGCTTCCCAGGGTAGAGAGAGTCTACAGGACAGCCTGCAGAGACATTGTATGAGACTCCTTAGGAGCTAGAAACATTGACAGAATTGGATGAATGGGGAGCACATCAGTTTAAAAAGTGTTAAAGGCGAGATACTTACTCTCCTGCTCCTACACACTTCAGCACTGTTCAATTTGGAACTTCCAGAAGAACTACTCTAGGTTTCCCCACAAATAAAGCTTTATGCTGAGGGCTTGATCTAGTCTTCCATAAATTGTTCTCTGAGTCTCCCAGCTCAAATTAAAGAAGTAGTCTTCCAGTACACATTCTAAGAGACTGTGATACCACATACATTGTAGGAACTTCATAATGAAATATTAGGTTAAGTTGAATTCTCTTAGATTTTTCCCCTTGTTTGGATGTACTTAAGAGTTCTCTCTAGGAAATTATTAGATTGGTAAGAACTATGTCATACTTTTCTGGTTTCTCTCACAATGATTTATATATTATTAGTGATATGAAAGGTGATTAATAAGTACCTGTGGACTAATTAAATAATGTATTTCACAGCAGGGTAAGTATTGAGACTATGTAGTCTGCTAAGAAAAGATTATTGTTGATTTTCCAAGAATCTAAATAAAATGTACCTTTACCTGAATATGCTCAAAAGAGAATGATTGTGTTTCTTTAATAATTCAAAAGAATATAACATACTGCAGCAGCTACTCTATTAGCATTAACCACAAAAGTGACTATTAAAATATTTCATGTTGTCAGAATGTCAATTAAAACTATTTTCAGAAAAGTTCTTTTTTTATGAAGACAATGATCAAGGTGTGAGTACAATTTCCTAATTCAGTGAATAAGTACACATAAAATTCTTGAATATCCCTCTCTCCCAGGAGAATAGAACTATCTTCCTCACTTCTGTTTAAGTAAAAAAAGAAAATTCCCACTAAATCTACCCATTTCCTATGTCATCTTGGCTCTGTCCCCCAAATGTACTTTTGAATACAGCCAGGTAGATAACCTCCTGAATTCATAGCAATGACTCAACTGTTCTGTTTTCTAAAAGGCACAGGAAGTTGTCAGCAATAATAGAAAAATAATATTAACATGTATAAAACTTTTGATAGCTTATGAAAGCCTTGATTTTCACCTGATAGTTGTAACAGTTCTCTAAGGCATATAATTCACAATATTTCTGTCTAAAATTAAAAATATTGAGGCAGAGGGGGAAAGTGACTTGCCTATGGTTAAAGAACTTGTAAGCATTCAAACCATTCAAACTCAGGATTGTCCTGACTCCAAGTCCAGGATTCCTTCTTTTTTACTTTACCAAAGTAAAGCACACTGGAGCTAGCAGCAGGGTCATTCTTCATTCCAACAAGGTATAAGAAGTAAGCACAAGGTACAAAATGTTAGGGAAAGGTGGGGAAAGCAGCAGATGTAATCTAGAACTCCCTAAAGCACCCTCTCATCCTCAAAAATAACCTAGCACAACAGGGTTTTGCTCCTGCTTCAGAAGCATTATGGCTTCTAATCTGAAAAAAGGAGATTTCTAATTTCCCCAGCATGTTTGTCAGGGACAAAAAAGGTTTTTTACTTCAGGCTCCAGTCATCCAAGTGGAGAGGCCTCCCGCAGCTCTGTCTGGCTCTTGGCTGCAGATTTCTTGAAACACAGAGGCTCTCAGAAGAGGTTTCTTTATACCCATACAAACAGCTAGGTTTCTCTCAGCAGGGATCTGCTCTTTTCGCTCCCCTACCAGTTGATAGATATGACTACTACTGCGTTAACAATCTGGAAGACGAGGGGCTACTACTGTGATCACGGTCTGAAGTGATGCCCTGAAAGGAGCTCTTGCCCACCTGAAAGGTAGCTATACCACATCTTAGTACCTATAATTCTAGCTCACTATGGCCTAAGAATTGGATGGTTCATAGTTAAAGGGTCAAACCTAGGACAACCAGAAAGATGGACCTGGAATATCATGAGCTGTTCCCTTTCAGAGATTTGTATTTTAGAGCACATTCAACACTTTTATTTTATCCCAATAAGTAGAAAGTGAACACAGTACAGTGGGTAAAGAGCTGGCCTCTTCCCACAGTACAGTGAGAAGACCTGGGTTCAAGTTGTACCTCCTGACATATGAGGGTTGTGGTCACTTGGCTTCTCAGGACTCTTGGTCTGGGTCAAACCCAATTAGGAACAGGGTCACTTTCCTACACATAAAGCTCCCTGCTCGTGCATAATGCCTTGGAAAACCATATATTATCATTATCTGTTATTATCATTATCATTATTTTATTGTACTTTTTCTTTAGCTTAAGTATTTCCTAGTTAAATTCTGGTTTGAGCTGCATTTCAAGAGTGTTGCCATGGGCCTGTGGGCTGCATGTGTGACACCTCTCTAGGCAGCTCTTTAAGCCTGTAAACTGCTGAGAAGTTGCCCACCTGCTCTAGTCAAGGAATTTTGTCCCTCAAGAGTTCCTTATACCAATGAAATCACTGGCTCCTAATATATAATCACATGAGGAAGATGGTATGAATATTACTGCTGCTTCACAGCTACAGAAGCTATAACTTGAAAAGGATAAGGCATAATTGGGACTGATAATCATTATGCTTTCTACTTTTCTATGTGTAAACTTGAGATACTCTTAATAATAAAAGTTTAAACACTCATATCACCTCTGATTATATATTTTGAACTCATAAGAAAAAATAAAATGAAGAGTTGTTGAACCTAGCAATTTTTTGGCATAACTTAGATGAAGGGATAGAGATTTATTAAACTTGTCAATTAAAAAACCCAACACCTATTAAACTTTCACAATCTACTCTTTTGACCTAGTCCAACATTCCTGTTACCCAGGTACCTGCAGGGATGTAATATGGAATACCTCCTTCATCCCCAAATATTATCCCCTTCTCCTCCAAGGGAAGACTTCCTTGCTATAAGGAGTACTCTTTTCACTTGGTCTTGCATAGGTTCTCTTGAGCAGTAGTGAGGGAGTCTTGCGTACCATCTTTCATTTTTAGTGTGATTTATGAGTGAAGCAGGATAAATAGACAGGAATGGGCTGTGATCTAGAGATCACACACACCTTTTTTCTTCCAGACTTTACTCTTTCTATCAAGGATGACCACCCTTCTGCTTATCTAGGTCTGTGGTTGCAATGTATCTTAAACTCCTTTAATTCAACATATATATCCAGTTCAATCTTGTTGCTACAGCCTCCACAACACCTCTGGTATCTGTTCTCTCTCTTCACCCAGTCATTACCCTGAGTCTAATCTCTGTATCTCTTACACCTCATCTCTCCTCTCTAGTAAATCCTTCCTATAGTTGTCTAAGGGATTTTCTTCTAAATCATTTTTCAAATTATTATTTTATTTTCCCCCAGTTACATGTTAAAGCAAGTTTTAACATCCTTTTTTAAACTTTGTGTTTAGAATTCTCTTTCTTCCCACCCCATTCCCTTTCATTGAGAAAGCAAGTTATTAGATATCATTTAAAAATGGGTAGTCATACAAAACATTATCATAATTGTCATATTGTGAAGGTAAACATACCTCCCCCCAAAAGAAAGAGAGACCTCAAGAAAAATAGAGTTAAAAAAACAGTATGTTTTAGTTTATTCAGACCATCAACTCTGTCTTTGGGGATGGATAATATTCTTTATCATAAGTCCTTCAGAGCCATCTTGAGACATGTCATTGCTGAGAAAAGGAAAGTCATTCAAAGCTGATCATCCTACTACATTGCTATTACTTTATATATAAGTACATTTCTCATTGTATCTGCTCATGTAAGTCTTTTCAAGTTTTACTGAGAGCATCCTGTTCACCATTTTTTTAGCAGAATAGTATTCCATCATAATCACATACCTCAGTTCATTCAGCCATTCCCCAATTGATGGTCATCCGTTCAATTTCCAGTTCTTTATCACTAGAAAAGAGCTTCTATAAATATCCTTATACATATAGATTCTTTTCCTTTATGTTTTTCATCTTTTCTGGAATATAGACCTGGTAGTGGCATTGCTAGGTCAAAGGGGTAGGCACGGTTTATAGCCCTTTGGGCATAGTTCCAAATTGCTCTACAGAATTGTTGAATCCTTTCACAACTCCTCCAACAGTGCATTAATGTCTCATTTTCCCTACATCCCTCCCAACATTTATCATTTTCTCTTTCTGTCCTATCAGCCAATCCAGTAGGTATAAGGTTGTATCTTAGAATTGTTCTCCGATTGTTTCTACAATCATTGGTGAGTTAGGACATTTTTTTTTTTTATTATGGCCATAGATAACTTTGATGACTTCTTCTGAAAACTGTTCATTTCTTTTGATCATTATCAATTTAGGAATGGATCTTATTTTTTTATATATTTGACTCAGTTCTTTGTGTTTGAGAAATGAGGTCTTTATCAGAGAAATTTGTTTCTTTATCTTTATTTTTTTCAGGGAGTTAATATTGTTAATTGTGTTTCCCTTAATCTTATTCCCTCACTTCCAGTTATTCTATTCTCTCTTTTCTTTCATCCTGTCCCTCTTCAAAAGTGTTTTGCATCTGACTACCTCTCCCACAATCTTCCCTCCCCTTGTTTCTCCCATCCCCAGGGATTTTCCTAAAGCATAACTCTGAACTGTATTCTTTTCCTGTTCAGTAAACTCCCAAATGATTTCTTATTGACTGTAGTATCAAATATAAATCCCTTTTTGTCATTGTAATCCCTTAAAAGCCAGGTCCCACCTACCTTTCCAGCTTTCTCCTACATCCTTTCCCTTCCTGACCTCCACCCTCCTGCACACCTGGCCTTCTGGAAGTTCTCCACCCCAATACCATTTCCCTTCTCTGGACCCTCTGTGATCCAGACCTGCAGTGTGTGCCCTTCTCACTTCTGGGGCTCAGTATTCCCCAGGAGACTTCAGAACCCAGCTCAATACCAGTTTCTCCTGGAAGCACCTCCCATTTCCTGCGGCTTCTGGGTCCTTTCCTCTCAAAATTAATTAATATTTATTGTGTAAGTATTTTCTTACCTATTTTTCTCCATATTGTTTACCCCAAAGAGAACATAAACTCTTTGTGGACAGAGGCTATTTAATAGTTTTGTATCTTTTGCACCTAGCAAAAAGTGCTAAACCTTTAACACATCACCTGGCAAAAATATTTATTGTCTGAATTATTGTTGGATGAAACTTTTGAACCAATGAAATTGCTAAGTATTTGAGAGATTCATATACACACTTAGCAGCTAGATGGTGCAGTGGTTGAGTTCTGGTCCTTCCTTTCTTGTTGTTGAGTCATTTCAGTCATGCCCAAGTTTTTGTGGCCCTATTGGGGCTGTTCTTGGAAAAGATTCTGAGTCTTTCTGACTGCAGACACCATACTTTGTCTACTAGTTCACCTAGGGGCCCAGGTAACCTCTGTCTGCCCCAGTTTCCTCTACTATAATGGGGGATCAAAATAGCCTCTATTTTTATTTGTTGTTGTGAACCTTAAATAAAATAATATTTGTAAAGTATGTAACTAACAGTGCTTGACACTTAGTGGGCATTTTAATAAATGTTTATTCTCTTACCTCTTAACTAAATATCCAAATTCATGAAACAAGCTACAGTAAAAAAAATATCTTTGAAAAAAATGGGGAAAAGGAATGCTACAATTCAAAAACATTTTTAGAGTTCTAAATTCAAGTATTGGCAAAAATGTAGATATTACACCATGAAGAGTTTATTTAGAAAGGACTAGACTACTAACTTCTAAAAAATGCAGAGGAAAAAAATATAGAAAGACTAGCCAACACATTAATCAGGTCCACTAGCTAAGTGTTCCATGTCCATAGTCACCCAACTTTACCACCCCAGGTAGTGAGTTCTCATATCTCTCCTATAGGACCAAGCTTGGTTAGTTTAATTAGAATGTTTAGATTGAGTTATTTTCTCACCATTTATATCACTGTTGTCTTTGCATATATTGTTTTCCTTTTTCTGTTTACTTTACATGTCATAATTCTGCTAAGGGCTTCCTATATTCTTCACATTATTTCTTTCAGTACAGTAATAGTCTGTCACATTCAGAGAGCATAAGCTGTTTAGCCAATCCTTAGTTGATGAGTAACTACTTGTTTCTCATTTTTTGATACTACAAAAAAAGTGCTTCTATAAATATTTGGGTGTATATTAGACCTTTCTATCTTAATCTCTGTGGGACATATGCCTGGTAGTGGGATCTCTGTCAAAGAATATAAACATTTAGTCACTGTCTTAACATAATTCCAAGTTATTTTCCATTATGGTAGGATCGTTACAAATCCACCAACAGTCTATTAACAATTAGTCAAAAAAACATTTATTAAATAATTACTTCATTGTAGGCACTGTTCTAGTTTCTGGGGATACAAATATAAGAATTGAAAGAATCTCTGTTGCAAAGAATTAACATTCTAATGGAAGACAGCAAGTACATAATTAAATATATACAGATAGAAATACAAAGAGAATAAATTCAAAGAGATTGAATGCCTGAGGAAGACTATTAGGAGAAATTAGGACAGGTATCAGGAAAAGTCTTCTTGTGTAGGATTTGGGTTGTGTCATAAGGAAGATAGAGATCTGGGGCATTCCAGTGCTGCGGGACAGCCAGTGGCAAATGAGTGGAAGAAGATCAGTCTCTCTCAGGGGCAGTTATGTGGTGCAGAGTTAGGAGGACCTGAGTTCAAATTTGGCTGCAAATACTCAATACTTACCTAGCTGTGTGCCCTTGGACAAATCACTTAACCCCACTGCCTTGTGAACCCCACCCCCCAAAAAAAGACCACTCTAATCAAATCACAGAGTATGAAAGGGCTTTGTGAGGCTTAACAAAGGCATTTGTACATTATTTTATTATAGAGGCAATAGGGAGCCACTGAAATTTGCTGAATAAAGGAATGAAATGTTCAGAACCTTGCTTAAGGAAAATCAGGTTCAAGAATGGATGATGGGGCGGCTAGGTGGCGCAGTGGATAAAGCACCGGCCTTGGAGTCAGGAGTACCTGGGTTAAAATCTCAGACACTTAATAATTACCTAGCTGTGTGGCCTTGGGTAAGCCACTTAACCCCATTTGTCTTGCAAAAACCTTAAAAAAAATGGATGGAAATAGAGAGATCTGCTAATTAGGAGACTGCAGTAAGCCAGAGTAGAGTAGAGATTGAAAAGAGTAGCAGACTTTTTTTTTTAATGTTCTCATATCATCACAATCCCTCCAGCATTTATTAGTTCATCTTTTATCTTCTTTGCCAGGTAGCTGAATGTGAGGCAAAACTTCAGATTTATTTTGATTTGTTTTTTCTTTTTTAATTAGTGATTTGGAGCAGTCTCTTGATAGTTTGTCATTCTTTTTGAGAACTGCATATTGATATCCTTTGACCACTTATCATTGCCTCAGGAGTAGCTTTTGGCATTATACATATCTGTTAATTCCCATACATCATAGAAATCAAACAAATGTGACTTTTTTTTTTAAGGTTTTTGCAAGGCAAATGGGGTTAAGTGGCTAGCCCAAGGCCACACAGCTAGGTAATTATTAAGTGTCTGAGACCGGATTTTAACCCAGGTACTCCTGACTCCAAGGCCGGTGCTTTATCCACTGCGCCACCTAGCCGCCCCAAATGTGACTTTTTAACAGTGAATGAATAATAAAGTACTTCTTTTTGAAAGAACTGTGCTATGGGAAAAGCATTTTGAAAGTAATTACCTAGCTGTGTGGCCTTGGGTAAGCTACTTAACCCCATTTGCCTTGCAAAAAAACTAAAAAAAAGTATATAAGAAATAAGAAAGTATGTTTAGAAATATTTGCACTATTATGTGATTTTGTTGCTCCAAAAGATGTAAAGATGTCACCTATACTTTCAAATATGCATACTGTGAAAAAATGATATAGAATTTTCTAAAATGTTTAGAAAACTGCCAGATTAATAATTTGATATATTTTGAATTCATTTATTGAATATTAAAATTCAGCATCTTTGGATATCAGGAAAAGATGGAAATTTGCTATCAGAATTTCAAGAAAAACCTTTGCAAAATTGCTAGTTAAGATTATAAAGTGATGGGGCGGCTAGGTGGCGCAGTGGATAGAGCACCGGCCCTGAAGTCAGGAGTACCTGAATTCAAATATGACCTCAGACACTTAATAATTACCTAGCTGTGTGGCCTTAGGCAAGCCACTTAACCCCATTGCCTTGGAAAAAATGTAAAAAAGCCCCCCAAAAACAAAAAACCCTTAAAAAAAGATTATAAAGTATCATGATGTGGTATAATACATTTTTTCTAGATAGAGCTATGTATGCAAGAGATACAGTTTCATTTGTAAAAGTTATATAAAAATCAAATATGAAAATCGACTGAATATGAGTATAATTAGCAATAAGCCTTACATATGTATTGGGCACAAATTCAGTTTTTTATTTATTTATTTTTTACTGTTAAGGGCCTGTGATTAAAAAGTTTAGAGATAACTCTGCTAGGATTCTCCATCTATTACACAAAACTTATAAGAGAAACTGTGAATAGAATTCTTCTAGTCATCATCAGAAAAGGCAATGAGGTCAGTTTGGCATTACTCATTCTTGAAGCTAAGTTGAGATTTGTGATCATTACTTCCTCTTCGAGATGGTAATAAATCATTCCTTTAATAAGGTCTTTTCAAATCTGGCCAACTTTGTGAATTCTATTCTTTCCTTTAAAAAAAAAACCAAGAAAATATTTGCCATTCTCTAGTTGAGAACAATTGCTCCTATTCTCCAAGATCTTTCAAAGTTGTGTGTTATATATCAGACAATTCTGTATTTGTTATCATGAAAACCTGAATTCAAACCTGTTTCAGATTCTTTGTGGCCTTAGGCAAGTTACTTATCCTTTATATGTCTCCATTTCTTCTGTTTTTTAAAAAAAGGGTATTAAAAACAGCACCTATTTTATCCAATTATATATGGAATCAAATGAGATAATATATGGAAAGCATGTTTAAACCTTAAAGTACTGGTACCTATCTATAACTATTCTTATTTTGATTGTTTTGGTATTATCATATCACAGGCAAAAACATCATTCAAATCAACCAGTTATTTCAGTGTCTTGGAATACAATTCTTCAGTTCTTCTGGTTTTGGTACATTTTATGGGCTAGGTATTATCTACTTATTTGGGGTTTGACCTCCCTGTGAACCATTTTTGTTCTGATACTTCTATTTAAAATATCATTCTCTTTAGTAGAGAAAAAAGAAACCAAATAAGCATAAATACTTTTGTCTTTAAAATTTCAGCAGCAGCCTTTTCCCATTTAAAATTTTCTTCTTTTTCACAGTAAAGCTCAAAACAAAAACATTCTCCCACCAGTCACTTATTCTGCACTTTAATACTACTTCAGCATTCATTTGAAAAAAAAAATGACCAAAAGACTGAATAAATAGAAAGTTCAAGTGAGAGTTTTCAGTAAATTGATATTTCTTTATGTGCTTTGATTTTAGAAAAGTGAGTATTTAACTGTCCTATTGAAGGGAGGGAATGAATTCTACCAACTGAGAGGCCAAAATCCTAACTTACTAGAGACTATAAAATCATGACAAGGAATAGGCCTTATCCAAAACAGTCACTTCATATGTGCCTATTGAAATTGAATTCTTTTCTTGGTCAAACTTAAAAGTTATTTAATTTTTCATAGCATTGAGCAAGTCATAGAACCTAATTTTGTTAGCCAATTTGATAATGAAAGTTTAAAATTATAAAGATTAGTGCTAACTTCTCTGCAGGTGAAAGTTTATCTGTTATCTATGAACAAAATGGTAAATTACACCAAATTAATAGAAATGGAAAATGTAGTAAAATATGCTGACTAATAAAAATTGAAGAGAACAGAACTGCATCAGCTATAGAGACAATTATGCAAATAATATTAAGCATTTCAAAACCTGGACAAATACATAGATGTTCAGAAAAATGTGAAAAGCAAAAGGACAATATTTTCTTATGTTTAATATGCACTTTTAAAAAATAATAATGAAATGTATTATCATGGTTCAATTGTATACCAAAAGATCCCACCACACTACACCACAACCACCTACCCAAGAACTTGATTGGTTTTAGAATTATAAAGTGTTGAATAATGACACAGCAATTATGCAAGTTTGCATTTAAAAAAATATCTATATGATAATTATTAACTAAAAGAGGAACTATAAGACATTTACAAAGATAGTATTAAAAATGTATATTATCCCTTTTGCCTGCCTTAATGTTTTTTAGTCATGTTTCCTGAAATTCTGCCCAAAGCATGCTTTCATTTTAGATCTACTATCAATCAATTCCTATCAATGATGTTTTTAAAATTACGTTTCTGTAATAACCTTGATCCAATTGGCCATTAAACTAGAGCAATAAACTGTCATTTAGAAATGAGTAGTTTATGAAATGCATAAAAAGTTTCAGGACATTTAGTTATGTTTATAACTAAATACTTTTTTATTGTCAACTTTTTTATTTTTTCCATTTGTAGAGATAATTTTTAACATTGATTTTTTTGTTAAGATTATGAGTTTCATATTTTTCTCTCACTTTCCCTTTACTCCTCTCTTCCTAAGACAGCAAGTAACTGACAATAGGTTAAAAATATACAGTCAGGGATGGTTAGGTGGCTCAGTGGATAGAGCACTGGCCCTGGAGTCAGGAGTCCCTGAGTTCAAATCCTGACTCAGACACTTAATAATTACCTAGCTGTGTGGCCTTGGGCAAGCCACTTAACCCCATTTGCCTTGCAAAAACCTAATATATATATACATATATATATATATATGTATATATATTATATATATATATATATATAGTCATATTAAATGTATTTCCATTTTATCCATGTTATGAAAGAAGAATCAAAGGGGAAAATAATATGAGAATGAAAAAAAAACCAAAAACTAAATTAAAAAGGTGAAAATAATATGCTTTGGGCAGCATTCAGAATCTATAGTTCTTTCTCTAGATGTGAATGGCATTTTAGACTTGCCTTTTAGAATTGTCATTGCTTGCTATGTTGTTGAGAAGAACTAAGTCCATTGTAGTTGATTATCATACAGTGTTAAGTGTTGCTGTGTACAGTGTTCTTCTTGTTCTGCTCACTTCACTCAGTATCAGTTCATGAAAGTTTTTTCAGATTTTCCTGAAATCCCTGTGCTCATGATTTCTTGCAAAACAATTGTATTCCATCACATTCATATAACATCAGCCATTTCTCAATTGATGAGTATACCCTCCTTTTTTTGCCATCTCAAAAATAGCTGCTATAAATTTCATGTTGGTCCTTTTCCATTTTTATGTTCTTTTTAGAATATGGATCTAACAATGGTATTGCTAGATCAAAGAGTATATACCTTTTGATATAGTTCCAAATTGCTCTCCAGAATGGTTGGATCAATTCACAATTCCATGAACAGTGCATTCAACTAAATGCACAAGGTCTTAAAAAACTAAATTCAGAAATGATCTCTCTTTCACGTATGTACTTTAATTGTTTTTTCTTTTCCTCCCCATTATCCTTCTATTCTCCATTCTATCAGAAGTGGTTTCAGAATCCTTGAACTAGCCTATCTTTGTCTGTCTCAGTTTTATTTTTCTCACTAAGATCTTTGATATTGTCAAAATTCCTTTGGATCACTTCTCCTGCTTTCATCTTTGCCTTTCTATATATTATTCTTTTTAAAAAAAATTAAGGCAATGGGGTTAAGTGACTTGCCCAAGGTCATACAGCTTGGCAATTATTAAGTGTCTGAGGTCGGATTTGAACTCAGGTCCACCAGACTCCAGGGCCAGTGCTTTATCCACAGTGCCACCAAGCCACCCATCTACATATCATTCTTAAGAGCTAACTAGTTTCCCACATATTGCATAAAATTGCCTTCCGTTTCTCAGTCATAGATCTAAGTTTAAAATCTGCCTTTGGTCAATCTAATTTTGTCTGCATCATCCAGTAATAAAGATGTTTATTTTAGATTATTTGAACAATTAGAACATCACTCATACCCTTCCACAGGACCAAACCTGGCTATCTATGTGGAATACAATTAACTAGGTAATCAAGATACCCATATATTCAAAACCCATTAAATAAAATTCTCAACTTCATAACCAGAAGATGAAAAAACCAACAAAATGAGAAAGTTGAATATAGTTTTATTCTATCCTGATAATGTTGTAATATCATATAAGGAGAATTTCATAAATTCAGTCAGTAATTTGGTCTTTTGTATACCAAAGGCCAAAATGGGCTGGTGACGGGGAACATTATTTCAATAGAATAATTCTTATCTGGTGAGACAATGGGACTGGACTCTGGAAAGTTTGATTTTGGGTGGAATGAATTTTACTTTTGAATTTGTGTTTTTCTTTAACTTGGAAAAATTGACTTGTAATAATTTTTTAAATTTTTATTTATTTAGTATTTTGTTTTTCCCTGCTTACTATAAAAACACTTTTTAACATTCGTTCTAAATTCTCTCCCTTCCTCCGACCCCACTTCCCCCCACTTTGAGAAAGCAAGTAATTTGATTTGATTATAAATGTGTAGTCATGCAGAATATTTCCATAATAGTCATAGTTAAATATTAAAAAAAATAAGTTAAAATAGTTTTTTTAAAAGTGTGCTTCAATCTGTATTCAGACATCATTAGTTCTTTTTCTTGGGATGGATAGCATTCTTCATCATAAATCCTTCAGTTATTTAATTTTTTTTAAGGTAGACATTCAAACATAAGATATAAAAGAAACATAAGATAAACATTAGCAAGAAATCATTTTAGACTTGTAAAAATGTTAAGTGTTTGCATTCCTCTACAGGAATATGATTCATGTAACCCCCTAAAAATTTTATCACCATAAGGATAGTTAAAAGTTTGGGAGGTAATAGATCTGAACCTACTATATTGTAAGGATATCAAAAGAAGCATGCCATGGTGAGAAAAAAAATGGTTTAGGAGACGGGTAAGGTAGAAAAGAATGGGAATAATTATCATATAAAAGTTTTTACAAAAAGAGTAAAGTGGGAGAGAGATGGGTCAGTTCTTGAATCTTTGATCTGAATTGGTTCTAAGAGGAAGGAATTCTCTCTCTCTCTCTCTCTCTCTCTCTCACACACACACACACACACACACACACACAGAAACACACACTCAAGTTGGGTTTATCAATTCATCTTACCCAATAGGAAAATACAAGCAGAAGAAAAAGGAGAGAAGGGTGATAAGAGGAAGGGTAGATCAAGGCAATGAATAGAAACAAAACAAGACTTTTGAGGAGGGGACAGGGCCAAAAACAAGAAGAAAGAAAGATAAAGAGAAGAGAATAAGATGGAGGGAAATGCACTGTAATCATAACTATGAATGTGAATGGGATATACTCGCCTATAAAATTGAAGAGGATAGCAAAATGGATTAGAAACCAGAATTCAACCATCAGTTTATTTGTAAGAGACATACTTGAAACAGAATAATACATAGAATTAAAATAAAGGAGCTGTGGCAGAATCTATTATGCTTTGGTTAAATTAAAAAGGTAGGTAAACAATAATAATAATAGAAAGCAAAAAGAGACCTAATTAAGAGATAATCAAGGAAATTACATTTTGCTAAAAAAGTACTATAAATTATCAATATCAATCCTGAATGGATATGCATCAAATGGCATAGCATCCAAAATCTTAAAAAGAAAAGTTAAATGAGTAAATGCAGGAAATAAAGAGTAAAACTGTATTAATGGGGACACCTCAATTTACCCCTCTCAGATCTAAATAAATTTAACTACAAAATAAGAAGTTAATAAATAGTACTGAATGGGAATATATACATACACACACATACACACACACACACACACACACACACACACATATTCTTTTCTCAGTTACATATGGCATCCTCCTAAAAATTCCCATGTATTAGGCATAAAAATGTTGTAAATGATACAGAAAAACAGAAATATTAATTTCATACTTTTTTAGACCATAATGCAAACAAGCAATAATTTCATTATAGATAATTATAACAATGAAATCCCCATAATAAATTTGTGGGATGCAGTCAAAAGAGCTTATAAGAAAAATTTTATAACTATATTTTTGAAGAGAGAGCAGATCAAAAGTTTGAGCACACAACTAAAAGGCTAGGGGAAAAAAATTAGAATCTCCAATTAAATACTAACATGAAAATCCTGAAAATCAAAAGAAATATTAATAAAATTAAAAGTAAAAAGACCATTAAACTAAAAAACCAAAAGTAGGACTTTATGAAAAAAGTAATAAAATAGACAAACCATTAACCAATTTGAATTTTTAAAAAGAAAGAATAAAACCAAATTGCTAGCATGAAAAATGAACAGGGTGAATGTACCACCAACGAAGATGAAATTAAAGTAATTGTTCAGTTTTTTTTGCCCAACTATATGTCAACAAAAATGACAGTCTAGATGAAATGGATGAATAGTTCCAAAAATTATAAACTGTCCAGATTAACAGAAGAAGAAATGCAATTCTCAAATAGCCCTGGCTTTGAAAAAGAAATTGAGGGGCAGCTAGGTGGCACAGTGGATAAAGCACCAGCCCTGGAGTCAGGAGTACCTGGGTTCAAATCTGGTCTCAAACACTTAATAATTACCTAGCTGTGTGGCCTTGGGCAAGCCACTTAACCCCATTTGCTTTACAAAAAAAAACTAAAAAAAAATTGAACTATCTATAAGTGAGCTGCTTAAGAGAGGGCAAAAAAATCCCAAGACCAGATGGATTCACAAATGAATTCTAGCAAACATTTAAAGAACAATGAATCCCAGTATTATATAAACAATTTGGAAAACAATAGGTAAAGAGGTACCCCACCTAGATCCTTCTATGATACAGATATGATTTTAAAACCTAATCCAAAGAAAACAAAAATAGATAAAGATGACTAGAGACCAATTTGTCAAATGCAAAAAATTTCCATAATATTTTACTTTTCTCTCCATAATAACTAAAAGATAATTTTAAAAATCATTTTTTTTAAAACTTGAGTTCCAGATTTTCCTTCTCCTTCCCTCATCTTCCCCCTCCTTGAGACAATAAGCAATTTGACATAGGTTATATATGTTCAGTCTAAATTTTCAATTAAGTGTGAGCAAGATGACTCTAACAATACATCACAAACTATAACTAGGATAGATTTATACCAGCAATGTAGAGCTGGTCCTACAATGTTAAAATTGTAGATTATTAAACTGATATAATATTAAAATAGTTATAAGATATTAAAATTAATATTAAATGTTTAATTTAATATTAAAATAGCTATAAGAATAAGTTAACATATCACTAACAAAATCAACAAAAATCAGGTGATATTATTAATAGATTCAGAAAAAACTTTTGACAAAATACAATAACCATTCCTATTAAAACAAAAAAAGCATAGGAATAAATGGAGGTTTTCCTAAAAATAAGTCATAATAAGTCCATTATATTACTATACATTATTGTAGTCGAAATGATAACTGTAGTAATAAGACAAGACAAAGAAGTTGAAGATAAAAATATAATCAAGAAATTAACATCTTTTTTTTTGCTGTTGTTATGAAGACATACTTAGAGAACCCTAGAGAGTTGACTTAAAATCTAGTTGAAACACTTAACAACTTTAACAGAGTTGCAGGATATAATTGGAACAACTCTTTGTAGAATCAGCGAATCACAGATTTGGAACTAACAGGAATCTAAGAGGTTGTTTAGGATATTTCTCATTTTACAGATAATAAAACTCAGATACCGAGGGTTTAAATAACTTGTCTACTGTCACCAGGGTGGTAAAGGTTAGAAGTGAGATTTGAATCCAAATCAATGTATCAACCTACTCTACCATACTATACTATCCAAAGTCTTACATGAGCTAAGGAGCAAAACTAGGATTCAAATCCAACTTTTTTAACTCTGTTAAGACTGATATAAGAAGCCTCTGTTAGCTTCTTTGCACCAGGAAACTGAAAACAAAATAATCAGCTTCAATAGGATCATAGAATCATAGATTTAGAGCTGGAAGGGATATGAATATCATTGAACATCACATGCAGCTCCTTCATTTGATCTATTAGGAATCTAAGGGATAGAAAAAGTAAGTGAAACTATGCTTGTTCTTTTCTTCTACCTAGAATGCACTACTCTTCACCAAATGCACCTTCTATAGGAAGTCTAAACACAATTGAACCCATTTGATTTCTATTTAGCAGCCCTTAGGTTCTTACTGCAGAAAAGCAAACCTTTTATGTGGCACCCAGTAGATTTGCTCCCTTTCCCAACTCCCCATGGCTCTCCCTCCTCCTACCTTCTCAGCTCGAAACCTTGCCTCTTATTTTACTGAAAAACATTGAGGCCATTTTCCAAGAGCTCCCTCTTCAGCCCTTCTTTTCATTTCATCTTGCTCAGATATCTTTAGCCACTCTCTACTTCTTCACCCTTATTTCACTTGAAGTGGAGTCCTTCTCCTTGTGAAGGCAAACCACTCTTCATGTACAAGTGATTTCATTCCATTTCATCTTCTCAAGCTGGTTTTTTTCCCCCCTTTCTGATTAATCTTCAATTCTTTCTGTCTACTGCCTGCTTCCCTGTTGACAACAAACATGCCCTAGCTCCTTCATCCTCAAAAATCTTACTGGTTATGTTCAACTTTGCTATTATCTTTTAATTCCTTTTCTTTTTGTATCCAAACTCCTTGAGAAGAACATCTAGAATCATTGCCTCCACTTCCCTTCCTATCATTCTCTTCTTAGCTCTGTACTCTAGCTTCTGACGTCATTCAAACTGAAACTGCTTTCTCCAGAATTACCAGTGACCTCCTAATTGACAAATCTAAACACCTTTTCTCAATCTTCCTTCTTGGACTCTCTTCTATTTTTGATATACTGGATCATTCTCCTCTTTTTGATATTCTCTTTTTTTTCAGATTTTTGGAATCCTACTCGTTCTTGATTCTTCTTAGTTTTCTGACTACTCACTCTCTTTAAATTATAATTCAGTTTATAATACAATCTGTGCACTTATTTCGAATCTTGTGATCATTGTGGAAAGTGTGACACATCTGTATTTTAATCTAAAGTTACTCTAAAAACTCTCAATTTTTTTGTTTTTGTTCATATATGCTATTTAGCTTAGATACAAACTTCTCTAGTGTAAGATTCATTTATGTGATTTCTTTCCAATTATCTTTATCCCTCATGATACTGAAAAGCAGATATATTGTAAATTTTTTTCACTGAAGTCTTCTTAGAAAGTATAATTATTTGGACCTTTAGGAAATTTCTAGTATAGTTAACTGAGTCTTTGATGGCAATTGAAATTCTTAACTAAGGCTGAAAAGTGAAAGCATCAAAAGACTCTCCAAGAGCCTTGGGAGAAATGTGCTTCACAGGGAACCAGGAGAATGATGTCTGAACGGATGATCTTCCCTGGCTTTGAACAAATCTGATAGCAACTGCTAGAGAGGAAGACTGACCCAGAAATATAGCTGCTCGTTTCCTGGGCTTTTGATACCCAAACAAGAATTCTATTTATCCTACTCTTAAAAGCCTTGGGGACTTTTTTTTTTAAAGGATAGTGGCCAGTCTGTTTTCTTCCAGGTACTTGTAGATGACCCCCTTGCAACTTGGAAATTTGGCTGAGACAGCCTGAAACAGTCAGCAAATCAATCTGGAAGGACAAATGGGCTTTCCCTCTTCCTATGTATAATCTGTAGGACCATAATTAAAAAGAAAAATTTTGTACCATTTGTAGCTTATGGGGAAAGGTTTCTGTTTATATGCCATTTTTCTTACTTTCCCTTCTTTCTTCCACTGAGAAAGGAATATTTCATGTTGCCCAATGGATAGAATGCACACTTGTGGGAAAAGAAGTTGAGTAGATTCCAGGGTCCCACAAGACCACTATGTCTCAAACATTGTGATGTCATTTTGGTCATTTTTGATAACTAAGGACAAGAAACAACTATGCACCTTTGGAAAGTCCTTTTGCTTCTCTCTCAGTTGTAGGTTTCCTCTTTTGGAAGATTCTTATTTTTATTTTTTGTTAAGAATTTGAAGAACATCAACAAATGTGTTGAATGGGGTTAACAGGTAAAAACTCTATATGAAATTGAATTTCATCCAAATGTTTTTTAAAGGTATACAATAATTCAACTAAGTTGTAAAAAACTTCCCTTCATTCTTATCTTTGTCCCCTTACTTTTTAGCTCTTCTTATAGTTTAAAAAAGTTTTATTGATGCCCATTTTTCTTTTTTAGAGGGAAAGCCATCACTCTCACTAAACCCCTTTTATCCTGAATATTCCTCCTTCAAAACATTCCAAAGCCTCCCTTGTAACAAATAAATAGAGTCAGGCAAAAGCAAGTATGTATACATTAATTTTATGTATATGTCTGATTCTGTACTTCTAAACCTTCTCTTCTCTGGCAAGAAGTGGGAAACATACATCATTATCATCAGTCTTACAGAGTTGTGGTTAATCATTGTTCTTTAAGCCTTTTAGAGTTATTTTCATCATTATTTTAATCATTGTATAGATTTTTCTCCTGGATCTATTCACTTCACTCTGCATCAGTTCATATAAGTCATAGATTTCTCTAAAATTGGAACCTTTTTAAAAAACTATCATTTTTCATTGTTCACTAATGTTCTGTCATATTCGTATGCCCGTTTTTAGCCATTCCCCAGTTGATGGACACTTCTTTAGTTTCTAGTTCTTTGTTATAATAAATGCTACTAGAATTATTTTTGTATATTTGGTTTCTTTTTCTCTCTCTTTTGTCTCTTTGGGGTAAAAAGACTATTAATGTTATTGCCAGGTTATCTTAGTGTCTTTTTGGATATAGTTCTACCTTGCTTCCCATTGTGACTAGAAATTTATAGGTCCCCCAGCATTTCTTCCACATTTTCTCCAGTGAAAACTGTCATTTTTGCTCCTTTTTTTGTTATCTTTACTAAAAATGGCAAGTTTTCTAAATTAAAAAATAGAAATAACATTCTTCATAGTTTTTTATTTTGTTTTAATAGACCTCTGATTTCATTAGTGAAAGGAGCTTCAAGTCAACAACTTTTCTATACCCATTCAGCCCTGTATCATCTTTGTAATTATATTCTTAGAGAGAGAGTTCCCTGGGTCATTGAGGGTTACATGACCAGGCCTGGGTTAAACAGCCAGGGGGTGTTAGTGCCCAGATCTTCCTGACTGAATCCTGCTCTCACTTCAATGTACTGTAAAGGCCTCTTTATCACAAGGCCATGGAGGTTGAATGTAAGACTGTTAATCATTGATATCCCTTGAAATATCTAACTTCTAAAGTATCTTTGTATTGCAGACTTCTACACTTTTCTCTATTAAGAATGTATTCATGAGACTGCAATACTCCAGATCTGTCAGTCCAATGCACTTGGGATTGTCTTCATTCACGACTAATACAAGCAATATCAGAGACTGTGCCCCACCAAATAAAGCAGTTTTACACAAGGGAGAAATTTAATGGGGAGTTACATACAAATCCATAAGAATTACTCTTATGTTCATTTAGTAGTAATTCTATTGAATTTTATTTCTCAATAATGTCTCTATTCAATTTTACTATTTGATCTTATGGTCATAATCATAAAAAAAATTTTAAAGGCAAAAATCCCACCTGAGAACTCAGTAATCATAAAAATAAAAGATACACAGTCCTTCCTGGGGCGGGGGGGGGGGGGGGAATGATAATAGATTGTTTTACTGTGGCCTATTAGGAACCTTGAAATAATGCCATTCAAACTTCCTAACTCCTAACAAGAAGAAAAGAAAAGAAAAACTCTTGAATTTTCCCCCATCTTTTTGCCAGTGCTCTTGCACTTTCCTTCCTCTCCAAAAGAGAGAGGAAAGCAGAGTTTAAAAAAGAATCTTTTGTCTAGAAGAGAGAGAGCTTTCTCTGCTGCTGGCAGGTTAAGGTCTGAAGAGGATGGGGGAGCCTAGAAAGGCTGTGTCTTTAAGCCCTGCTCCCCACTCTGCTCAAGTCAGATCACATTCTAGAGAATGCGTTTCTCTGTTCAGCTCTTCCTCTTGAGGACCAGAGACGACATCTTCAAAGTCCTCCCAAATAGATGGTCAGTAAAGGTGTTCTTTTACCAAGGAATGAGTTAGGGTTTTTTTTTGGTTTGGTTTTTTTTTTTTAGGTTTTTGCAAGGCAAACGGGGTTAAGTGGCTTGCCCAAGGCCTAGGTAATTATTAAGTGTCTGAGACCGGATTTGAACCCAGAGCCGGTGCTCTATCCATTATGCCACCTAGCCACCTTAGTTAGTTTTCAATCACAGTGGTCCTGCCTGTTTTTATAGGATAAACCACCTCCTGTCCAGTCCACCGGCCTCATTGGGCTCTCTTGTTGTGACTGAAGCTGGAGGGGGGGAGGGGCAGGTGAGTCTGCTCTTGGTTCCAAACAGCTAGAAGGTAACTGGCTGTCAGTTACTAATTGTGTTGGTGCCGACCGATCCTCCCAGCGTGTGTAGCGATGGCCAACGTTTGTTGGTAGGGTTTAGAGACAGGAGACAGTCACCTCGGACACTCCGAAGCTATCCAAGGCTTATTTCTTCATCAGCAAAATGAGGGTAATGGTGTCTCTAGTATCTCTAGTAGGTTGTGGTGGGATCAGTTGAGCTCCTGTGGGCCAAACCTGTTAGAAACCTTAGAGTGCCCTAGAAATGTCAGCTGTTAATATTATTCACCATCCAGGTGCATATTTGCATTCCATTTATACCTTTTTATCTTAACTTATGGATAGTATATCTTAGAAATCCTCCATAGAGATTTTATCCAAGATTCTGGCAACCTTCCTCTAGGTCTTTCATGGAAGAAAAATTCTGTCTTCTGCATTTTAGCTGAGGTTTATAAGAGATACTTTTATTAATATATAAGCATTCCTGCTTGGAGAGAGGGCTTCAGAGGGGCAAAATTTCCCTTGCTCATTGGAATTCTCTCTCCCCCAAGCCAGTGCCACTTATATTTTAAAATCATCCTAGAACAAAAGATAAAATCTCATAATCAAGTGTATGTAGTTTAAGTTCAGAGGTTTTTTTTATTTACCAAAAGTAAAAATAGTAATTTTAGTGCCTGGGGCACCCTTTAACAACATATCTTCCTAAAGCCCACCAATTCCTTTTTAACCTTTTCAGACTGGTCAGTGATGGATGAGAAATGTCTTTCTTAATTGAATTAAATAAGGATATTACCACTTTAAATTGGTCATCATAAACAGAACTAAATCTTTTAGTTTCAGGGAAATAAGATCTCTCCTTGGAATTGATTGTCTTTTTTATTCAGTGAAGACTGATTAGGTCTTTGATGCAAGTGAGTCCAAGGACTTCAGACTAGGGCATTGTCATAATATTATATCTTAATATATTTAACATAACTGCTCTCTTAGCATTACATCCTTTTAAGTGAGTGTCATCAAAGCACTCAAGCTATGTCAGTTTGCTGCTGTTCACTTTTGGTCCATATTCCTGAGCCACCTCTCTTTTTTTTTTAAATTTTTTTTTGCCACCTCTCTTTTGAGTAGTTCATTGACTTGATTTATCTTCAGTTAGTCAACAAGAGTGGCAGCTGGGTGGCACAGTGAATCAAGCACCAACTGTGTGGAGTCAGGAGTTTTAATCCAGCTTCATACACTTGCCACTTACTAGCTGACCTTGGGCAAATCAGTTAACCCTGATTGCTCAAATCTAGAGCCATTTCTAGTCATCCTGATTCATGTCTGGCCACTGGACCAACCTGACTTTGGAGGAGAAAGGGAGGCTACTGATTTTGCATAGCTCCCCCCTCATTCAATTCACATGCATGTCATGGCGTTACCTCCCTGATGTTGGGGTCTTCTTTGGGAACAAAGGACAAACATCAAAAAGTAACAACTATGTATTATCTACTTCATGCCAGGGGGGAAGGTCCTTTCTTTCATACAAGCAATTATGTGTAGACAAATATATACAGGATAAATTGGAGATGCTCTTTGAGAGAAGGCATTAAGATAGGGAAGAATGGGAAAGGCTTCTTTGAAAAAAGTAGAACTTTAAGGGGCAGCTAGGTGGCATAGTGGATAAAGCACCAGACCTGGAGTCAGGAGGACCTGGGTTCAAATCCGACCTCAGATACTTAATAATTGCCTAGCTGTGTGGCCTTGGGCAAGCCACTTAACCCCATTTGCCTTGCAAAAACGTAAACCCCACCCCCCAAAAAAGAAAGTAGAACTTTATTCAGCCTGAGAGTTGAGGAAAACCAGTAGGAGTAGGTGAATGGGGAGAGTGTCCTGGACATAAAAATGTTGGAAGATGAAGGGTCTTGTGTGAGGAATGCAAGATCAGCATCCCTAGATCACAGAAGTGTGGAGGGAAGTAAAAGTGTGAAAAAACTGAGAGGTAGGAAGGTGCTAGGTTATGAAGGCTTTTAAAAGTCAAAGAGAATTTTGTATTTATTCAAGATAATGAAAGTCTTTGGGATTTACTACATGAAGGGCTGGACAGGAATAACAGAAGTTAAGGAAGATGGAGACACTTGAGGGCAGGGACACCAAACCAGCAGGCTATTGCAGTATCTTTTATTCTACCTACTGTGTACTCTCCATCAATGGTAATTTGCTGCATCCTTCATATTCATATGCATCTCTTTCCATTGCCCTTTGAGTAGAGTTGCTATTCTTGGGAAATTATAGCAATATGTGATTGACAGTTTACTGAGAGGATATAAGCAGTTTTGTTTCAGGGAGCAGCTTAGGGGTGCAGCCTGTACCATCCCTGCTATTTTAATTCTAGACTTAATTCATATATATCTGTAATGTTTACCCAGAAATAAACTGACTCAATAAGTTTTCCATTCACTACAAATCCAATCTGGGCAATACCCATTCTTTATTCTTTGGGGTGTGGGGGGGTGTTGATTGCTAGATTGTTTTTTTTAAGTGTTTTGCAAGGCAATGGGGTTCAGTGGCTTGCCCAAGGCCACACAGCTAGGTAATTATTAAGTGTCTGAGGCTGGATTTGAACGCAAGTACTCCTGACTCCAGGGCTGGTGCTCTATCCACTGCACCACCTAGCCACCCCTTAGATTGGTCTTTTTAACTTTATTGAGAAAGTCTTTTTGTTGTAGTATTGTGAGCCTTAATACAGTCAGCACTGTTATCCCAAAAGAAGAATCTGGAGGTCCAGACTTTGTGCAGTACATCTTCTTTGACAGTGACAAACATGTTTGGTGAGCATGTCTTTCTGTTTTCTACCTCTTTGATACTGATAATCAAAGGATCTTTGAAAAAAAGTGTAAATTTATCTCTCTGACTACGTCTCTCAAGGAGAATTTCTTTGGTGGCGGACAGATTTAAAGATTGACCAACTCGTGCTTTTTCTGTGTGTGTGTGCAAAAAACAATATTTTGAATCTTGTATTTCTCTTTAGTTTTATTTATATTTCTGTTACCTGCTATAGAAAGCAGTCTGTAAAAATCTATTATCCTATAGTTTTTCTTTAAGGGGAGCCAAAAAGGTCTGAGAAGACTGCAAAGATAAGAAGGGACTAGAGTCTGAAGGGCTTTAACAAGTCAATATTTGGTCCTAGAGATAACTAGAAGCTACTGGAATTTATTGAGGTAGTGAGTGGGTTATGTGGTTTAACACGTACTTTGGCAAGATCAGTTTGATAGCTGAGTAGAGAATGGATTGAAGTAGGAAGAGCTTTGGGCAAGAGACCAATTAGAGGTCTCAGTACAGGCTAGAGGTGACCTACTTTGGCTGAGGGAATGGGAAAGAGTCTTGAAGGGAAGAAAAAAATGTATGTAACTAGGAGCAAAGGAGGTAGGTGGTAGGGTTAGTCTGGAAAGGTCAACTAGTTAGCCAAAGTTTAAAAATCGGAAAGAAGGAAATTAAAGTAAAGCTAGAACAGGGGAAGTCACCGAGGAATCCACCCTCAGATATTTTAGTAACCATATCCATATCAGTACATAACTGAGGATAACCTCTCGAGATTATTAGAAAGGAAGTGCTTTGTGAAGCTTACAGTATCACCTAATTGTGAGTTATGCTGGTGTTGAGATGCTCACTAGGTTCAGGGTCCAGGTCAAGAAAGAAAGCTATTCGGGCTAGTCTTTGTGTCTTTATGGAATAGGTTTGAGAGATTCTGTAGAGATCTGCCGATAGAGTTTAGGAGAAAGGGAGGGAGGCTTTATTAAGAACTTGCTGTGACTCTGACCTTGAACTAAGTGCTCTACAAATATTTCTTCATTTGATCTTCTACCCTTCAAGGTAGGTGCTGTTCTCTCTCTGTTTTACAGAGGTAGAAACTGAAGCAGACAGAGATGAAGTGATTCACCCAGGGTCACATATATAGGTCTTCCTGACTCCAGGCTTCTCCCCCTTGCCATGTCCCATCCCTCATTGCCAACTCCTTCATTTTATAGGTTCAGGAACTAAAAATCAGAGAGAGGAAACAGAACTTGAACCCAAGTCCTCTGACTTTCAGCCTCATCCTTTTCACCATGTTGTATCTGTATCAATATCTGTCTTAAATTAGCAGCTCTCAGAAGACTGGAACCACTTTATAGACTTATTTCTTCAGGCCAAAATAACTACATGTAGTTTTATACTTAACTACTTTGTGATGATGAGGAAGTGAAGGCAAGAATTTTTTTATATATTTTTTTCTTCTCAAACGAAAAGTATGTACTCTGTCCTTTTGAGTGTCACAAGATATAGAATATAGAAGGAAGTAAGAGAATATACATAATGTTTGTCAAAAGTCATTATTTGTAGTCTTTCAAAAGGAGCCAAGCTTTATTGGAAAAAATAGAATAAGAAATTAAAACACATTTTTATTGTTATTCAGTTGCAAATCTATTTTATATATCCTTGACTTAGCCACATTTAATACAAAAACCATAATTTCCTGACTTTGTTTCATTTAAACATTTTATGGCATCATGTTTTGTTATTAGTTAATACTTCCTTTCTAATGTTGATATAGTGTAGTTGAAAAATCTAATGCCAGTGAGCCTTATGTTGATCATTAAGAAAATTTTTAACTCTAGATATTGGAATTTTTCAGTACTATCACTTCCTGATTTACTAACTACCAACTGTTTTCTTTAGTTACTTTGCTACTTTCATGGGCCCCGTGAAGTCATTGTTGTTGATAATCCCTCCTATGGTAGAGATCACATAGTCTATATGAGAAGTCACTGTCACCTTGCAAATTTTCATAGGTGATCCAAGTCACTTCAACCCTCTGAGCCTTGCTTTTCTCATCTGTAAATCTCCCCAGTGTCACAGAATTGTCGAAGATCAATGGTGATAAACTACATAGTATTAAATAAGTGTAGAGTTCAAAACACAAAATTCACAAGTAATATTTCCATTATGCTTTGGATTGTAGTCACAGTAAGTATGCCTGTTATCTATCTTTGTCCCACTACCCCACTTTTACCACATGACCAACCTACCTTTTCTGGTAATAAATGTCTTTGACTATGTAGCTTGCAACTATATATATATATATATATATATATATATATATATATATATATATATATATATATATAATGGGAAAAATTATTTATATATAAATAATTTTTCCCATTTGATAGTAATTGGTTGGAGTGGCACAGAATGCAGTTAAAAAGAAATTTAGCAGCGATCTGGTCCTATCTAAACATGAAAGGAATTCTCTGTGGAACACATCCAACAAGTGGTCATCCAGTCTTTGCTTAATGTACTCCAAGCAAAAAGAATTCATTACCTTGGGCAGCCTGTTTACCTTTGGATGACTTATAATTATTAGGATGCTTTCTGGCATTAAATTTGCCTTAAATTTGCTTCTTTGCTACTTCCATTAATTGTCCCTACTTCTGCCCTCTAGGGCCATATAAAACAAATCTAATTTCTCTTCCATTAGAGCTTTTCAAATACTTAAAGACTGTTAACAAGTTCCTCTTGAGGCATTTTTTAATCCAGGCTAACTCTGCCCATTTTTTTGACTCATCCTCATATGATAAGAACTTAAAACCTTTCATCATTGTGTTGCCTTTTTATGTTTGTTCTCTCTCTCTCTCTCTCTCTCTCTCTCTCTCTCTCTCTCTCTCTAAATATATATATATATATATATATATATATATTTAATCTTAAATCATGGTGTGCATAACTGAACACAATACTACAAATAAAGTCTGAGGAAGGCAGAGTACAGTGGGTTTCTTCTACTTTCTAGGAAACTGTCCATTTAATGAAACCTAAGATTTTTTGTTTAGTAGACATATTAATTACTCTTACTAATTGTATACCACCATACTGGTCTTTTTTTTTTTAAAAGAATGACTCTTATTTTTCCAGGACCTCCTTCAACTTGTACCTGTTAAGTTAATTTTTTAGGTAGCCATGTATAAGGCTTTTACATTTATTTCTTCTGAATGTCAATTTATTAGAACCAGCCCAGGGTTTATTTCTATTTGTCAAAATCTTTTTGTATCCTTACTCTTATCTTTCAGTGAGTTAACTGTCCCTCCATGCTTTGTGTCATCTGCAAACTTGATGAGCATATTGTTGTTATTCAGTCATGTACAATTCTTAGTGACCCCATTTGGGATTTTTTTTTTTGGCAAAGATACTGTTGGGTTTGTCATTTCCTCCTCTAGCTCATTTTACAGATGAGGAACCAGGGCAAACAGGGTTAAAGTAACTTGCTCAGCATCACACAGCTAGTAAATGTCTGAGGCTAGATTTGAACTCAAGAAGATGAGTCCTCTTGACTCCAGGTTCCACACTTTATCCACTAGGGGACCACCTAGCTGTGGCTCCAAGAAGCTATTGTATACAGAGTGGCCAAACCCCAGGACACTCAGCACTCAGACTAATCTAGAGTGAAGGGAACTGGCAGACCTCAAACCCATCAGTGAGTTAGGATATCTACTCCTGGCAGAATGGGCGTATGAGAACAGTTTGTTCCAGTGGACAAAAAGGAGATGGAAGCAAGCTTTGTCAGACTTTGAAGATACCAAGGCCATCCATAGTGGAACTAGCAGCAGCATCATGGGTCAGCCAATCAGCCTGACAGGCCTATCTTGTCTCTGGACTTCTGTGACTCTTGAAGAGAGAGAGGGCGAAACAACTTAGAGCAACTCTATCTCATGCTATCTAGTTCATGCCCAAGTTAGGACATCATAAGTGATGTCATTGACCTTCAGAAATGAAGATTGAACGGACAGATATATATAGTATAGAGGTGGCATTTTTCAAATATTGAATAGCTCAGCGGTTGACAGTGTTATATAAAAATTGCTTTCTTTCATTTTACTCTGTAGCTAATATCAGATTAGATGCTTTGATTATTGTGGAAATGGTTAGAGGAGTCTTCTGGAGGGATTAACAAAGTGATTTTTTTGTTTGTTTGTTTGTTTTTTGACATTTTCATTCCTTTTCAACTCTAGATTTATCCCTAGTTATATAAATTGCTGTTTTCTTTGGCGGACTCACGAAGTAAGTCTGTATGAAATTATGTAATGTCTGAAAAGTTATGTTCATGATTAATTAGCTTATCCCAGAATGGTATGTTATGTGTGGAATAAGGAGATCATACTTTTTTATTTTGGCAATGAAGTTAAACTGCCCCTGCTCAGATCATGTTACTTTCCAGTGTTTTTCTACTATATGGTTAACCTGATCTCCCCAAAACATGAAATGTAGTTTCATTGCCAAATGTGCTGGCATTGTTATTGTATTCTAAGCTAATATCACAGAGTGACTTTAAAAGCAACCTAGGCCTAGTAACCACATCTTACCTAATGAATGTGAAAACCCACAGATGGAGTTTGTTATTATTAATTAATAAATCTCTAAATCTGTAGTCAACTTTTGCTATGCAGTAATCAGTTAAGTACTTTGTAAACCTATTTGGAATTTTTTCTTAATGTAGCCCAACAGGAGTCAAAAAACATTTTAAACCTGAACAATTACATCTCTGCATTAGTTTAATGGAGAAGACTCATCTCTCTTGTGAGTCATGGTTGTATACATAGGCAACTAAGAGGCACAATTGATATAGAGTCAGGAGGAATGAGGTCAAATACAGCCTCACACATTTATCAGTTGTTGCATCCTCGGGAAGTCAATTCAATAAGTTCATCTAGTATTTATTAAATGATTCATAAAAAAGAGCAAAAAGAATCCCTGCTTTCCCCAAGGACCTCACAAGTCACTTAGTCACTTAACCATTCTTTGCCTCAGTTTTCCTCATCTGTAGAAAGGGGTATGTGACATAGTTGACTTTTTTCAACATTAGGTATAGATCTTCTTGTTCAAAGATGAATATTAATTTTCTTGGATAAACTTAATTTGGGTTTAGCTTTATCATTGGTTTTTCTTTCAATCATGTGCAGTTCTACAGGTAATAAAAAAAGGAATTACAAAGGCAATCTAGTGCTACCAGTTACCTTTTAACCTAGGACTTAAAAACAGGCTATTAGTTGAATTATACATTTTCTAAAAATGAGTAATATATTCTAACAATACTAAGATTGTACTTCTGTAGGTTGCCAGTGAAAGATGTTTCCTTGTTTTGACTGTGATAAAAGTGGAAAATAGTGGTAAGATTTTATTGGTTGTTAAAATTTTATGTGATCTGACAATTTTAACTTTCTAAATTTGAGATTTTTTTAAATCTTGTAGTATTCACTAAAATTTATTATACTTTTTTCTCAAAATATTTACTTTTATTAAATTTGTTATATTTTAATGATTTTTTAGGGTCTTAAGACTAAAGTTCTAGGTTCTGTTCTTGGTTTTACCTCTTCCTCTATGGCCATTGTTTGACAGGCTTCTTCCTTTAATCATTTCAGTGAAGAAATAAATATTCAGTAGAAAATCTAGAAGATGGTAGAATTAATGGTGTTTTTTTAAAGTTTGTTACTTTACTACTATGATTACTATTTAGTCTCAATATCCATTCAACAAGATTTCCTCATTATTGTGAAAAGTTACTATTTTTGACTTTGCCAAAGTTGGGGAATAAGTAAAGAGTTACATCTATAGATTTATTTTGTCTGTAAGTTTCTTATGGTTTTTTTTTTAAAGACTAACCATCCAAATAGAAGTTAAATCCATGTTCTTAGTTAATTTTAGACTATCTTTCTGTATAACTTTATTACTATAAACTTCTGGAGTAGTAAATTGAATTTAATATTTCTGGAGAGATTGAATGGTCAACAGTTGAGGGGTGAAATTCTGTGTAGTTTCATGTGTTGACATAATTTGTTTTTTTATGACTTCTTTTTTTTTTTTTTTTTTTTTACAAGGCAATGGGGTTAAGTGGCTTGCCCAAGGCCACACAGCTAGGTCATTATTAAGTGTCTGAGACCGGATTTGAACCCAGGTACTCCTGACTCCAAGGCTGGTGCTTTAGCCACTACGCCACCTAGCTGCCCCCCTATAACTTCTTTTTACAACTTTTTATATTTACTCTATTTTCAACTATCATCTAATCTGTTATCCCTCTTTTTACTTCCTAGGAATGGTGTTCTTTGTTTTAGTCTAGGTTACACATTAAGCATTTTTAGTGGCAGTAATTGTACAATGATAGCTACTTCATCCAGTTATGGATACTCACTGGGAAAAATTCAAGATTTTAGAAATTCAGAACAGTTTAGATTTAGTTTGGTGGTTTTAAGAATTAAGAAAAATAAACTAGCCAATAGATAAAAGTAAATCAGGTTTTTGTTTTGTTTTTTAAACAAGGAGCACTTCTTTTACATGGAGTAATATTATGCCCTTTGCCCTTATATTAACAAACAAATTAAAAGAAAAAATTATATCAGCCCTTCTAAATAAGTCACAAATTACCAATTCCAAATAAGAATAAATATCATTTTATAAAAAAATTACTTCAGTGGAGTTGTAATAAAAATAATTATGTGTAATTTATCCAGTTTTTCTTAGGAATGATAATTAATCATTTTTCTCTTAACTTGTTCAGTATGTGAAATAGTTTTAAAATGATTCAGTTTGAAGGTAAAATTGAAGGCTTTAGGACTAAAGTTATCAGCTGTCTCATTTGACTAGATTCTCAGCTCCACTTAGTATTATTATTCTTTTTTCTTCCCAATTTGTCATGTACATGTTGTGCATGTATGATCTGTGTATTATTACTGTGTTTCTTGCTCTCCTTTATTTCTGACTTATAAATGAATCACAATTTAGAATTTTCAGCCAGTATCACACATTGCATTTACTAGTTTTGGTACCAGTGATTTGCTATTTGTTTTGTTCTTTCCATCATTCTTAGAACATGGTTTCTGCCTATTTTGTCTTTCACGTTCTGGAAAGATATATTGGTTCTAAATTTATCACTTTAGCTAAGTTTTTGCAGTATTCAGTCATAAATTACTCGTGGGACTTTTTTTTTCCAGTTAACCTTCTTAATAGAAAAATTGTAATCCTTGACAATTTTCATGGTATTGCTTTCAATTTTTGTTTTACTAAGTGTAGGCTAGGATTTGTAACACTTAAATCATATTATGTTTAATGATGATGATACTTTGTAGACTTCCTGTTGAATTTTCAGTGGGGTTGAACCAGATTCTGATTCTACCTAAGAATTTAAAGGCATTTATGTAGTTTCTGATTTTGTGGGTGCAGGAGAAGCTTTCAGATGAAACCTTAAAAGTCTTATTGTCTTAGAAATTAAAGATACCAAAAGGATTTATGTCCTTCCAGGGAATCTGTACTCATAATCTTTATACTACTAAATGGCATCACTGCCCAATTAAAACAAATTCTAGACTATAGATAAGGTATAAGTATTTCAATTAACTTTAAACAATGGGTTTTGTTTGGTGTCAGTGAAAGCCAACTTTCTCCCCCTTTGTAAATAGTTAAGTTTACATTATCTTAAACATGCTAATTGACTTTTGATTGTGGGAATTTCCCATTGTGATCCTTGATAAATTTTGATTTCCAAAAGAATAAAGGAAGAAAAGGGAAAAGGAATGATTTATTCTATACATATAAGAAGGCTTAAAAATGCTTTAAAAATGAGATTGTGCTTAGTTTATTAATGTCCTGCTTTAGAAAACAAAAATGAAAACAGAGACTAGAGGACTAGATGGTAAAACACAATTTTCTCATACAAAATCTCAGTATATCAAACTAATAAATCATATTCAGTTGATATTATATTCTCTTAAAGAACCAGTTAGTTACCTACTGAGAAGCATAATGAATAGGAGAAAGTAATAAAATAAAAATAATAAATTGTCTGCAAAAATATTTGTAACAAATCTTATCACCAAGTTTTATGCAATAACTTTTGTGAAAACTATCCAGTTGTTTTCTCAGGATCAAATTTCACAATGGAAGTTCTGGAACTCCCTTAGAACAAGAAAAGAAGGTCCATGGTTACCTGAGAAAAGTGGGGCCAGACTAGTTTGTAGGTCGATGGGATTTTGTTTGACTTAGCTTTTACTGTGTGGTGGTAGGTGGGTGTTAACTTGGGCTACCTCAGCACCGTTTTTGGATTCTGCTCCTCCAGCTCCCCAAGACTGATCAGGAGGTGATGTTTTAGCTTATCTTCTCTGGAACCATTCATTGTCTGCTGCAGGCCGCCATTTTCAGGCCTTATTATCACTGAAGAAGCATGCCTGGCACCACCACTAGATGTAGACTCCTTGGAGATCAAGCCTTCTTTGCTTGCTGTGTCCCAGTGTCTTCTCATTAAGGTTCCTGGCTTAGAGAAAGAGCTTCATCAGTGCTTATTTTGTCTTTGTCTTTATATTTCTCCCAGAACTACCTGATTGATGATAGCCACACTAACCAAGGCAGCAAAGATTTCTTAAGGTTCTAGACATGGGGATCCAAAGAATGGCAAAAACAGCCCCTCCTGTCAAGGAGCTCACATTCTAGTGGGGGAGACAGCATGTGGACAGCCTTGTACATACAAAAAAAATTAAATTGAACTTAGAAGAGTGTGAGCAGGGAGTAAGAGTAGGCTTTAATTGTAGACAAAATCCATAAGAATGAAATAGATAATTGACTAAGGTAACCACTGATTTTAGAAGCCATGTAATCCAGAGACCATAGTTTAAAGTAGATAGCCATAAAACATTTTTTACATGCCTGCACATTGGAGATCCTAGAATGAAGAGATAAAGGGGAAGACATTAAATAGAATTATTTAATTAGAAAATGGAGTGAATAAAAAAGTATTAATATCTAAATGCAAAATAATTCTTAAACAGCGATGTAAACTACTGTGGCATTATTTTAGTGTGAATTGTTGTGCTCATTTATATTCAGAGAAAGTGAAATAATATTTGCTTGCTGAACTGGTCAATATAAGTGAGATACAAAAGAAAGATGTTAAGACCTAACCAAAAGATTGCCTGTCCTGTCATATTGTTGAAAAGATAGAATATGCTTCCATGAAACAAAAAATAAAATAAAGTATCTCTTTCCTTTGGAGGGAGGAGACTTGATTCTTTTAGTTATCTTTGTGCCAAGATTTAGAAAATAATTTCCAAAATATCGCTGCACAAATTAATTTTACACCCTTGATCTTATCTCAATTCAGGATTTCCAATAGTTTTATTTTCTATTCTATATTTTTGTCTTTATATCATGATATTCCTTTGTCTGATTTTTTATTTTTAGATTTCCTTTTATTAAATCAATAATTACTTTTATTTTAGAGATATTTCTTTTTTATAAATAATAAAAATTGATAGCTTTCATTTTTATATCCATTTCCTCACATGAACCCCCCCCCCCCATTTAAAGAATCATCTTTGAATAAAAAATAATAATAGCTAGTTAACATTTATGTCAGGCTTTGGGGTTTTCAAAGCACTTTACATGTATTATCCCATTTCATATTTGAATTATAAAGAAAGAGAGTTAGATTTCACCTCATACCCAGCAGGAATGACCGTGGGAATAGTTGATGAGGAAGCAGTTATTGAAAAACAGACACACTAATGTACTGTTTGTTTGGCTATGAATTGGTATAAACATTCTGGAAAAGAATTTGGAATTATGCAGCTAAAGTGACTCAAATGTCAGTTCCCTTTGTTCCGGTGATTCAACCTCTAGGCACATGGCCAGAGGAAGTTGGTGACAAAGTCAGAGACCTGAGACATGACCATACAGAATTCAAAATAAAGCGGTTCATCAACTGGGGCCTGGCCAAACAAACTGGGCTATACGAGTGTTACTGGGTTATAGGAAATGAACATGACAAGTAGAGAGAAACATGGCAAATGAAAGAAGCAGAACCAGGTAAACAGTGTACACAGTTGCACATATTAACTGCAGCGTTAGAAAGGTAAAGAATAACACTGGCAAAATAATCAAAACTGTTGGCCATAACATTAGGGTGACCGTGTTTAGTCCCCAGAAAGAGCTGTGAAAAGACAGCACACCATTCTTTGCAGAGGGGAGAGGACCATAGCTAGGTAACAATGACTATAATGCCAGCCTTTTTTGACTTTTTTTTTTTCTGCAAGGCAAATGGGGTTAAGTGGCTTGCCCAAGGCCACACAGCTAGGTAATTAATAAGTGTCCAGGTACTCCTGACTCCAGGGCCAGTGCTTTATCCACTGTGCCACCTAGCCGCCCCTGACTTGTTGTTTTTGTGGAATTTTTCCCCCTCCTTTTGAATTCTTTATTATGATACAGTGGTAACTTAGTGAAATGGGTAGAAGCTGAAGCCAGATCCCTTGGGTTCAAGGTTTGGCTTGACCCATGTTTGCAAGTCATTGAACCCTGAATTCCCCCCAATATTTCTCCATGCCCCAGCAGCATAAGGCATGTTCTTCTGATGGGTCAGTTTCTCTTGCAGCCTCCTTTTAAAGAAAGGACCCAGTAGCCATGTGTGCTCCTTTGCTCCATTACTTACTCTACTTCACCATATCTTAGTATGGGCTACCTTGACTTGATGAGGCATTTCTCTAGGACTCTAAATTATGGAGAATGTGGCTACTGCCTCAGGAAAAGGCACTTCCTCATCTAGGAGTTTATGAGGACCCCCAGAAGAATGAAATCAAAGATTCAATTCCTGTCTCCTAGGGATTAGTCTCTGGGTAGAAGTGAGGGCAGAAGGAGATACATTTGGAAATGTAGATAATGTAAAAACAAAAGATAAAAACGTAATCCAAAGAGAAGGGGGAAAAATAGTTCAACAAGACTGATTTAGAGAAGAAAACAATATTCCACAACCATAGACCCTCTTCATGAAAGGAAAGAAAGCATTTCCTGATTCCCTTACCTTTTAGTTCCTTTCTCCTAAGAGTACCTTTTGTTTCTTTTGAATAACTTTTAGAGGTATATGTTATTTATAGAGTAGGCTCTTTGAGGATGGGGACTGTTTCATTTTTTTGTCTTTGAATTTCCAGCACCAAGGCACAGTGCATCTTGTAGATACTTAAAACAAATTGATGATTGATTGATGGAGATACATTTTCATATTTTCATTCTGGGCCAATATGGGCTATTTTAATTCAGTATTTGGTTTTATTTTCTTTCCATTTCTGTTGTTTTCACTGTGTGTGTCGTTTTTTAGTTTTGTTTTTCATCTTTCCAAGCTCTCATGAATTCCTAATAGTAATTTTTTTAATGATAAAGTAATATTCAGTTATAGGCATGTACCACAATTTGTTTACACAGTTTAAATGTTCACACATTTTCCATTTGCTAGACATCTACTTGTCCCTAAAAAGTGCCAATACTAATATTTTGGTATATGTTGAACTTTTCTATATGTGACCTTTTTAGAACAAATGCTTAGCAATGGAATTTCAAAGTCAAAAGCTATAGACATTTTAGTCACTTTTTAAAAGCATAATCTCAAGTTGTTTTTTAGTATATGATTCTACCAACCATGAGTTAAAGTGCATATTTTTCTGCAGCCTCTCCAGATTTGGGGTTTTCTTGGCAAAGCTACTGGAATGGTTTGCCATTTCCTTCTCCAGCTCATTTTACAGATGGGGAAAGTGAGGCAAACAAAGTTAAGTAACTTGCCCAATGTGGCACAGCTAGTCAGTGTTTGAGGTCAGATTTGAATTCAGGTCTTGTGGTCTCTAGGTTGGTTGTTCTAACTTCTGAGCTGCTTAGCTGTATACATGGTTTCTTACTCTTAGAATAAGGATGAGGCTAAATGCTAAATGCCTAATCCTCTTCTTTACCCTTTCAGTTCATTTTCCTCCCCTCTGGCTTCTTATATTTAGTTTAGTTATTTTTATTTTTATTGCTCACTTTTTAAATTGATATTTTATCTTATTTTTCCAGTTATGTGCTATGAAAGTGTTTCAGTATTCATCATTTCCATATTTTTAAGTTATACAATTTTCTTCCACCCTTCCTTCCCACTCCCTCCCTTCCCACTCCCTCCCTTCAGTACAAATAGTCTAGCAAATGTTGTATGTGTACATTTGTGTTTAGCATGTTTTCATATTAGTCATTTTGCATGTGAGGCATTATAACTAAGGGAAAAGAAGGAAAACCATGGAATAAGAGAAGTTTTTAAAAAGTGAACATAGTGTTCATTCAGATTCTGTGGGGATTTTGGGGGGCGGGGTTTGGTTTGGTCTGGATGTGGATGGTGTTGTTTGCTCATTTCTCTAAGGAATATTTTCTTTGCCTTGTGTCTTAATTAATTCTCTTCCTCTCCAGTCTATTCTGAGAGTTTATTCTCTGATTTAACTATCTTTATTCCTTTTTTAAATCTCTCTTGTATTCCTCAAAGTTTCCGAAGTATAGCTTTGAGCTCCTCTTCTAAGCAATTCCTTCTTAGATCCTACTCATCATCTTTTTTTTTAGGTTTTTTTTTTTTGCAAGGCAAATGGGGTTAAGTGGTTTGCCCAAGGCCACACAGCTAGGTAATTATTAAGTGTCTGAGACCAGATTTGAACTCAGGTACTACTGACTCCAGGGCCGGTGCTTTATCCACTAGGCCACCTAGCTGCCCCTTCATCATCCTTTTTTACTGCTATGTCTCTTAAATAAATATTCACTATGGGGAAAATTATGTAATATAGGTAGATCTCACCCTGTGTCCCACATCATGCAGTCCAATTCTACCTTCCCCTACCAGATAGCATTTTACTTCCTAGTGGATTTACCATCTTGTCCCTTGAGTTCTTGTCCCTTTCCCCATTTTGAGTGTCAGATGATTCCAGAACTCACTAGACTTTCAGTGCACTGAAAATACAACACTCTCTTGGAAGGTGGCTCCCAGAGCCTTAGGTGCCTCTGTCAACCCAAACCCACCATGAGGTAACCCTCCCGTGCTCATCTAGAGGCCCAGGATGCTTTCTCCATGGGAGTCCCTTCAAATGAGTTTTTCTTCTCCCCACTAAAGTACAGTTTCTTCTGCCTTTATTCCCCAGACTGAATTCTTCCCTTTTACCTCCTGTCTCATTCTTGTATCACACTTCTTTTTTTCTGAGTTGCTTGAGATCATTGTTTTTCCTGTTCAATCTTGCACTTCCTCGCATAGTTTATTGTATTCACCTCCAGGAGTCTTCTAGGACTTAGTTGATTCTGCTTATCCTTTATTATCCTTTTGTGAGCTTTTTCTTTTTTACATCCTTTGATGATATCTTTTTGATTTTTTTTAACCCTGTAAGTTGGTATCTCTTCTTTTTAAAAATAATTCCTAAATACAAGATAATTTATTTCATTACTTATTATTTTCCCTTGCTCTCACCACCCCCTATATACAGTCTGTTGCCATTATTTTTATTCTGCCTTCATATAATCTCTCTTCTACCTCCCTCCCCACCCCCCAGCACTGACCTGCCACCACTCTGATGAGGTATTTCATCACCTTCCACCTGGACCACTGCTGGAGCCTGAGATTGGCTTCTGAACTCTGCTCATTTCTCCAAGTGACCTTGCCAAGGGGTCCTCTCATCACCTTGCTCTCTAGAAGGAAGGGAGCAAGCCTTGAAGTACCTACTGTGTACTTGCAGACATCATCTCCTTTGACCCTCCCAACCCTGGGAGGGCCGGACTCTCAGGATCCTCATTTTACAGTTGAGCAAACAGTCAGGCAGAATTTAAGTGACTTGCTCAGGGTCACACAGCTAGTTAAAAGTCAACATCTGAGATGAGATTTGAGCTTAGTTCTTCCTGATTTCAGGCTTGCATTCCCTTCCTGCTTCTAAATAAATGGACTCCTTATTATCTCTAGAATCAATTAGAAAATCCTTTGATTTTTAAACTCCTTCATAAATCAACCCTTCTTACCTTTCTAGCATTAATATACGGCATGCCCCCTTAGAACTGTCCCTTGTGCCTCTATTTCCTGGTTTACCCCCTTAATGTGAATACCTTCCCTATCCAAAACAACCAGTTCATCTACAAACCTGGTTGGCTTGTCTCACTGACAAGGGAGCTCTTTGCCTTTCTCTTTATCTCCAGGACCATGATAGGCACTTCATTAATAATGCTTGTTGACTTGTTATGTTCACTTATTGACCTTTCTTGTGCTTTTCTTTGAAATATTTGCACATTTTTGCTCACACTTATTTTCTTCCCTTGGTGGAATTCCTCAGATACTTCTTTTTAATTGAATGCCCATCGTTTTTCCTTTGATAATTAGATGACAATTTTCAAAGTATATCATTTGTTTTTGGAACTGGAATGTCTTTCTTTTTTATTTTATTCCACTTCTTTTCTCCCAGTCACTTGCAGAATTTGTTGTTTGTCATTGAAATGGCTAGATTTGATCTCTCCTGGCTTGGAATTAGAAGTATAAGATGGTGTTGTGAATGTAATTTGTGGATTTTCTTGATGAATAGGGTTTTTTTCCTATTCAGAAGTTCTGGGAAATTTTTTTTTTTAGGTTTTTGCAAGGCAAATGGCATTAAGTGGCTTGCCCAAGGCCACACAGCTAGGTAATTATTTTAGTGTCTGAGGTCGGATTTGAGCTCAGGTAACTCCTGACTCCAGGGCCAGTGCTCTATCCACTGTGCCACCTAGCTGCCCCTGGGCACTTTTTGTACCTTAAAATGTTCAGGTTTTTAAATTTTCTTATGTTCTTTTAGGAAAACAAGTTATCTCTGAGTATCCTGTTGAGGTCAGTTGCTTTGATATATGCATAATTCTTGTGTTTTGGGATTATTTTGGAAGAAAACTTGGATTAAATTTTTTTTTTTAGTAAGAATACATCTAAAGTTGTTGATTTTTCTAGTTCAGTATGTTTATGTTCTAAGTCCTCCTTTAATCTTTCACATCTTTAGAAAACTTCTTTATTCTATAGTCATATTTTTCCAACTTTGTTGATTAAGATTTAAAATTCTGAATTTATTGTCTCATTGTGGGAATGATTTCTGCATTATTTATACTTTATCAGCATTGAGAGGTCTTAAAGTTCTGAACTGTATTTCTTTCTAATTTATTTTATGGATTTTATGTTTCTACTGAATCATCCTAGATTTTGTTATTCCCTCTTCGCTAAGAATCCACAGGATTCTGTGTTTCATCAACTATTGGTTCAGTTTCCTCTGTCTTTAATAAGAGTTTGGGAATCTTTTTGAGGATTTGCCAGTCATTCTTCCTTCTGTTTTTTGGATCTACTTTGTTAATTCACTTTTTAAGCTTGTGGGTTTTATTTATTTTGAAAACTTTCATAATCTCCTGTCTTTGCATTTTTCTCTGTGCTTCACTTCTCTTAAACCTCTTCTACTTCTTTATTGAAATTTTCAGTTTGTCTATCTCTTCCTTTTCTCCTAACCCAGGTTGTTGATTTTTATTTATTATTATCAACTCTTCATTTCTCTGACCTTTTCTTCCTTCTCTGATCTTTCTTTCCTTCCTCAACCATGACATATTCAGCTGTATTTTTTCCATTACCTTTGGTTCCTTTGCTCCTTTGTTCTGATAACATTTATGCCCTGCTAATCCTACCCTAGACCCTACCTTTGGGTGGTCCCAAAGTGTGGAATTCTTAATGGTGGAAGCCATGTTTACTGGATCAACTACAAATTTATATTATCTTGTCTCACTTGAACTACCTTACTGCTTAGGAAAACTTTTTTTTGTAATCTTACTCCATTTTAGCAGCTGCTTCAAACTTTTCCCTCCTAAAACTCCCAATGCTACCCCAAACTCCTTCTTTTAGCAGACATAGTTGCCTGTTACCTTTTAACAGTAAAAATAACAGCAATCACTAACATTTCTGTAAGACTTTAAGGTTTGCAAAGCACTTTACATACATTATCTCATTTGGCCTTTTTAGCAACCTTGTAAGATGAGTGATAATGCTATCCTCATTTTACAGATGAAAAAATTGAGAAATATTAACTGATTTGCCCAAAGTCACTCGGTTAGGTGTTGGAGGAAGAATATGAACTCAGATCCTCTTTTCAGTATCTTCATTCATTGTCTTCTCTTTTATGCTTTTTTTCCCTGAGGAAGAGGTGGACCTTCTCTTTGCCAAGACTAGTCTTTCTGCCTCTGTTCTTGTTCTCTGTTCTTCCCGTCATCTTCATTCTCTCTCCATCTCCAGTGTATCCTTCACAACAGTCTTCAGAAAGAACACAGGATTTGGAGTCAGAAAATCTGATTTCAAGTCATTCATAGCTTTGCTGATAATTCCTTTTGAGACCATGGGCAATTAATCATTCAACAAGATGGGTACTAAGGCAACAAAGACAAAGATGAGATGGTCCCTATCCTTGAGGAAATTATGTTGGCAGGTGGATGAGAATACATTTCATACACCTATAAGAATGTAGACAGAAAAGAAATGTCAGGTAATTTTGCTTTTGCAACTGAGGACATTAGGAAAAGTCTCCTGTAGGAGGTGACATTTGAACTGACCTTTGAAGGACACTTGGGATTCTAAAAGGCAGGAAAGAGGGAGGGATGGAGGGAGCAGGAGGATGGATAAGGTAAGGTATAAGGGCAGCTCTTGCCAAAGCAATGGGAGATGGAATGGCATGAGAGGAGGGACAGGTGGATAGAATGTATGCTGAGAAGAAATATTCAATAATTTTGGAAAGGTAGGTCGAGGTCAGGTTGTAAAGGATTTAAAATGCAAAACAGAAGAGGCTTTTTGGTTTGTTTGACTCTATAGGTAGTAGAGTTTATTTTGAAGGGCAGTGCCATGGTCAGACCTGTTTTTTAGAGCTAGTCATTTAACCTCTTTGGGTCTCAGTTTTCCCTATCTGCAAAACTCATCTGGGAATTCTCTTGCTCTGAATCTATGATCCTATTGTTTGATCTATTTTCTATTTGATCTATTTTCTGAACAGAACAAAATACCAACTCCTTATGATGCAGAGAGTTATGGATATAGGAGATGTGATTGTAAACAAATCTTGTAATCTTTTTACACTATTAAAATGCTGTCTGTGCTGAGGGAACTTCCTATTGAAATTTAATCTGACCTTGGCCATGCTATCATTGGTGGGTCAGGCTTACACAGGCGTGACAATCATCTTCCACAGGAAATGACATTTTGACTTAAAGGTCATGCATGCATTTTGGGACAGGAAAGACCAACATGTAGCTTGCCTATTGGAGAATACCTGGAGCCAGATGCTGGACCATGCCCCACTACAGAAATGTCCACTACAGAAATGTATTTAAGTCTCGGACCCGGAAGAGAAGCCCCACTCTTCTCCCTTCGAGGAGGGACATTTTCTTTCTCTCTGTAAACTAGAGCCCTGCGCTTGTGGCCTTGGCCTCATGGGCCTCCATGCCATGTGACTGGGACAGGCTGGTGCCCCAGCCCAGGCAGCTTGCCTAGCTGCCTTCCTTTCTCTCTCCCTCAGGGACCTTGCAAGTTGCTCATTCACCCCTGTCCTCAAGCAGCTTGCTGTCTCTCTAGGGGAAAAGTTTTAACCTGGGATCACTGAAGGCTTGTAAAATAAATACTGAGGTGCTTTAACTCCAGGGCTAGATGTGAATTCATTCACTTTGACCATCTACCTCTCAGATTTTTATGGGCAACAACAATCTCTCTGGCATCACTTAAGTGACATTTGTGTTGCTCCTCTACGTTCTGGCTCCACTTCTCTTTCTTTCTAGTCTCTGCTTTTTTGAGCTCTGCTGAATTCTAAAGAAATGGGATATGTGATGAGTTCTGGAGCTTCAGTCTTCCAGCTCCACCTATGGACATTGCTGCCTCTTCCCTGCCTCATAGAAACTTGACTTCATTCATTCCTCCACAGACTAACCTCATGTTCCTGTCCTCATTTTTCTTCTAATATACGTATTTGTGTACATGTCATGCTATTTGCCTCAGTCTTCCCACCTGTAAAATAATCTGGAGAAGGAAATGGCATACCACTCCAGTACCTTTACCAAGAAAACTTCAAAGAGGATCACAAAGAATCAGGCATGATTGAAATATTTAACAACAAAAAAAAATTGTTTAACCTAAAAACTATTTGAATATTGATTTTGTTATCCAAAATATTCAGACCTATACAGTGCGGAACTTTTTGCTAAACATGCCTTCTTTGTCTTTGTATAAGGCCAAAATATAGGTTTTTTCTAACAAGCCTCTGGAGAGTTCCTTCTATCTTGGTAAATGAACGTTACTCCCATCAGCTTGATTACAGTGGAATAATCTGTGAAGAATTCACCTAACTGTACCACCATCTAAATAAACCCCAAGTCCCCAGCTTATGGTCAAGTATTTAAGCAGTCACTTTGAAATCTAAGTAAATTATATCTATGGCATTTTACTGATAAAATTTAATAATCCAGTTTTTAAAAAGAAATTAAATTAGGTTTGTATGGCTTCATTTTACTTATCTCATTTTGATTCAGAGTGCTCATAAGTGATCAGTTTAGCATTTCTAGAATTTTGCCAAGGATCCACATCAATATCTCACTAATCTGTAATTCTTATAACCTACCTTTTTGAATGTCAAAAATACATGTTAATTTCTAGCCTCTCCTCCTTTTCTCTGGGATTTCTTATAATTACTCCCATACTCTCTCTTCTCTACAAATGAGAAAACTAAAACTCAGCAAGATTATACAGTTAGTTAAATGCAGAGCTAAGACTAGATGTTAGCTCTCCATGCCACCCTATAGCTTGCCCCTTATGTCACTAATGAAATGAATGGCAAAGACATGGAAGCCTCTTATCCCTAGAATCCTTCATGCTTTATCCTGATCTTCACAAAAAATGGAAAAATGGTAACCACTGTGGAAGGAAGAACTATAGGTCATTGGTCTTGATTGTGCCACAGGAATGCACAAGGTTTCTACTTCTGTCTGCCATCTCGGAAGCAGAATCTTTCTAAATTGTAAATTTAGCAATCTTTTCATATGAGTTAATAACTTTCAAATGCCATAGAAAGACAGATGAGAAAATATGATGCAACCAATGGTTACTTGTCTTTTATAAGATTACAAAAGCAAAAATGCAGAAATTGAAGTATATTGTTCCTTGTTCCATCTATTCAGAAAATATATTTTAAGTAGAAGATTATAGAGTATCAAGAGGTTATTAACCTAAAATTTTTGTGGCTGAAATCATTTTGATTTATCAGAAAAGATTTTTTTTTTTGGAAACAGTCTTTGTGTGTTTGAGGATAGTGAGTCATAATTCTTTGACCTATTTGTACATATTACTTTAAAATTTTATTTTATGACAATTTTTTAAAAGTTAATTTGAATCTACAATACTGAATTTGGCAAAAAATAAGAGATTGCCTTGAATTATCAATAATTCAGTATACTGTACTGGTTTGTTGTTTTTTAAAAAGTATTGTGAAATAGTTATCCTTATATAAATGAATTTAAACATAATCTGCATCATGGGGTTCTCTTAAAACATAGCATGAAGTGACAATCTCTTGCTTTGTGTTATTGTATAGTAGGAGAGATCATTCTTTCTAGCCATGAACTACTAACAACCTTTGTCCTTTACGTTACCTTTAGTTAAAAAACGAAAATGAGCATGAATGCTGGCTGATGGCCATGTCTTTCTTGCAGCTAAAAATTCATCTGGGAAAGATAAATGGGATTGTAGATTTGGATTTGTTTCATTGCGTGAATGATATGTGACATTTCGTAAATTATTTAGCACTGCTAGGATGGCAGAAATGGCTTGAGCATTGTTATATCAAATGAAAGCAAGAATCCCATTAGTGCAGAGACTGGGTTTTAGCTAGAATCTATCAGGGGAATGTTGTCACTTTAAAATCAGATTGTTCTTTTAATTGCTATTTAAAGGAACAAAAGTGTTCCCAAGGTACTGCAGTTGAACACTCACAAGTAATAACTATGGATCCATAATTATGTGGCACTGATTATCTGGCATTTTAAAAACTGGCAAGAATCAGTGACCAATTTGCAGTACTTTGTATTTTTTTTATTTTTCTAGCAGACTATGCTCTGTTTTCTAGCTGTGATTAGAAATGAAAATGCATTTTTCTATTTACTTTCTAAAGAATGAACACATTAGAAATATAAATTAAACTTAAAGGAAGAACATAACAAATGCCTAAATTGTAAAATAATACTAATATCCATATGTGGACAATGTATAAATACTCTGATGAAGCTTTCCTTTGATGCATGTTAAATTCTCCTTTTTGATATGTTGCAACATGTTAAAGAAAATTGTTGAAATTCAGTATTACAACCCCTAGAGGTGATAAAATACCCTTGTTTCTTTACTTATTTTTTTAAAGTGTACTTTTAGGAGTATCTTTTTTTTTTATTATTAATCTTAAAACAGTTAACCTGATAGACAAAAACTTTAAAACCTTTAGATTTCCACTGAAAGTTTATTTTTCATATACTGTTGTATGTTCAGATTATGAAGAAAAGCCTCTTGAGTTTAGAGTCACCTATTCTGTGGATTAGAACATTACAGTTGCTGGGAGTGGTAAATAGCAATTGAGAAACCTGAAAATTTATGCAGATTTATACATTGTTAAGAGTGATTTCCATAGTGATCCTAATAGGGTGCTAGGGGTTAGACAAATGTTTTCTTGTTTCTTTTACAAAATGGTAATGTCAGAAATTGAGAATTCACCTTTGTTTAGCACGGTTTATTTTTGAAATTTGGTGTCAAAAAGAACATATTGTTGAAGCTGTTAATGGTGGCCTTTTTGTCCTTCCTAGTGATCCCACCAAAATATTTTATTTTTGTTTAGTGCTGATCTTATTTAGGTCTCTTATAGAAACTGGGCTCTTTTGGCTAATATTTTATAGTTAAATAAAAATAAGCTTCATTTAAACATTTAGCAAAGCAATGTTCTATTTTTAAAATTTAAATTATATTCATGATATCTCATTCCCAGTATAGTGAAGAGAGCATTGCTTTTATAGCTAAGAGATGTTAATTCGAACTGCTGCCAGCTTTGACACTTAATAGCTTTGGTGGCCTCGGGCAGTCACCCTCTCTGGGCCTCAGTTTCTTCATTTGTACATAAAATTAAGCTAATAATTTTACTACTTAACTCATAGATTATTATAAGTAAAGCATCTTAGGAATTTTTAAATTCATTATAGAATATGAATTATTTTGTTAAAGGTTAGAGGTTTTGTTTATAACAGTTGGGACCATAAAACAATACCTCCTGATAAATGTTCTTTGTTGGTTTCTTCATATTCATATATATGTGTGTGTGTGTGTGTGTGTGTATAACTGCCTTAGATGTTAGTTTTGATTATACTTATTGTATTTATTTAAAATAAAGAGCTTAGGGGCAGCCAGGTGGTGCAGTGGATAGAGCACTGGCCCTGGAGTCAGGAGTACCTGGGTTCAAATCCAGTCTCAGGCAATTAATAATTACCTAGCTGTGTGGGCAAGCCTCTTAACCCCATTGCCTTGCAAAAACTTTTAAAAAACCCCAACAAACAACAATAAAATAAAGAGCTTGTGGTATTAGCCATTTACTATTGGCTCTAATTAATAGAAATAGTCCTCTTAACTGGGTGCCATTTCCTTATCTAAGACATATTTTTTGACTTTCATTCATTTTCATTTCAAAATAAAAAAAATTTGTGGTTAAGTAAAACTATTTAAAAGTTTTTTTATTTTATTTTAGCCTCGAGCTGATCCCATTCCAATATGTAGCTTCTGTTTGGGAACGAAAGAATCAAATCGAGAGAAAAAACCAGAAGAACTCCTATCTTGTGCAGACTGCGGCAGTAGTGGTAAGTTAGTGTATTTGTGTGCTTGCTAATAGTTATATTTTGTGGTAGCATAGATTCTTTATAAAATTTAATTTTTTATCCATTAAAAAAATCTTCCCTCTTCAAAGTAGTTTTCCTAATGTCAGTCATGAACTCTAAAAATGTTAAGAAGGGAAAGAGACAAAAAGGAATATATTCTGCCAGATATCATTAATAGTTGTGTTTAAGCAACATGAGTCTATCATGGTGTGTAGGGTACTTAGTCTTGGCATTAGGAAGACCTGAACTCACATTCCGTCATTGAGATTACATGTATGATTACTGTGTGTCCCCTTCATTTCTGTGAACCTTTATCTTCAAAGTGGGGATAATAACACTTGTAGGACTTTATGCACAAGGTTGTACAAATACCCAAACGAGATCCTTTCTAGGTAGTGTTCTGCAAACCTTCAAGTTCTGTTGTATAAATGCAGCTGGTGATAATATCAGTATTCATCAAAATCCCGCTGGACATGGGCTGAAGTGAAAGCTCCGTGTAACCAGCAAAAGCCTTGATCTTGAGAGTTGGTGTTCTGCCTTGGTCCCTTGGGTGATACTTTGCTGGTAGAGATCTTAATGAATCTTTGGAGGATGGATCAGTGAGTGAATGAATTCCAAATTTGCAAGCTATATGACTTAATGAGCACATTTGTTTTAAATAACCTAGAGCTTCAGTTTTAAAGGATTTTTCTACTTAGAGCACTTTAGATTGTGGCACCTACAGGTGAATTGTGATAGTTTAATATAACTCAAAGGAAAAAATGGGGAGCCAAGTAATGAAGCTGCAAGAATAGCAAAGAAATATCTAGCATTGGAGGTATATTACTGTAGTTTTAAAGCTAGGCAATAAATTGGAGACTAATTATTGATAGAGTCAGTGTTTTTTCCCAAAAGGTATAAATAAGTTGAAATGCTATTCTTTTAACAATAAGAGCTGCTAAAAAATTGCTAAGAGGGTAATCTTCTTAAATAAAGAGTAATGAAAATTCATTGTCTTTTATCTTGTTTAAGAGTTCTTGCCACTAGTAAGTGACCTTTAGCCTGTGGCTGAGAAAGAAGGAAGAGTTAGACATCAGGGGCGGCTAGGTGGCACAGTGAATAGAGCATTGGCCTTGAAGTCAGGAGTACCTGGGTTCAAATCCAACCTCAGACACTTATTACCTAGCCGTGTGGCCTTGGGCAAGCCACTTAACCCCATTGCCTTGAAAAATCTAAAAAAAAAAAAGAGTTAGACATCATAATCTAATTTAATAATATACTTATGATATTTGCTAAAGACATCTTGACAGTTCTCTTAGATAGGTTCATTAGAACTCATCTGTCTGGTTATGGTATCAGAATCATGATAGACACAGTGATATTATATCAGCATGTCCCATTTAGTTAAACAGAATCATTGTTTTATGTTGGGATAGGGGAGTGTCCCAATCATCATTAGACACTCTGAATAACCAGTCAACAAACATTTATTAAGCATTTGCTGTATGTCAGATGCTATACTAAATACTAGTGATACAAAGAAAGGCCAAAACCAACCCCTTTTCTTGAGGCACATACACTGTACCATTGGACACAGCATGTGAATAAATAGGTTCATACAAGGTACAAACGGCGTTCAAGGAAAGTAAACTTATGTAGGAATGACCTCCTAGAGAAGAAAGATGAACTTGAAACTGAGTCTTGAAGGAAGTCAGGTAGATTAGAAAAAGCATTCCAGGAATGAGTACAATCCTTGCAAAGAGCATTGCTATACTGCCCATCGACTTTGAAGTATAAGACTGGAAAAGCGGGAAGGTACTAGACTATAAAGACCTTTAATTGACAATCAAAGAACTCTATTGAATCCTGGAGGTAATAAAGGAGTGACTCTGGGCACTAGTAGTCAGACTTATGCTTTAGGAAATTCCATTTGTTAACTGAGTTTAGGGAATGAATTAGGAATAGGGAAAGACTTTAGATAGGGAGACCAGATAGAGGACTGTGGTTAGAATATTCAGGGAAGAGATGATGTTGTAAAGTATGGCGTCAGCAATACAAGAGAAGAGCTAAAGATAGATCTGACAGATGTTTTAAAGAGAAAAAGGGATAAGATTTGACAGTGCATAGAACATACAGAGTGAGTGAGTGAGTGAGAGTGAATGGTAGAATATAATTCCAAGGTTGCAAACCTATATTGGTGCCCTCAACATAATAGTGAAGATCTGGAAGAGGAGGTGAGTTTTGGAGGAAAGATGATGAATGACTTCTCTTTTGGACATATTGAGATGCTTCTGGGACATCCAGTTTGAAATATTCAGTAATCAGTTTATGGTTTAGGATTGGAGCTCAGAAGAGATATAAAGGCTAGTTACATAGATCTGAGGTTCTTCAGCATAGAAATGAAAATTATTAGACTCATGAGAGCTGATGAGTTTACCAGGTGAGACAATATAGAAAGAAAAGAGAAGATGTAAGGCACAGAGTTTTCTCATGCTTCCCCTCTTTGAATTCTGCTGTGTATGAAGCTTCACAGTTTTGTTATTTTAATTTGTTTCCAAACCAAGACCTAACTAAATAAGCAAAAATACTGTCTTTATGTTGGGGTGTTAAGGGGGGAAAGGTAATTTCTTTTTCATATATTCCTTTGAGTGTTAACAAATTAGAAATTTCTTTTTGCTCAAATCAGAGAACTGAGAAAGTGATATTTTGTACCTTTTAATTTCATTTCACCAGAGTTTTATCTTCTTGGAGATCATAAAGAAGCCTTAGTTGTTTTTTTCTTTTGTTTGTTTTTGGTTTAAAGAAGGAATATTTAAGATATTATTTTTTAAAAATATTATTTTAAGCATCTTTCATTTACTTTTAATAAAAAAAATTGATAAGAATAAAACCTGGAAGGATTGTGCATCAGGGATCAGTTTATATTGAGATGAGGTCAGTCTCTTCTTCAGTTAGAGAAATTTTAAGACCTTGAAATGAGTGTACATTTCATGGCAGAAACTCAAGCCCCGGGGATCTGCGTGTTCCTTTGTTTGACATTATAGGATAGATCAGAGTTCCTCTTTGGACTCTGCAACCGAATCCTGTCCTAGTGTTCAGGATAACTTAATCTTCCCCATATTGCTCTGTGCCAATCTGGGTTTGGCTACTTTAGTCAAAAGCCCATTGTTCTTAACACAGGGAAATGCTTTGTAGACATCCAGTTTATAGGTAAGATAGCATGGGCAGGGTTTTTTGTTTGTTTTGTTTTGTTTTAAAATTGAAGGTTCAAAACCAAATACAATTTACTTTAAGGAGCTGTATTATGACAGCCACTGGTGGTAACTACAGTGGAGAGAGAACTCACCATGAATGGCTCAACAGTGCCCTCTAATGCCAGTGGAACCCACTCGTGTGGGTTTGGTGACCCCAGAGTTGGGGTTATTAATGATTTTTGTGTGTCAGGGATCTCTGGCAATCTAGGGAATCCCTTTTCATAGTGATGTTTTTATTGATGGAAAAACTAATGATTACTTAGGGATTACAAAGGAAACCAACCATATTGAAATAACATCTAATTTCTTGCCCCATCCAAGTTCAGAGGAACCCTAAAATCTATGAGATTCTGGGTTAAGAACCCTTATTCCAGCATGATTATGTGACAATGGAGGCTTTATTGAACTGAGAAAAATCTGCTGGTGACATTGAAGGATGCAGAAGATGAGTTCACAGGTTAAATTGTGACTGTTTAGATTGATCAAAAGGATTCCTAACATAAGATGTTTTCATGAGAAGTACTATAAAACCAGGAGAAAAAAAATGGCAACCCATAAGGAGGGTTGATCTAATGTGTTTCCCATATGTGTCAGATGCCTTTAGTAGTTGCCCACCTGAAGTCTGTTTTGTATGATGTTGCCTTTATAATGGACTTAGAGATTTCATTTAGAATTGACTTAGATTTCAGTGGCATGTGCAAGAAACATCTTCCTTTGTCTCACTTGATTAAAATAACCAAATTTAGAAAGTTCTCTTTTCCTGGATAATAGAAGTGCCAAAAGGGGCATTTTTAAAACTCTGCTCTTATTTATAAAATCCTTCAAATTAGTTCCATTCCCAGATGTGAGTTGTATCTAGCGTTTATAAAATTTTCTTTTTTTATAATGATGCTATGATATTTTTGTCCTTTGTTCTCTAAGAAGACTGTGACATTGGGGATGTGATGCCATGGATGCATGTGAATTGGATTGGGACTGGCAGGAGTAACCAAGTCACCAATCTCATTTACTTCTCCAGAGCCATCTGGGTCCAGTGGCCAGATAGGAATCAGGACAACTGGAGATGGTCCTGCATTGAGGCAGTTGGGGTTAAGTGACTTGCCCAAGGTCACACAGCTAGTACGAGTCAAGTGCTTGAGGTCAGATTTGCTTGGTTAAGATCAAATTATTTTTACCAAAACTTACCTCCAGTGCTACCTTCTTCGTTTAAAGCTAAACTAACTCTTCCTCCTCTCTCCCCTGCCCCAAAATACTCATATTTTCCCCTCCCAAAACTATCTTGTTTTTTTTATGTAAATTCTTATAAATGTAGGTTTTCCCCTCTGTGAAACTCCCCTCCTCTGTTAGAATGTCAGCTCCTGGGGTCAGCTAAGTGGCATAGTGGCTAGAGCATCGGCCCTGGCATTAGGAGGACCCAAGTTCAAATCTGGCCTCAGACACTTAATAATTACTTAGCTATATGACCTTGGGCAAGTCACTTTACCCCATTGGCTTAAACAAATAAAAATTAAAAAAAAAAAGAATGTCGGCTCCCAGAGAGCATGGATTATTTTACTTTTCTCTTTCAGTTCTGCTCTTAGCACAGTGTTTGATACATGGCAGGCACATAACAGATGTTTGTTGGTTGACTCGTTGAATTAATGAGTTTTGTCACAAATAGAAATAATGATAGATACACTATGATTTCATTTGGGATAGTGGATGAAGTTGAAGCTAACAAGAGCTCTGAGAGGATGAACAATGTAACACTGGTCCCATAGTCAATGATGTTGAGTCTTTCAACCCTGCCTCAGACACCTAGTAGATATGTGACCCTGGGCAAGTCGAGGTCTCTGCCTCAGCTTCTCCCTTTGTAAAACAGGAATAATAATAGCACTTACTTCTCAGGGTTGTTGGGATGATAAAATTATTTAGCAATGCAAAGTACTATGCAATTATGGCAGAGAAAGGAATTCAAGGGCAACTCTCTATCCACTATGCCATACTGCTCTCTGTTAGATTGTTTCTATCAATCACATTGCTGGAGAGTTAAATCTTGCTACTCACAAGCTTTGTTATTGTTGTTCTAATTAGCCTTAGCGAAGATAAATGTTTTGTTCTAAAATACTGTGGAAACATTACAGCATTGTTCTAATTTCAAGTTGATTCTAACCAAAAGCAGTACAAAGAATGTGACAATATGCTGGAATGGTTCAGTGTTTACTACAGTGAAGAAAAATAGTGTGAGTTGATAGATGAGCATATGACTTACCTAAGAGTTAGGTCCATAAGTTTACTAATTGTCTTTTGTTTTAACTGCACCTTGTACTTTCCCTCAGATTTTTTACTTGTGCTGTAGAGACACTGAGTAGGTTAAGTCATGTTCACAGTATTCTTAAAGCACCTCTACCAAATATTATTTGTACTTTAAACTTTTTTGGTTATATTGGTGCTTGTTGAGTGTAAATAAATCAAAAAAAATTTTGGCTTTACCAAATAAACTCACATGTTACATGAGTTTAGTGAGTATTTATTAAAGGTATGCTCTATACCAGGAACTATGCTAGGCACTGAGAATACAGAAGCAAAAATAAACACCCTGCCTTCCAGGAGCTTAAATGCTCAAGAAGGTAGCAAGATGTCCATGAAGAAATCAGTGAGAGGAAATCAAAGTAAAATCAGCCTCAAGTCATATCAGAAGGGAAGAAGCACTAACTCTCAGAGGATCTCTGGAACTGAAGCTTTCAAAGGGAGGTGGGAGTGCTAAGAGTCAGGGATAAAGAGGGAGAGCATTCCAGATATGGACATGTTGTGTAGAGGCTGGTTTGGCTTGAATGTTGTTTGTAGAAGGGTAAGTAATATATGGTCATACTGCTCATCTAGATTGGAGCCAGATGATAAAAGACTTTAAATATTATGGGGTTGTTGTATTTTATACTAGAGAGAACAGTGAGCCCTGGAAGCTTTTTGACTGGGACGTTGTCATAGTCATACCTGTGCTTTAGGAAGATCAGCTTGGCACTTTAAATCTAATCCATCAGTAAATAGTGAAAGAGCTCTTGTCATCTTTGAATTTGATATATTAGCAAACATTAAAACAAAAAAGAAGTATCTAAAAGCCCAAAAGAAACTATTACAAACTGCATTAATGGATTGCCAGAATTTTAAAAAGATTTGAAATAAAAATAAATGAGATCCTATTCCCATATTGAATAACGTATTCCCTTGGATTTTCCTAACTAGACTAAGAAAATAAAACTCTTCATCATTTAGTATTCATCACATTATTTATATTATGCCTTCTCTTTAGCCAACAGGGAAATTGATACTTGGAATAGAGGGGAAAATTATGGAATATTGAAAAGTGAATGAGTTATAACCTGAGAAGTAATGATTGGGATGAAATAACTCCTGTTGAAGTTATATAAAGAACTGAAAGAATACAGTTCATTGCATTCAGCATCCTTTGATTAATTTCCTTGTTCTGCCTTTCATTTCCCAAATGAAGGGTAAAATTCCTTGTGTTGGCAATTTTTTATTATTTTTATTATTATCATATTACTTTTAGATAGTGGTATCTAAACTAATAATTACTAATAAGTAGAAAACATGTCATGATTTTTTTATGATTTCTATCTATACTGACTTCCATAGGCTAAATTGACTGTATGACCCTGGGCAAGTCACCTAACCCTGTTTTACCTTAGTTTTCCTTATCTGTGAAATGAATTGAAACAGGAAATGGCAACCACTTCAGTATCTTTGCCAATAAAATCCCATTGGGGTCAGGAAGAGTCAGACGTGACTTAAAAATGAACAACTTTATGTTGAAAATTGTTTCAGTAACTGAATCTTAAATGCTACACTGGACTGACCATCCTATATTACTCTTGCCATTGTCCTGTAAGATCTGCCATAAGAATCCACCTACTTTGCTGAGGTTCACTTTGAGTTCTCTTAATATTGCATGAACCTTGGTAGGAAACATCTTTTGAAGAGGAGAGTCATTTTTTTTTTCCTGTTATATTTTATCATTGCTGTGTAATTTCTTGTGTGGTTCAGCCCTATCTGTTGTACTCCTTTCTGCCTCTCTTTGGGTTATCTTCAAATTGCAAACAAGAAACAACAAAGGAAGAATTTAATGTAGAAAACCGAGTTCAAATTTTTAAAGAGTGTAAGGTTTAAAAACAAAACTATTTAAAAGAGCTAGGTAGTATACATAGATCCCATTTTGAATTTATTAGGGGGTTTTAATTTTTGGTAATTATATTAGTAGAACTTTGGAAGTTCTTAGTTTACTTCCTTTTCTAAAGGACATTAAGCATTTTGAAAAGAGTGTACATCTTAATGACAGAAATTACTTGATTTGTTTTTTGTTAAAGAGATTTTGTATTATTTATATAGATGTGTGTGTTTATTTAATTACTCATTTGGTATAGAAGTGTTTTTAATAGAATTGGGGTACAAATTAAATGGTATGCTTGGATATCTGTTTCTTAGCCAGAGATTGACAACTGCTTGTGACAACAGTTTATTCTCTTTATATTTTAAATAAATATTTAGTTATAATTTTTTAACACTCAGAAATAGTGTGCTTTTATTAACAGTATTGATGATTGCTTTTGAATGTTTCACATAAAAATAGCCACATCTTCTGGTGAGTAGAATTTTATGAAGCATCTATTAAGTTTTAAAAAGGAGGGACAGTTTGGCACCAGTCCAAAATACATATTTAAATAGTGAGCCTGCCACAGTCAGGAAATTATAAGACAGTTTTTAAACTGCAGAATCTGCTTTTTTATTACACTTTCAGTTTTCATTTGCAACTTGGTTATAAGTTCTTTCACATGGGGTTAACTAATGTTCTTACTGGTTTAAAAGCTAGGTTTAAAAAAATAAATGCAGTTTAAAATCTCTACCAGTATGAGGAATGAAAGGCCCATCTCATATAGGAAAACTGACCTACAATGGTTATTGATAACTTGTGCACACATACCCTTCAGATCTTTTGAAATAATTAGATATTTTGAACTGCATGATCTCTCAATAGTCTAAGATGGATTTGTATTTTGAAAGATTCTGATTTTTCTTTTGGAAATGGACAGCTTAATTATCCAAAAGGATTTGGAATGTAATGTCTGAAAGTTGAGGCTTTAGTCTGCTCCAGAGGATGATGGAAAAAATGCCAAGAGAAGCAGAAAAATGACCTACCACAGCCAGCTCAGAACAACCTGGGGTGGGGTAGGGGAGGTTGTTGATCTGTACTTTATCTGAGTTATGCACCATCTCACCTGGCTCCAAGTATATTCTAATAATATTTATATTTATTGTCTCACTGCTAAACCTTGGGACCCAGAAATAAAAATGGCCTTAACTTGGACCCTTACTGGCACTTCTTCTTCCACTGTCAAGGTTGTTCATTGTTTGACCCACAGTAACAATCATCTCATTTTATTTAGGTTGGGTTGAGTGAAATGTGCCGTTTGGGCAAGTTTCTTTTGAATTTTATGCCTCCAGTCATACAAGCAAGTGTTTATGGTCTCAAGGTGTGTCTATTGAACAGCATTTCTTTAAAATTACATGTTTTTTTTTTTAAGTTGTAGTACATGCTTAGCAAGAATGAATCTTATCTCCATTTCAGCCACCAGTCATCTACTCTTTTTATTGATAGGATTACTCTTGTTTTAGAGAATATTTTTAAAATAAAGTTTTAAAAGTTTCATATAAAATTTTTCTAGCCAGTTTTTTTATGTTGGAAGAATGATAATTATTTAAGTCAGTTGCTCCTGAATATTCTTGTTTTATAGTAAGTTTTTAGTGTATAATTTATTTTAATTTCATATGTGCCTAGAAAAAACTAATCAGAATTTCTTAGACTTCATTGAATATATTTTTGCCATGTTTATCATTTTTATCATTTGCTTATTATGTTATATTATCCTACTTTTAAAACTTTGGTAACTGTGGGTTTTGTTTTCATGATTTAGCCAATGCAGTCAAAGCAATAGTTTAAAAGGTCATCCTGAATCCCTTTTCTGAGCACTGTCTATAAAGCAGTGCAGCTGATAAGCAATCAGTAACTAAATGGTGGTGGTGGTGATGGTGGTGGTGATGGTGATGGTGGTGGTGGTGGTGGTGGTGGTGGTGGTGGTGGTGGTGGTGGTTTATGAAAGCTTCAGGAATTCAGTCTTAAGAAAAGATAGCATGATACAGATATTCATTATCAAGTTTGTAAAGACTCTTATAGTAACTGTAATGTTTATAAAATTAAAACACCTTGACCAAAATATTTTTATTGTACTATAAATGGGCATTCCTTCACAAGAAAGAATTTGTGTAGTCATTCTATTTCTTTTTCCAGGAAAGGGAAAGAAAATAGCCCATAATTCTGTCATTAAAAAAAAATTCTTCAAGTCTTAATGTTGATCATTGGCTGGCACCATTGAATGTCTGCTAAATGTGCTTTAGAGTCAAAAATTAGAGAAAGGGGATGTAGTAAAAGTTTCTTAACATCAAGCAATTTACATTTTTTTTATAGGACACCCATCATGTTTGAAATTCTGTCCAGAATTAACAACAAATGTAAAGGCCTTAAGATGGCAGTGTATTGAATGCAAGACATGTAGTGCATGTAGAATCCAAGGCAAAAATGCAGTAAGTTCATATCTTAATAGTTAAATGATCTTTTATTAGTATTCACTTTTTTTTGTGAGTGGGAGAGGGGAAAAACTCTGTAGACCAGTAGCTGCTTTTCACATTAAATGTTTCACTGCTATAATTTATTGATATTTTTCTTTTTCATTCCAGAATGCATGGAGAAAACTTAATACTTAGAATAGTTTTGTTGTTTTATTATTAATTTGGTAATACATTGTTTGAATAACATTTTTTTCAATACAGTAAACCATTATTCAACTTATATTGTGTTGCATTACAGGATAATATGCTTTTTTGTGATTCTTGCGATAGAGGGTTCCACATGGAGTGCTGTGACCCACCGCTTTCCAGAATGCCAAAAGGTGAACTTTTAAATCTTTGAAATCTTTCTTTAAGAGTTTCGTAGGCATTCTCCAGAATCATCTTTATGTTAGAGGTCTCAGAAATAGGTATAATTCATATTTTGTTATAAATTTATCCCATTTACCTTCTCTCTCTTAGAGTTTGGAATGGAATATAGGTATGGAAACATGACCAATAAATTTCTTAAGTTCAACGTAATTAAGTAAAGGAAACACCAAAGAGCTGCTTGCAGCCATTGAGAACAATTCTTTAATTGCTGCCTTAAACTTTTCATCTTGCCCTCAATACCACCCCCATCACCACCACCATCCCAACCCACCCCCCCCACCCCTGCAAAAAATCCTCTCTCTATATAGATGTAGATATATAAAAATACATCTATATAGATATAGATATTTCAGACTGGCATGTTAATTAGGCAGAGTGATTTTCCATTGCAGTAAAGAGTTTTGTTGGTCAAAACTTGCTTTCCTTAAAATTGAAAGGTCATATTCCACAAACAAATGCACCACACACAGGGAAGTGTGGTCCAGTTAGATTTGAATTCAGAGAACTTGCTTTTAAATTCTAATTCTGCTCTATAGTACCTTTATGACCTTGGAGAAGTTACTTATTTTCTCTGGACTTCCCTTTCCTTATCTCTAAAAGGAAGGAATTGAACTGGGTAACCTTTAAGAGGCCCTTGAACCTTGAGGTTCTGAATCTAGGATCTTAAATAAACATTTCAATATCTTCTTATATCAGTAATGACAATGCTATGTTTTTGACTCCTGTAAAGTAAAGAGGTGTTGAAGTCTTCAGTCAATTAATTGGTATTTTAGGATCATAGTTTTTAACTAGAAGAGACCTTAGCACCTCTCTGGGTTAAGGACTCACTATTATAAATAAGTAGATTACCTTAGGATAACAAGGGTGAATCTTTTCCTCTGACTCCAAATGGAGTATGCCAAAACAGTTTTGGCCGAGTCTCCCTTATATGACATGAATGTTCCTCTGTCATAGATACACAGATGATAGCTTAACCCAGCATTCCTCAGTTTGTAGGATGGAGTCGCAAATATGTTTTGCTAATTTTAATTTGTTTTTAATTTTTAATTTTAAAGCAAATATCTATATACATTCAAGACTTTTAACTTCTTTTGCGATAGGTAGGTAGGAAAGTAGGATAAGTCTGGGGCTAGGTTGTAAGGCATTAAGAACTAGGTTATGAAGGCACGGTAATGTAAGGATTGAATGTTGCCAATTTCTCCACCAGAATTTATTTTTTCAAGCTGGGGAAATTGACTTGATATTGGTTTCTTTTGCAGAAATATAAAAAAGGAAATGTTCTTTTTCTTTTTCATTTTTCCTAGAGTAAAAAAAATATTTTTTTCTAATATATATATATATATGTATATATATATCTCTAGGGATGTGGATTTGCCAAGTCTGCAGACCAAAGAAAAAGGGAAGAAAACTACTTCATGAGAAAGCTGCACAAATTAAACGACGATATGCAAAGCCTATTGGACGACCGAAAAATAAACTAAAACAACGAATGTTGTAGGTTGAATTATGAAAAAATGTTTTCCTAGTGTTGCTTTCAGAATATTACCTTTGAGGGATAGAAGGTAGATTAATATAACCACCGTAGTACTCACATGCTTGCTTCAGTATCATTGCCTAAAATTTTAATGCAAGATGTTCAACATGTATAAACTAAGAAATAGTTTTGAAAATAACTTACAGAATTACAGTTGGTATTTTGTGGTCTTCTTTTGGCAAAAACCAGGAGGCCTAAGGAATTTTTTTTTTTTAAACGGTGAGAAAGAAATAGGCCAAGAATGTGCAATAAAATAAGCTGCATTGATCAGCTTATTTTAACACTAGTTTAAATAGGGAAGAACTTAATTCTTTAAATTTTACTGTATTAATTTTAAATCAAGGTCATTCTCTAAACTGAGATCATTCTTATACCTAATATTATATTTTGAAGGCTGTTTCCTTTTGATCCTAATTCCTACAAAAATGTGTTTTCAAAAAGCTTCAGATTTATTACCGCAGATCCAGTCATCCAAGTGCTAGATAGGACCATCATTCAACATGGGATGCTGCTGTGTTTTTAAATTCCCTGAAATCTTGACTGGTTTTAGTTCCAAGATGGTGATTTCACATACTCCCAATTGTATTTCCTCCAAAGCATGGCAAAATTTTTAGTAAAGGCATTTTTATTTTATGTATTCTAGATTGGTTTCTAAATTCTTATTTGGTTTTGTTTTGACTTTTTATGTTAGGAATTTCACATGAATAAAGCATTGGCATTTTTTAAAAACCTGATTCTCCTACAAGTGATCTGCATTCTTTAGGTTAAATACCTCTCTTGTTAAAATATTATACTATGCAGGAAAATTGACACATTAGGGGTAAGAACAAGAAGTAAAGTGTCAAAATCATTTTACTCATGTGCTGTCTACTCTTCTTTCTTGATTACATTTGAGGTTAATTTGGTATTGTTAGTAATTTTCAGGAGACCTTAATAGAAGCCATTGACTTTTCTTCTATGTGTAGTTTTTTGCTAGATTCTAAAGGTAAATGTAATATATTTTGAAGAAAATCTTCCTTATGTTAGCATGATTTAAAGCCAAAATTATTTGTTTTTACATTCATCTTTCAAAACCATTGTAAACCATTGTTCTCTAAATAGAGTTCATCTTCCTAAAGAAAAGATGCAACTGAAAATTATATTTGGCACCAGTCCTAATTTGGTAGAAAACTGTCTCATGAGCTCTTAGAAGCTTTAAGAATAAGCCAGTTTCTCCACTTATTAAAATCTTTTAGAAGCTCAAAGTGGCAGTTTAATATTGAATAATAATAATATTTTAAAATGTACTTATTTCAAGGAGAGATATATATATATATTTTGAGAAATCTATTTCAGAGTTGCAGCCCAAATTTGGGGACTTCTTTGGTAGGATCGTTAATTTCTCTGGCATTGTCAGCACATTTTCCTATACTAAAAATGATCTTTTATTTGAGTTTAGAAGGGCAAACAAGGACTCTTTTAGTGCAATACAACTCAGACAGAAGACTTAGGCTGTTGTTCTCATCTCCAACTGTTAGGATTTATTCTTTTTTTTTTTTTTTTTTTTTTGCAAGGCAATGGGGTTAAGTGTCTTGCCCAAGGCCACACAAGTGTCAGAGGTTGGTTTTGAACTCAGGTCCTCCTGACTCCAGGGCTGGTGCTCTATCCACTGTGCTACCTAGCCGCCCCCTACAATTATTCATTTTTTTCTTTTCATTTAAGATGATAAAAATCTTAGTGGAAGCTCCTTTTGGGGAGGGAGAAAATGTATTGTTTTCTCCATTTAAACATCTGTACTTTAAAACTCTTATCTCCTGTTGCCTGGTTTATTGCAGGAGCCTTCCACTGTCGTTCTCTGTTTCCTGTTTCTTCCCACTCCAGTCTCTTCTTCACATTGCTACCAAATTGATAGCCTTAAAACATACAACCATAATCCCTCTCATCCCAAAGCATTCAGTTTTCCAGTGGTTTCCTGTTATTTTTAGGACAAAATATAAATTCATCAGCCAGGCATTTAAAACTTTGCACATTCTTCTCCACCTTTCCAGACTTGACTTTAAAGCATTCCCCTTTGGATTCTCTGTACTGTCATGAGGCACTGTGTGTACAGTGGAAAGAACTCTAGGGTTAAGTCTCGCATCTGCTATCCAATTCTGCCATGCAGACTTGGGCAAGACACTTCACTTCTCTGAGGTTCAGATTGCTCTTTTGTAAAAAGAGTGAGTTGGCCTAGAAGGCCTCTCCAGTCTAGTCTGGACTCTGTGTCCTGTGGCCTGGCACATAGGGCCTTCAAAAGGATTTCATAACCTGAATTGTATTTGCAGTTATTTCAGCTAGAAAAATAGATGATGCTCCAGTGCTAGCTTGGGTACCAATCTCTTTGTTCAACAGCCTAAACCAATACTTTCTTTTGAAGTAAGCCTTATGATGTTAAAACAAAAGATATAAATTATATAATTTTTTTAAGAGTAAACTTTGACATTTCACAGCCCCTTGGCTCACTTCTTGTTTCTGTTTGCATATTTGGCAGCAGACTTGTTGTCAGATAGAATGACCCTGCCATTATGTAAAGTGAATTTCTAATCACGAATTGCTGTTCATGTTGATATAGTTCGATCTCTATGGATCACCTGAAGCCAAGTGGTGAAAATAATCTTTGTAAATGGATTGTCTCATCAGATTGTCCAAGTCATGTCTGATTTTCTGTAGCTTACTTCTCTTTGAAAAATTACTTCAGAGTTTTCTGTTCTTATTTATCTCTCTCTCTCTCCCTCTCCCTCTCTCTCTCTCTCTCTCTCTCTCTCTCTCTCGCATGCGCACACCTGTCTCTGTCTGTCTCTCTCTCTCTGCCTCTTTTTGTGTGTCTCTGTCTCTGTCTCTCTCTCTCTCTCTGTCTTTCGCCTGTGTGTGTGTGTCTCTCTCTCTGTCTTGTCTGTCTCTCGCCTCTCTCTCTCTCTCTCTGTCTCTCTCTGTCTCTGTCTCTGTCTCTCTCTGTCTCTCTCTGTCTCTCTGTCTCTCTGTCTCTGTCTCTCTGTCTGTCTCTCTGTCTCTCTCTCTCTCTCTCTCTCTCTCTCTTCTAATCAGCACCATTTTGTGTTGATTTTCTCCCAAAAGGGAGTTTTGGTGTTTTTTCTAGTTGTCCTGATTACATTTTTATTTGCCATTTTTAATTTTTTAATCATTTCTTTGTTTTAAAGTGATAAACAGATGAATAGGATCAAATTATGCAGAATATGAATGTAGTTTTAAAATAGTGGTTTACTACAGGTTTCATAAATTTATCCTTTCACTTTTGGAGAACACATCTATATTCCTTAATACTGTAATACAGACATTTCAAAGAAGTCAAAACATCTAATTTTGTAATGGTATAAAGCATAATTCTTTTTAGTGATAATTAAAATGTAGTTTTCTGGCAGTCTGCTTAAAATTATTTTTTTGCTTTTGTTACCCTTAATGTTTATATGGTCCTATATGCTGGCAACATTCCCATCTTTGCTTCTTGCATATATGGGTTCCCTGAGAAATCATGCTGCTTGACAACTATTTACCTTTGCTTTTGTAGAAATGTCTAGTTAGTGATAGAAAAAATGTTTTCAGCCTCGTTCAGTTTTTTTTTTTTTTTTAGCATATGAAATAGCAAAGGTTGCATTATAATTTTTGGTTTCTGTTTTTGATATTTGTTCCTTTTAATATTGATTTTTTCCAACTTTTTACCCAGGTCTGTAACCAGTGATGAAGGATCCACGAATGCATTCACAGGAAGGGGGTCACCTGGTAGGGGTCAAAAGACTAAAGTCTGTACCACACCTTCATCTGGTCATGCTGCATCTGGGAAGGACTCAAGCAGCAGATTGGCTGTTACAGACCCCACTCGGCCTGGTGCCACCACCAAAATCACCACCACCTCCACCTACATATCTGCCTCTACACTTAAAGTTAACAAGAAAACCAAAGGGCTCATTGATGGCCTTACTAAGTTTTTTACACCATCACCCGATGGTCGCAGATCACGAGGTGAAATAATAGACTTTTCAAAGCACTATCGTCCAAGGAAAAAGGTCTCCCAGAAACAGTCATGCACTTCTCATGTGTTGGCTACAGGTACCACACAAAAGCTAAAACCTCCACCTTCTTCACTTCCACCCCTAATCCCCATCTCTGGTCAGAGCCCCAGTTCACAAAAATCCAGTACATCCACTTCTAATTCTCCCCAGAGTTCTTCTAGTCAATCAAGTGTGCCCTCCTTTAGCAGCCTTACTAATAACAGTCAGCTGAAGGGACTTTTTGATGGACTTTCTCATATTTATACCGCTCAGGGACAGTCTCGAAAAAAGGGACTCCCAAGTTACGCACCACCCAAACGTTTGCGTCGTAAACCTGAATTCTCTTCCACAACAAAATCTAATACCCATTTCTTTGGGAAGAAAGATAATAGAAGTAGGTTTATTTCTCACTCCTCCGTGTCCTCTGGCTGGGGACTGTCTAGAGGACGTATTTTTAAAGCAATTGCTCACTTCAAGCGAACAACTTTCCTTAAAAAGCACAGGATGATAGGCAAATTAAAGTATAAACTGACCCCTCAGATGGGGACCCCCTCACCAGGGAAGGGGAGCTTGACAGACGGAAGGATTAAACCTGATCAGGATGATGGTAAGCAAAAGGTCAAAGCTCCAACCAAACCTACATCCTGTCCCTCTCCTCCCCACTGAAAAAAAACCAAAAACTAGTTCTTATTTGTCACATAGGCCTTAGCTGTTTCTCTTGTTCTGACTTCACTTTCATAAAGAAGCAATGAAATGTAGACCTTTTTCTGCTGCTAACTAAACCTCCAGAATGTTTGTCCAACTAATACTTTTGTACATTCTATTATTTATTTTCATCTATAGTGACACAAGGACCCCCACCCCCATGCCCTCGTTGCATTACTTATGGCTTTGTAGTTGTACTGCATGAATGGCAACTCATTGCTACTGCCCTGCGCCTTCTCAGGGGTTATGTGGTCCTTAGCTCTGGGTCCTGCTGCTGCTGCTTCCAGGAGTGTGCCTCAGCTCGGCATCTTTCTTTATTCCATTGCCTTTTCATGACAAATTCCATCCTACTTCAATTTCAAGAAAATCTCATCTGTGATAACATGAAATGTACTTTGGGGTATGGTGTGTTTTGGATTGTTTGGATTATTTAAAGAAAAATATTTTCATGAATTTAAGCTAACAAATTGAAGTCTTACAACTTTTGCTTCTATTTTCTAAATTTGCCAATTAAGAGAGCATCAGATTGGATTATTTAAAAGCTAATACTTGAAGTGTGTTAAGAGAGATCAGTACAGCCACTGATCTAGATTAATTTCATATGGTTTTCCCCAAAAAATCAACTAAGGTGAGAAAAAAAAAAAGCCCAGGCAAGATGCTGGTCAGTTCAAGCAAAGTTTGGATAAACAGGTAAAAGGGTAAAACTATTTCTGGATCTGTATTATCCCAAGAGTAAAATCTTATAAACTTCAGAACAAAAGGGATAAGTTAGAAAATTCCAAAATGCTGTTTACTATGCTGGTTGAATGCCATTCTGGTAGTTTTAAGAGGGTTTTAAAGATTCCTATCAATGAATACATTTTCTGCTGGTTTTTAATAACAGATACTGAAATCAAAATAAGCATCAAACAAGAAGGTACAGATGTAAATGTGTTTGGAAGCAAGGATTCTGTTACAGAAGAAGATTTGGATGTTTTTAAACAGGCCCAGGAACTTTCCTTGGAGGTAAGGTATATGTGGCATCACATCATCCACAATTGTTGGATAATTATACTGATAGCTTCTATTTATATAGTACCTGTTATGTGCCAAGCATTATAGAAAGCACTTTATAAATATTATCTCATTTGATACTCCTCACAGCCCTAGGAGGGAGGTGCTTTTGTTTTCCTCAGTTTATAAGTGAAGAGATTAAGTCAATTGACTTGCCCAGGGTTACAGAGCTAGTAAGGGTCAGAGACTGAATTTGGCCAAGCACTGAATCCACTGGCCTTGCCTTGCCTTGGTGGGATTTGAAATTGAAGTTTCAACTTTTGGTGTGAATTTACCATTTTTTTGTTTCCAAGATACTTTTCTTCAAACTTCTCAATACTTCAGAATTAACTTCATTCTTGTTTTCTGTGTGGACAGTGAGATATTGATGGCACTGTCAGACTAGACTGGAGCCCTCGGCTAGTCTATTGAAGGAGTCTGAGTTAGTAATAGACAGGGCACAGTTTGAAAGGTGAATGATTCAGGTGAGGTTAAAATTACTGACTTCTCTTTACTCGATCAAAGGGAGGATGTTAAATCTCACACAGCAAAGATGACCTAGTCAAGCTACATCAGGTATTGATGAAGGGACATGCCTAGGAAAAGTGTCCCAGCAGCTCATGCGCATGCCTCATCAAGAGTCTTTTGAGTGCTGCATCCTGTGAGACAGGTAGTTCCCATGTTGTTATCCTTGCATGATCAGATCAGTGCAACACAGGTCTCCCTCTGCTCTCCCATGATCTCTTTTGGATCCTAGAAAAGCTGAGCTGTTACTTTTCCAGATGCCACCTGGCCAGAAGCAGGCAGTTATTTTAGAGCTTGAGGTTGTTGGGATGGTGACCTGTGGTCCACTGCCTGGTGGGTGTTTTTATTCCCATTATTCAGATAATGATAGCTAGCATTTCTGTAGCACTTTTAGACTTACACAGTACTTTCATTTACTGGCTCATTTGATCCTTTTAACTCTCTGAGAAAGGTGCTGTTCTTATCCCAGTTTGAGAAACAAGGAAAAAAGTCTGGAAAAAGGTCTCAGAGACAAAGGGGGAAGCAAAGGCAGGATCTTCCAAGTCTCACAATCGATGCACTTTGTCAAAACTGCCTTCTAGGAATTCAAATGAATCCTTAAAGTGCATACCTTGTAAAAGTTTGACTTTTCTCCATAATTTCTCTTTTAAACTCTTTTGTTTCAATGAGCTGTTATTTCTAGGCTTCTTATTTGATCTGTATTTTCCTACCTTGGTTAAATGACTTCAGCCTTAACAAGTGTGGATCTGTTAGGCATCTTTACATTCTTAAACCACTCTTGAATGCTTTTTTTCCAACTTGCCCTTCCTCAAGCTTTGGTATTACTGGCTTTTGGAAAAAATAAAGGCAAATTTTCCCTAAAACTAGCTCAAATCCTGCCATCCTATACTGTACTCAGAGTAGCTCTTCAAACTGACTTGCTCAACAAAGACATGTGTGGCACCAGCCATTGGATCACCTTTCACATCCATTTAATAGAGTATTAACTCTATAGCAGAACTCCTTGATAACTGTTTCCTGGGGTGGCAGGTGTTTTGGGCCCCCCCCACACACACATAATACTTTGGATAAAATGAATAAAATTCATTATAACTTCAAAGGAACTTTTAAAAAATAATTTTGTGAAAAAGAATAGGTGCTATATTCTGTATTCTTTTAATGTAGGCCTCAGAAATTTTTCTGAGAAACTTAAAAATAAGTGAAAGAATTCTTTTATTTGTTTGTTCCTTTGTTTATTTATTTTAAAAAGGTTATGCCCAAGGCCATACAACAAGGTAATTGTTAAGTGTCAGGTCAGATTTGAACTCAGGTCCTCCTGACTCTAGGGCCATAGAGCTGGCCCTCTTTTTTATTTTAATTGCCCCACTTCCCAGGGATGTTATGAGGATCCAGTGCCATTATATTTGTAAAGCTCTTAGCACAGTGCCTGCAACATAATAGGCAGTTAAAAATGCCTTTGTTCTCTCCCTTTCTTCCTTCCTTCCTTCTTCCCTCCTTCCCTCTCTTCCTCTCTTCTTTTCCTCCCTCCCTGCCTTTCTCCCTTCCTCCCTTTCTCTTTTCCTCTTTCCCTTCCTCTCTTTCTCCCTTCCCTTTCTCCATCTCTTGCTCACTTGCTTTCTTCTTCCCTTCCTTCTTTCCTCCCTCCCTTCTTTCCTCCCTCTCTTTCTCCATCCCATCCTTCCTTCTTTCATCTTCCTCCTTTCTATCTCTTTTAATATTTACATTCAAAGTTTTATTTTTCCTTTCTTCTAACAGAAAATAGGATGTAAAAATGGTGTGGAATCCAATGGACGGTATCCTTCAGTAATAGAATTTGGAAAGTATGAAATCCAAACCTGGTACTCTTCGCCTTATCCACAGGAATATGCAAGGTAGTATAGAAATACCTTGATAAATATACTTTATATAAAAAACAGATGGAACATTATGATTTTTAAAAAGTAAATCCCTAAAAGCAGATCGGATTTGGCAATTGATTCTGTATTCAACTCTTCTGCCTCTGCCTTAAAATAGTCAAAAATCTTACTTAAATGACTTACACTTAATAGTTACATATTCATTGTAAATACGATTTTCTATGATTGATTGGACAGGTTGTCTCTTAGATGTGAACCAAGATATGGAAAAACTTTTTGCCCTTAGAAAAATCTTTGAAGGACATTTGCCACCAGGTTGCCCTTCCTAATTAGAATGTCTATATATACATGTGTATGTGTGTGTATGTGTGTATGTATGTGCTGCATGTCTGTAAGTATACACATAGACTTGGTTCTTAATGTTTTTTACCTTATATACATACCCTTATATACCTTAATATTAGATACCCTTATAGAGATGTAGAAAAAAAACACAAAACACAAAAACATTAGGAAAGAAGAGTATTAAATACCTCCCCCAATATTTATTTCTGGAACTTTTGGTCAGGTAATTTAAGAGTAAACATTGATGTTGGTTTTAGATAGAATGAACTTTAAGACTCCTTAATAGCTACTGCTAGATTCTGTTTAGTATGAATAACACACCCTAAAGAGGTCATATGTATTTGAATTTGAATTATTCATTGTTTTAGTTAGATAAAATATAGTCATTGTTTCAGTTGAATGAAAATATTCTGTGCAAATTCAAATAATGTAACTACTTCTGAGGATTTATCATTTGCACTAATCAGGACTTTGCTGTAGTAAGAGAGTAGGACCAAACAGCTCCTTGTCTATCTATGCATTAATAATATACTTGTGTTCCTTAACTCATGATCTTCAAGAACCTCCAATAAATACAAACTTGTGTTCTTTCTGAATCTCTACCTTATTTCTTCCAAGCACATCAGTATCTGCCTAGTCACTTAATTGGAACGAACAGAAAGTACCTGTACCAGTACTTAAAGCATCAATTTGAGTGAAAAGAACTGACTTTTTTTTTTTTTTGGCTTCCATTAACTGAAAGTATTATCTCAGACAATTGTAATAAACTCCTTCAGCCTTTAATTTTACCACTCTTGACATAATGGTAATCATGCCTTATACTTTGAGATCTCTGTGTAAAAGTTAATATGTTAAGTTCAAGCTTTGAAATTGCTATTATTTATGTTGCTATTGTCTCAATTCTTGAACCCTGAAGTGTTTCAAAGTGTTTTTGTTTGGAACTAGGGGTACCCTTATACTGTAATAAATTCAGGTCTTCAGATTTTTATTTCTTCCTTCTCTATCAGGCTTAATAGATCCAGGAAAGTTATCTTCTTGGGGTAGAAATAGAGACTTCTCAGTTCTAGGACCTCCTTACTTCATAAGTTAATAGCCAATATTTAACAAATTAATTTATAGCCATTTCCTCCATAAAAACAATCACATTACCACCACTGGCCTTTTTAAGCTAATCACAACATTAATGTGTAGTATTGGAATTTGAAAAAGAGTGTCAGTATTGCTAGAAGCTGGTCAATCTGCAAATATTCTTTTGTCTAAAACATTTCTAAGAAGGCTTATGTTTAGTTTGGATATTAGAAATGACAAATATCAGTTATGTCATAAATGAGTTAACATTCTCTTTACTTCATTCTCTATCTGGGTATCATTTGTTCAGACTAGAGTGTAGAAAAGCCATTAAAAAAATTGAGCAATATTTAATTTTAAAAATTGACCCAAAATGCTAACTGTCTGATTTTTAAACTTCAACAGATTGCCAAAGCTTTACCTGTGTGAATTCTGTCTTAAATACATGAAAAGTAAAAACATTTTGTTAAGACACTCAAAGAAATGCGGATGGTTTCATCCTCCAGCAAATGAAATCTACAGAAGGAAAGATCTGTCAGTATTTGAGGTAGGCATGTGTAAAATAAAAACCCCATTTTAAAGTTAAACATATACTTGTTTGACTTCTAGAAGGCAAAAATTGTACGAAATTTTGATATTAAGATTCACATTTTTCTCTAGTGGGAACTTTTCCACTTTTTGGAGTTGTTATAGCATTTAAACCAGTTCTTCCCAGCTGCTGGAATACCTTATTACTATCACAGTGTCTTCTTTCCCTTTCCTGAAGTAATTATAATTCATGTCCGCAAAAAATCAAATTCACCAGTGAATTTGTGACCTCAATAGTCTTTCCATTAATTGCTTCTTTGGTGATAGAAATTTGCCTTAGCCAGCAGCTGTTGCAAATCTCTGGTTAATGTTGCCTTTGAAGATATTTCCTTCTCCTGAGAGTTATGCAGCTGTAGACATCTCCCTTATCCGCAGCCACCTGTGTTCCCATCCCTTTCTTGGCAGCCTATGTGGCCTTCTGGACATGAAGACTGCAGCTGGTGGAAGGTCTCCTATCTCTGGGAGATTGCCACCCCAGCAGAATTCTCTTGGTGATAGTAATCCCATATGACTATTCAGGCTGTTTGAAAGGTAGTTGATGTTTTCAGAGCTGACTTAGTGGAGAAAATTTTTTAATACTATTTTTAGTTTTTCAATAAAATAGGGAAATTTGGAATAGGGTTGAGTTTAGGAGACTTGATAATCATTTTGTTTTGGACATAATGAGTCAGAGATAGCAGTTGTACATCTACTTGTCTCTGTACAGCGATGGTAACTAGTGTAAGAGAAACAGAAAGACTGAGATGGACCAACTCCCAAGGAGATGATAATTGAACCTTTGAAGCTGATGGGATCATGAAGATATAGACAGCAAAGAAGACTCAGGATGGAGTCTTTGGGGAAACTCATATTTAATTGGCAGGATTTGAATGAAAGCCAAAGAGATTAGACTTGAAGTGAGTGACCCGAGGTTAGAGAATAATCAGGAGAGAATAGTGTCTGAGAGGGAGATGTGGTTAACCTGGTTGGCAATTTCAGAGAAGTCTGATGGTATGAGATTTGAAAAGGAAAGCCTATTTAGTAGTTAAAAGATTGTTAGGAAGAAGAATTTCAGTTGAGGGATGGAATTATAGGGGTTGAGAAGTTAAATAGGAGATGCAAAAACAGAGAACCAAACGTGGGTGAGTGCTCCAGGAGTATGTCTGTGGGATTAGAGACTCAGAACTAAGGGACTTAAAGGCAGTGAATTCAACCTCTAATTTTAAAAGTGAACAGGTGAACATTTAGAGAATTTGTGCACCTTGCCCAGGATCACACAGAGAGATAGTTGCTTACTCAAGATTTGAGTCTAGTTTTTCTTGACTCCAAAGTGATAGATTAAGGGTGTGACCAGGTCAAAGAAAGTTTTCTTTTGAACCTTGAGCATATTTTTAGACAGTGAATAACTATCTGGAAGCAAATTGAAGATGAGAGAGAATGAGGGAATGGTGAAGGAAGCTAACTCTTAGAGGGTACAAATAGAGAGGTTGGCCTCAGCTGGGAAGAAGGGTGATCCTTATTGAATGAACAAAAGAGGAAAGAATGGAGCATGATGCAGAATGGTTTTGAGGTCTGTTGACAGCAGATACTCTTTTTTTTTTTTTATTAAGGAAATCAGGAGGTGAGATCCACTGAGAAGAAGCAGGTTATATAGGAAAATTTCAGAAAGAGAAGGCTTGAAATAGCCACTAAATCATTTTGGGAAGATAAAAAGACTTGTCTTGAAGCATTAAGGGCCCCATTGAGATTATATAATACTAATTGGTAGTTATTAATATTTCATTATTTTTATTATCATTATTATTTGTAGGACTCAGTTATTTGTGTAAAGAAAAGGAGTCAGAGTTTATTCAGAAGTACCTTGGAGCTAGTGCTCAAAGGATAGAATCAGGCCAAGTGACATTTTTAGTATGAAAATTGATTTGTGTAATTTATCATTAGTAAAGTTTGAGAGGGTTGGACTTATATCCTGTGATTTATACTAAAACTATAATCTGTTAAAAAAAAAATCAAACCAGCATCTTTTTTGTAACAACTTAATAATAGCAATAGCTCTAATATATAGCTGAGAGAATTGGTCTGGCTAGGGTCCAGTCTTGCCTCAACACAGACTGATTCTGTGATCCAGACACTATCAATCAAGCATTTACTAATTCCTTCTATGTATCAGGCCCCCAAGAAGAGTGTCCTAACTTGGGGTATCATATTCCAAGGGACATCACAGACCTGCTCCTCCCTTTAAAAAAGAAAAAAAAAAGCTTGATTATATAATAATTTAAGGTTTGCACAGTATTTTACTGATATTATCATTTTTTTAAACCTCACAGTAACCCAGTGAGAGACATATTACTCTTATACAGTTAAGAAAACTGAAATTGAGATTCAGGGACTCTTCCATGTTCATATAACTATAAAGTATCAGAAGACAGATTCAAAACTAGTTCTCCGCTAACTCTTAAGAGCGGCATACCCTACCAGTCTGCCCCTTAAAATGTCTTAAACTTTCACTCCCTGTCAAGGATGCTGACCTTTTTATCTACCACTCTCCAAAGCCCATTATATATATATATATATATATATATACCATTTCTACAAAAGGGGAGGCATCATTGCAAAAATATTCATGTTGCCAGCATTCTACCAAAACTCCTAGTGTAAATCTGCACACTTCTATATTGCTGCTGCTGTAAGGTGCTCTGGCTAATAATAACTCACATTTCTATAGTGCTTTAAGTTTGGTGTGACTCTTTCAGAAGTGTAAATATTATTATTTTCCTCTTAGAGAAGTGAACCTGGATTTCAGTCTAGCATACTTTGTTCTGCATTGTACTGCCAGAGAAAGAGCTGTCCAGACAAATAAATAAAACCTCCTCTAGTTAAGGAGCAAATTGTTTCTCCTATGCCTGATGTCTGATACTTATATCTGATTATGTTGCTCTATATATGAGCTGGGTCTTCTCCAAGGGAACCCATTACAGGAGTTCTAAAAATAATTTCTGCAGTATGAGAGTTTGTATGGTTCACTAGAGACCATAGAATGGTCCAGTTCATTGTTAAAGACCTCTGGTTATCAAATAACCATTTCTCTCAAGAAGGATGCTGGGGGAAATTTGTAGCTCCATTTGATCTAAGAAATTGGCACCCTTGTTTAACATCCTGTCCATAACCGTCAGTATCCCAGCATGATTCTTTTTATTTTGAACAGAAGTAGACCGTAATCATGGTACTTATTCTAGGTTGAAATTCATCTCACTTTCTCTGCAGTATTATTCCCAGAATAGAAGTTTTATCTTTTCCAATTATATTTAAAATGATGCTTGGGATAAAACCAAAATGGAGGCCTGTTTTTGTGAATCCACCCCTCAGGGAATCAGAATAATACAGTTCATTTATTTCATTTTGGTGTGAAACCCATTTTGGAAATAGCACAGAGATTAACATCCTTGAAAGTATTTTGATGTGTTTACAGTTCCTATAATTCAGATATGTTTGGTTCAGATAAGGGGAGGGGCAGCATGCATCATTTTTGAACCATAAAAAATAGAAAAATAGAAAGCCTGAATTACTATATTGCCAGTGGTTTACATCTTAAGGAAAAACTAGAAATGCAAAGATGAGGAGATGCTGGGCACTTTCTCTTCTGTAGTTAACCTCAAGCTTGCTTAATGGAGTGTTTTCATCTCATAATTTGGGATGTGAAAATACAATTACATGCTTCCTAAAATACTTTAAACAAGAAACAGTGTCATGTTCAATGGTACTTTTTGTGGTAAATAATGTTGTCTGTTTCTTTTGCTAGGTTGATGGGAATGTGAGCAAAATTTATTGCCAAAACCTTTGCTTGTTAGCCAAGCTCTTCCTGGACCACAAAACCTTGTATTATGATGTTGAGCCGTTCCTTTTTTATGTTCTGACAAAAAATGATGAAAAGGGCTGTCATCTCGTTGGATACTTCTCTAAGGTAAAACAGGAGCTATTATGCCCTCTCTTTCTCTTTCAAAAAATATTGTGTGTAGAGCCTCTCTCTTTGGGTAAGGTTTCCCACAATTAGAACTTGAAGAAGTGACACCTGTTTCCCAAACAGAACTCTTCAGGGGAGATAAGGGAGGCACCTTGCCAGCTCTGCTGGTCTGCACTCCAAGCCCTATCGATTGTCAAAGGGTTGTCCTGCAGACTTAGAGAGTGCGTCGCTTGAACTTTCTGAGTTGTGCTAAGTCAACACAATTCTCTGCCTTTTGAATCTGTCCTCTGGAACATTTCAGTGTCTCTTGAAAAGCCCGCTTTTCCTTCAGTTTCACTGAGGGCCTCGATATCCTCAAGATAAGGGAGTCTGTCTCTTAGGGAGAATGTGTTGGACTGGTTGGTTTTCCCCTGCTTATCCACAGCAGCCTTAGTCCTCTACATCCACTCTCACCCTCTGCCTCTGCTCCATGAATCCTGCTTCCTAATTTTTACACATTTCTCTTCTTCTTTGTTCCTTGTGTACATCTTCCTGAAGCTGCAGTAAGCTGCCTTTCTCTTGAAACTGCTTCATCTAGCATTGACCCGCTCCTCTCTCCTGATCCCCAGCACACTGGGTCAGGACAGGGAAGGAACATTCTTCCTGTTCCTCACTTCATTTCCCAACCCCTTTCCATCACTTGACTCAGCAGTCACTTCTGCTTTGAGCCTCAGGCATTTGACTGGTACTAGCTGTGTATGACCTTGGGCAAGTCACTTAACTCTGATTGTCTCACATCCAGGGCCGTCTCCGGTCATCCTAATTCATATCTGGTCACTGGACCCAGATGGTTCTGGAGGAGAAAGTGAGACTAGGGACTAACACAGCCCCCCTCACTCAAATACAATCCATGTACTTGTCGTGGCATCATATGATATCATGGTCTTCTTCAAGCTCAAAGCACAAACAGCATCTGTTTTGAGGTTCTAAAGTTGAGGCCTGATCTTCTGTTCACTCTTCTGCTCAGTGTTTCAGTGACTCCCTATTGCCTTTAGAATAAAATACAAATGTAATATCTCTTGCAGTTTGGCTTCACCCTGTCACCCCTTCTGTTCTGTAGCTAAATTGGCCAACTTGGTACTCTAACAATGCAGCCTTCCTTGGCATACGCTGACTCCTTCTTCACCAGCCCCTCTCCCTGGGTACTTATAGTTCTCATTCAGACTCAGGTAACTGTGTATTTATTTTATCTATTTCTAGGCTCCCTCTCTTTGTCTTTGAATGTGCTGCCTCTCCCCAGGAGAGTGTAAACACGGCTTGCTGTTCATGTCCTTGTCTCCTAGCACATACCTCAGGACTGAGAGATGCTGAATGAATGCTCTTTGCTTCAAGAGAATCCCACCTCTGCAAGAAGTCTGCCTTCTAGTAATCCCAAACTCCCAGAATGATTGCCTGTTGCATTTCCTCCACCCCCCACCCCCCCATCCCGTGGTGGTCCCATCTGTCACAGTTGGTTACTCATTGTCCAGGGTGAGCTCTTGAGCCCTGCTGGCTCACCGTGCACCGTCTCTTCTCCTAATGAATTCTGGGCTCATCTTCCCATGAACTGCTCTGTCACATGATGACCTCATACCCTTCCCCCCTGAACCAATCCAAATGCACAGCCTCTCTGAGAAGAGGCACTCAAATTCCTCTTGGGCTTGCTCTTCTCCTCCCCCAGCTTGGTTTCTAGTGGCCAACATGGTGAATAAGGACTTCAGGGCAAGACCTACAACTTCAGGCAGCTCATCCAGCTGCAGGAGTCTTGGATTAAAGTGACTCAAGTGACGATTGGGTCAAAATTATTAAAACTTTCCCTCAAATCTTTAGATGTTGAGATGTTTGTTAGATGATCACTTATCAGCTCATCTTCCCAGATTGACAGTTAAATCAATTTTTACTCATAATCTTAATACTCTGAATACAAAAGATATAGACAAATCTTCCTTCACAAAAAGTTTTTACTTGTATTTAAGAATTTTTTTTTCCCATCACTTATATACTAAAAGGGTTTCATTAAGATCTGGGTTTTCTGATTTAGTTCTCTGATAACAGTGTAATTTGTGATCAGTCTCATTCCTGGTTTGCACTTGGTCAAACTGTTCACAATCTTATAAACTTTTTCCTCTTCAGGTAATTTTTGGCATCTTTTTTATCCTTAGTGAAAGATAGCTGCTTTGATTCCAAAAGACATAAAAACTCCAAATTTCTCTTAAATTTAAGAATTATTTTGAAGTTTATGTTTTCCAAACCCTACTTTTGTTTCTGCTTCCTTTGCTATTTGGAAGACAGATTTTTTTTTTCTTTCTTTGATTTTCAGACTTCTGATTCCTCAGACATTTCACTTTTCATGCAAAGGATAAAATGTATTTGGCCTTGGAAAATCTCCCCATGATTCAGATGCCACTTTAGTTACACTAACATCAGGAGTATTTGTTTCAAGGTAGAAAGCAGAATCTTAGAGAATGGAGCGTGTTATTTAACATGCTCCCAAAAGCCTGGCTGCCCATCCGAAGGGACTTTGGGCATTGCTTTCCTCTGTCTCTCCTTGACAGACTCAACTTTCTTGACTTCCATTGGTGAAGTTGGTACATCCCTGGATTCTGTGCTCTGACTTAGAGGCTGGTTAGGAAACGTGCCCAGCTCAGGTAGTTTGATTTAAACTTTTAACTGAATCAGACACCAGACTTTTTTGCTTTGGTCTTGCCCTGACATTGCTGCTCCTTGCCTTCATGAAGCAGTGTCCAAGGGCGGCAGCAAGAAGAGGGAGGGCCCATGTCAGCGGCACTTTGACATACTTGATCTGCTTCTCCTTCCCTCAGGAAAAGCTTTGCCAGCAGAAGTACAATGTCTCCTGCATAATGATCATGCCCCAGTACCAAAGGCAAGGATTTGGAAGGTTTCTCATTGATTTCAGTAAGTGAAGTGCTTTATTTCCATTCATGAGCCAGAGAGCCAATGGCTGTTATGGGAAACAGTAACACATAAAACTTTATTTAACCTGCTTTGTTGTTTTTATCAATAGATAATGAGATTTCTATTTATATTTACATAGGTTAGAAAAGCGTCCCCAAGTGAAAAATTTACTGCTTCTCTGTTATCATACTCTAGGAAATGGAGACAAGATCTCTCTCACACAAAGCTATTATACTGAATGAACTGGCTAAATTACATTTCATTTTGTGATGCTCATTAGTACCAAAAGAAGCAATTATTTGTGATTAAAGCTAAAGGAGGTGTTATTTCAAGACATTCTCAGTTTTCTAAAAAGAAAATTTGCTTATGTTTTACTGAAAGAAACATAAAGGGAATATTTCTATTTTAAAAGAGTTTGTTTTTTCAGAAGATCTCTCCTGTGATAGTGACTCATTCATTTTTGTATCTTTTTAATTTTTATCTGCAAATTTTCAGTTTTTTAGAGATCTACCAAAGGACATTTGTTTAATATGTGTTTATTAAATTATCCAAACCCTCTCAATCATATAACTGACTAATATGCAAATTAAACTTGCACAAGCAAATGCTGAGAAGAAATGCTAGGAGAATTGTTATAGTTCAGTGTCATCACTGCTATTCGGTAATAAAACTCAGATACCCTGAATATGGGTGGTCCTAAAATGTGGATATTTCATAAAATTTTGGTCAGCAGTATCTCTGCTTTCTATCGATTACTATGTTTACCTGAAGACAAAATGAATCAATTAACTACCAAACATTTATTAAGTGTCTACTGTTTACCCAGTACTCTGGGTAAACCACCACTACTGGTGAAACAGGCATAGATGATACATGGAACCCAGGTACCATCAAGGAAGAGAATGTGTAATTGTATATTTAGACTAAATTCGAGATTGTTAGAAAAGGCAAGGATGCTGGGAATCAGAAAGGTAGAAGGTGCCAGTTGGTTTGTATCTTAAAGAAAGTAAAGAATTATAGGAAGGTAGCCAAGGCAAAGAGATGAAGTGCCATACAGGAAGAACATAGGAAAAGTTCCATTTGGCTGGTCTGTAGAATGAATGGAAGGGAATGATCTGTAATGAGATTGCAAAGAAGGGTTGGGGCCAGTGAATGAAGAGCTTTCAAAGCCAGAGGGAATTTTGAATTTAGCCTTTTGATAAATCGAAGAAGTCATTGAAATTTAGTGGAAGTTTAGGTAGTCACAGGTTTGGGTTCAGACTCAAAGAAAATCACTTTGACATATGTGTGGAGGATGAAAGGATGAGAAAGAGACCTAGAGACCATTGCAATAGCCTAGGCAAGAATTATAGGGACCTGAACTTGGATGGTGGCCTTGTAAGGACAAAAAAAAAAGTCATTTGTGAGAGATCTTACAGCAAGATTTGCAACTGACTGAATGTGTGTGGAATGAGGGCGAGGGAAGAGTCAAGCTTGACTCTTATATTATGAATATCAGAAAACAAATTTCTCAAAAATAAGAAAATTCAAGAAGTATCCTTGTAATATTCCCTTGGTGATTATTCATTAAATGGTAACAGTCATAATTGTGATCAAGAAAACTGATAAAATATGATAGTATGAGGGATAGCTATTTCATTTAATCTTGAAATGTTTACTATCTGGAAAAGATACATTCATCATTAGATTTATTAGCTAGGCTCTATTCTTTTATTGAGAAGATTGTAGTTGTGTGTTTTTATGTTTTTTGTTAGTCTGCAACAGGGAATGTTTCTTGGGGAGGCACAAATGGTATAGTGCAAAAAACTGTAGTTGAATTTGGAATCAAAGATCCTGGGTTATTATTACCTTTGGCATCTTGGGAAAATCACTTGCCTTCTTTCCCTGGGCCTCATCTGTAAAATAAAGAAGTAACTTCCTTTTCTAAATCTGTGATCTTTAGCTTCCTGTCAAATATGAAGTTACTATGCAGTGTTAAAATGGAAAGGTCTCTGAGAAGTGATGTTTGGATCCTTTGTTCTGAAATTTTATGTCAGCACTATCCTTGAGTTAATCCAGTAGTTATTAAGAATGATAGTAATACTACTAATTGTCCAATATGTATGGCACTGAACAAGAATATAATTATTTTCTGCATCCTTCTACCTTAAAACCTCAAATATTGATTATTTTGGTTTAGATTAACATTGTTTTATTCAAATATAATATCTTATTTAATAACATTTTCAGAGAATGAATGAATTCATCTAAGTGAATTATCAAGATAACTAAATTTGTACTCTTCAAATAAAAAATTTTGTTTATTTTAATCATTTGATTGGAAACCACAAGATTTTTTATATTGCACTGCATTCTTAAGTATCAATTTTTCTTGATGATATGGTCTCAGTTATTAAGCCCCTTTATCTTAAGACTGTATAGGATTGTGGGAAGAAAGCTGGCCACAAGGCCAGGAAGCCCTAGGTTTATGTGATGGCTTTGATTCATACATTGAATTCATATGTCATATGTTCATTAGTCTCTGACTATGTGCTGAGCTGGAGATACCCACAGGAAAAGGCAGATAGGATAGTCCCTGGATCTTGGGGAGACTGACCCGAGTCAATTTTTTTTTGTAGATTTCTTTTTTTTTTTTTACTAAAGATTTTATTTGAGTTTTACAATTTTCCCCCAATCTTACTTCCGTCCCCCCACTCCCCCACTGAAAGCAGTCTGTCAGTCTTTACTTTGTTTCCATCTTGTACATTGATCCAAATTGAGTGTGATGAGAGAGAAATCATATCCTTAAATTAAGAAGAAACAAAAAGTCTTAGAGATAACAAGATCAGACAATAAGATATCTGTTTGTTTGGGTTTTTTTATAAATTAAAAGGAATAGTTCTTGAACTTTGTTCAAACTCCACAGCTCCTCATCTGGATACAGATGGTATTCTCCATTGCAGAGAGCCCAAAATTGTCCCTGATTGTTGCACTGATGGAATGAGCTAGTCCATCAAGGTTGATCATCACCCCCATGTTGCTGTTAGGGTGTACAGTGTTTTTCTGGTTCTGCTCATCTCACTTAGCATCAGTTCATGCAAATCCCTCCAGGCTTCCATGAATTCCCGTCCCATTGAACAATAGTGTTCAATGACATACATATACCACAGTTTGCTAAGCCATTCCCCAACTGAAGGACGTTTACTTGATTTCCAATTCTTTGCCACTACAAACAGAGCTTCTATGAATATTTTTGTACAAGTGAAGTTTTTACCCTTTTTGATCAACTCTTCAGGATATAGACCCAGTAGTGGTATCGCTGAGTCAAAGGGTATGCTCATTTTTGTTGCCTTTGGGCCTAGTTCCAAATTTCTCTCCAGAAAGGTTGGATGAGTTCACAGCTCCACCAGCAGCATAATAGTGTCCCAGATTTCCCACAACCCTTCCAACAATGATTATTATCCTTTCTGGTCATATTGGCCAATCTGAGAGGTGTGAGGCGGTACCTCAGAGAAACTTTAATTTGCATGTCTCTAATAATTAATGATTTAGAGCAATTTTTCATATGGCTATGGATTGTTTTGATGTCCTAATCTGTAAATTGCCTTTGCATATCCTTTGACCTTTTGTCAATTGGGGAATGGCTTTTTGTTTTGAAAATATGACTCAGTTCTCTGTATATTTTAGAAATGAGTCCTTTGTCAGAATCATTAGTTGTAAAGATTGTTTCCCAATTTACTACATTTCTTTTGATCTTGGTTACAGTGGTTTTATCTGTGCAAAAGCTTTTTAATTTAATGAAATTGAAATCATCTAGTTTGTTTTTGGTGATGTTCTCCAACTCTTCCTTAGTCATAAACTGCTCCCCTTTCCATAGATCCAACAGGTAAACTTGATCTTCTAATTTGCTTATAGTATTGTTTTTTTATGTCTAAATCCTGTAACCATTTGGATCTCCATTCAGTTTTTTTAAGGTTGTGTTGTAGAGCACATATTGACCTGCCCTGGTAGAGGGAATTTCCTAAGCAGGGATACTCTTCTATGAAAGAAATAATAGGTTCAGTTCAGAAAAGACAAAAAAGGAAAAGACAATATGCTAGGTATTGAGGATATAATTTTTATACTGTGAGGTAATTAGTTTTCTGCATTCTTTATCTCTTTCCTCTTTCCAGACTCTTTAACTGGCAAGAGAATTCTTGTGTTGTTCATCTTGCCTCTAGCATTCCCTCCCACAGTCCCCTAGCCTGGAAAATGTGATAACTCAGGTTGTCAAGAATCTTCTATTAACTATGACCCTATGGGAAGTATCAGAAGTAAGTGTGTGGTTTTAGTGCAGGAGCTTCACAGCATTAAAGGAGAAATCTTTCATAGCACACAAGCCCTTTTCACTGATTTGTACCTTGGTGACTGTGTCTCAGAAGATTGAGGTTAAAAAACTGGCTTGACTTCTAAATAATTATTGGTTTGCTTTTTTTGTTTTAGTTTTTGTTTTTCAGTTGAGAGTAAAAAGAGAAAAGGAAATGTTAGGTCATATGATCCACTGGACTAGATGAGACACTTATAATGAAAAGGTACCCCTTAGGATTAGCCAGCCTCAGCAGGCAACTGGGCAGCACATGATTGGACCTGATTGAAGTTTAGAAGCACTACAGATGCTTTGGGAGCCATCTTATAGCCCTTTGGTCACGATGCTTTGTCACAACTACACAGTTTTAGGAAGAGGACAAAGAATCCTTATGAAGAAGGGATTAAAAAGAATTGTTAATAATTCATTTTAAAAGATGACAGCATGAAGGAGGAAATTAAAGCAAGAGAAAATGGGTTTAAATGTGAAAAAATGTGAAACTCAAAACCTTGCAAAATAGCGGTTGTTGAAAACTACTATTGCATATGGTTGGAAAAATAAATAACATTAAAAATAGATGTACAAAAAATGTTATGGGTTCTCTATTGGAAGGGACAGGGGAAGAATGCTGGCTGTTATTTAAAAAAAGGTCATCAATAAAAACATTTAAAAGAAAAGAAATTAAGGGTTCAGTCCTTGGTTCTGCCAATTACTAGCTGTATTCCTGAGTAAGTGGCTTAACATTTTTGACCCTTTCTTTCTTCATATGTATTATGGAGGCTGTAGTTAGTACCTCACAGAATCAAGTCATCCCAGAGTATTTTTTCTCATCTCCAGCCTAAATAGGCCCCTTTGCAATTTTCACACATTGTTTCCAGCTGTGCCCTCTGGGGGACTCTAATTTCACTTTCATATATTGGTGCTTCATATACTTGAAGGTAGTCTTTTCTGCTTCCCACTAAATAGCCCTGGTTCCTTCAGCTCATTCTCATGTGATGGGGTCAGCAGTACACTTACCTTCCTGCTTACCTCCTTCTGCACTACCTCCATGTTGCCCCTATTTCTTAGAGCCTGTTGTGAAGATCAAATTTGAGAGTACTTTGCATTATTACTGTTATTGCCAGTAACAATATAATTAGGTTGAAAAGTTGTCTTTAATGTTTTGAAGCCAGTACAGTAGGTTGCTTCTTTGGAGATAGTCAGGAAAAGAATCTGCTGTTGCCCTTTTTGTCATGGTTAAGATGTGAGTTTTATATATGCTGAGGAATTAATTCATTGACCTTTCAAAATTTCATTTGTCTTTGGAATTCTAAGCTATTGGAAGAGGATGTTTTGTCCTTCCTTCTCAAAGGTGACCATGACATAAAGGGAGGTAATGCCATGACAAGCACATGAATTGGATTTGAATGAAGGGGGTCCTTGCTAAGTCACCAGCCTCACTTTCACCTCCAGAGTTATCTGGATCCAGTAGCCAAATATGAATCGGGTTAACTGGAGATGTCCCTGAATATGAGGCAGTCGTGTTAAGTGACTTGCCCAAGGTCACACAGCTAGTAAGTATCAAGTGCCCTAAGGCTGGAATTTAAACTCCTGTTTTCCCAACTCCAAGGCCAGTGCTCTAGTCACTGTGCCACCTAGGTAATTTAAGGAACATATTCTAACTCATAATCCTCTAGTTCTTTAAAGGAGAGTTTTTAACTTTTGGATTTGTTTTATTTAAGTATTTTTACATGGACCCAGAACTGTATTGGTAATGGATTATTTTCAGGAAATCAAATAAGGTTTTTTAGCAGAAAAATCTTATTTTTCTAGAATAATTTATTAGTTAAAATAACTGAAATAAAATACTGATGGAGTGGAGAGAAAACCACAGTTGCTTTCCTGAGTAGCACATTTGAATTGCTGATAGTAATGTAATAATGTAATAATTTTCCTTATATTTTAGAGAGCCTTTCTTACAGTAATCTTAGAACACTTAAAATATTTGGACATATTCGACCTTTCTCTTTCAGGAGACTGTTAGATAAGTAAAGAAGACATTAGGCCAAATTATCCCAAAATGCTAAGGGATGATTTTATGGTAACTGATTCCACAAAGGGAGGAAACCAGGTTTGCCAACCAGAATGATTGCAGGTGATTTCTAAACCTGACCTGTCCACTGATGGCCCTTCCCCCTATTGTAGGCCAGACTTAATTCAGACTGGACAAGTACTTCTGATTTGGAGTTGAAATGAATTAAGACTCTCACAGACCATCTAACAGTTTTAAAACAGGTTTGACTTAGGCATAATAGGCAAAATGATACTCAACCAGGACAGCATCGATTCTACTGAGCATAGCTTTCCTAACTGTGTTGGCAAGGATGGTTTACTGGACAGAGCTGAGAGAGAACAGCTCTTGTATCTTCTGGGATGGCTTTTGTACTTAACCACTAAGAAACTATCTTGATGACTAGACACCCTCAGTCCCTTTAGCCTGTTAAATTATAGGAACAGTTTCAGTCCATTTTAAGAAAAAATTACCCCAACTTTCATTGCAGGTATTACTCTTAACACATCCCCTTACCCTGCCAGACTTTGCTTTCCTTCTTTTACCACTTAGAGCTTTCCAGCATTGAAGAGGTATGGCCAGAATATTCCCAATCAGCCTTCTCTCCTCACCATTCAGCCATCACCACCACCTCCTACAATCCCCAGATAACCTCAAAACTTTCTGAGAAATAAAAAGAAGTTTCAGGTAATGAAAAGAATGAGAACCTTGCTATGTTTCTGAAAGGAAGGAAGATAATGATTATAATTTCAACATTTCTTTGGTTGCTGAGATGATGGCCAGCTAGATATTTTAGATCTAGACAGTTACTGAACAGGTCAAGAATCGAAGCCTTTGGATTAAGTCTAATCCCAGATGTCTCAGTCCTGCAACCATGTTGCTCATGGTTTTGTTTCAGCTTTTGTTCACATTTCTTAGATTTTACAACTAGTTCATTCTTTTCAAGGTGAAAAAGGAATATTATCCTCATAATAAAAGAGTATTTAAGAATGCTGAGGAAATAGTCCAGTTGGCAGTGACATGATAGCTTGCAGTCACATTTACTGGCCACTACATGACCAATAAAATAGGAAACAGCTCTGGCTGCTTAGCGAGTACTGAAACATCAATCAACAGTCACCACATGGCTGTCAGGAAAATGTCACAGTTATATCTGTGTGCCAAAAAGTGTCATCCTAATGACAGAACCTAGAGCAGGCCACCATGGCAATGTAGGGTGTAGCTTGCTAAAGAGATTGACACGATTCATTAAGGACTGCTGGGAGCCCAGGACTGATCAACAGCTCAGCCAGAAATGTCCATGGAGCCCTCCCTTAACTAGAAGAATCCAGAAGCTCCCTGTGACACTACGGAAGAGGTGAAACTGGGAGCTGTTTGTCCTGACATTCTTTGAGTCAAGATCTCATGAAACAGTATTATCATAATTAGTTTAATATAACTTGTGCTAAAACAAAGTTGTTACTGTATTCCCAGAAAAAAACAAATTTGCAATACATGGCAGCTCCCTTTCCAGACACAGGATAGTTGCCCTGTAGATGCAAAATAAAATCAGCAATGACTACAAAACATTCTGTCTCAACCTCTCCCCCACACACACAACTGTATATCCTAATTTAGCTCACACAGCCTATGGGACAATGTCCATATCACATTTTAGAGATAACCAATAAGTGATGAGATGCTAGCACTGATTAAATCCAGGGTCACATATCAAAGAAGCTGCAATCAAACCATTTATGGGATTTTTATAGACTATGCTCCTGCTTGAAAAATACAACCTCCAAGAGAGGTCATCCTTTATTAATATTTCTTTTTTTTAGCTTAAAAGTCCCATTAAAGATTGGGTCTAACGTGGAGAAGTAAACAGGTAGAAGTGAAACAAATGTGCTGTATATTCCTTAACGAAGAGTAAGAAATACTGAGACTCTTGAGTCTTGGCATCCAAATGGCCTCCTTACCTATGGAGAGGAAAGGTGGTGCTCCACAGTTTTGGTTTAGTCATCCGTGCTCCAGGTCTTGTTTCATTAGCTAAATTTTGAAAGAGAAGGAATGCCAAAGTGGCATTTGGATCCACAAGCAACTGAAACAAGTATGAGTGTAACAAGATAAAACTGACAAAATTAATTCCATTTGGGTATATTACCAATCTGACTTGTTGAAGCAGGTCAAGTGTTTGATTTTTTAATCCCCTTAAATTATAGTATCACAGTTTATGAAAATAAGAGAGGAAAAAAGTGGAGTTAATTTAAAAATCAGGAATTCTTCCCTTCTAGTCAGAGGTCTGATGCTACTGCCTAATCTTTGCATCTTAATTTGACTTTTTTTTCCCCAGTATTCTAGTGTTGGTATCATATAGTAAGGTCTCATGAAATTTTGTGTGATTGATGATGCCCTTTTGGAAACTATAACAAATTAGCTAAATTTTAAACTGCTTAAAGCCAGACTATTACCCTTTTTTTTCTTTTTTGCTTGATCTCTTTGGCAGTGTCTCGTAAAACCTATGGATCTTTCTCAGAATAATATTTTTAAATACATAAAATAAAATGCATAGGAATAAAATACAAAGGACACCAATTTTGTAGAAATACCATTATCAAAATAGCACTTCAGCATTCAAATTGTACCAGATAGTACATTGGCATGTTGAAATTCTTTCCTCGATGCTACTGAAGCTATACTGATGGGCAACATAGAAAACACATTTCCCTTCCTGTAAGTAGGAGTCTCAGTATTTCTTATTCTTCATTAAGGAATATCCTTCACTTCTGTTTATTTCTCCACATTAGGCCCAATCTTTAATGGGACTTTTAAGCTAAACAACAGAAATATTAATAAAAGATTCCTTGTCTCTTAAGAGGAAGCTGTTTTTCAAGTGTGAAAATAGTCTATAAAAATAGGCTAAGGAAATCAAACTTCTTTGACTTTCTGAATGCAGTGATTTGTCACCAGAATCCTCAGAGATAATGTGAAAATAAGGCTATATAAAAGACATTCAGAAATCTTTTTTTTTTAAGTCTAGTGTAATGAGAAGAATAAGAAGAGCAAGTTACCCCCTTGGAGTTAAGAGCAAATGATTTTTGGATTTAAAAAAAACTGTGTTTTCTGGTTCTTCTCATTTTCTATCAGTTTTGGGAAGCGCCAACTCCAGAAAGAATATTACTAAGACAATAAAAAAAGTCATTGGAAGGGGAGTTTAAGCCGTCTAAACTGAGAGACTTGGATACTATTTGACCTCTGGGAAGTAGCTAGCAAATGTCTCAATTTAAATAAAAAATGTCTTTTAATAGTTATGTTATATATAGTAGTCACGTAATATAACAATAAGTAATGTGACAAATAATATGATGTAAAATAACAAATAATATTTATAAAAGATATAATAGCAACCAATAATTTGCTTTTTACCTTGACTTTTTTTTTCAAAATTTTTCCAGAAGCATAGTAGTTGACTGTTTTGTTTCAGCTTCCATTCTCATGCCTTCAGTTAGTGCACCCTTTGTAGCTGATTGTGTGTCTCCTTCTGGGTCAGCCTCACCAGGTTCAAAGATTACAGTTGGCAGGTTGGTCTTATGGCAGTTCCTTTTTCAGCCAGCTTCCTTTTACAAAGATCATATTCTGATAGGACCTGCAGTCTTTGTTGGGAAGAAATCTTGGGTTCTAGAAGAACTAACATCACTTTTCTCAAGATTAAAGTTGTTCCCAGAAAACTGTAGGTTTGGTAGACCTTTGGGTAACCTCAGATGTAGATCATTCAGTGATGGTAGAGCCCAGTGAGAAGAAGTGTGGGCTTTGAAGTCAGTAGAGTTTGAATTCCCCCCTCTTATCAGCTGTGACACTGGGTGGTAAGTTTCTGATTCTCCCCGAGTCCATTTCTTCTTTGGTGAGATGGGAATAATGTCTATTGTGCCTCCCAGGAGTGGCATAGATCAAATACTTTTTTTCCCCCCCAAGTACTTTGCAGACCTTAAAGTATTTTATAAATTTCAGCTATTACTATTTTATCTTCAAAAATTTTAGAGTAAAATCTTTGTAAAATGTAAAATTTGCAAAATTTAAATGCAGACTTAATCAAGTTTTGGTTTGTAATCATAATCTGGAAGTTGCTTTTGGGGAGGATAAATCCTTGTTGTAAGATTTTTTTCTTATGACTTCATACTTCTTCACCCCCCCCCCCAAAAAAAGAAAGAAATCTAACTGACTAAGAATTCTGGTTTGTTGTTTCCCAGTTTGAAGCTTTACTAAATGGACTCTCTGTAACAATTGAGGAAACAAGGAGGGTGTAGAGGCAGTAGCTTTCCTTAACAGGATGATATAGGACTTAGTGGGAATGTGGCAGTTAGAAGTTACAGGAAAGTCATATTCTTCCTACTTATCTCAAAAAAATAAGAGGACTAAAAATGAGGAAATCAATTCTAATAAAAAAAGAAAATTTAGCAATGCTAAGAAGTGTTGGAACAGTGCTTATATTTCCAGATTCAGTGACTGTCACAATTCAGTTTTTTTGTTGGTTTTTTTTTGTTTTTTTTTTTGCGAGGCAAATGGGGGTTAAGTGGCTTGCCCAAGGCCACACAGCTAGGTAATTATTAAGTGTCTGAGGCTGGATTTGAACCCAGGTACTCCTGACTCCAGGGCCGGTGCTTTATCCACTGGGCCACCTGGCCGCCCCCACAATTCAGTTTTGCTGACTTCTTTCCCCCTTTTAAATCTCTGTTAGAAGAAATGACTTGCTGGGGTAGGAGGAGGATATACATTGTGGCATGAAGCTTTTGTAAAAGCAGTAGTACATCAGTTAAAATTTAAAAGAAAGAAGTTGTTTTATATTTTAACAAGAAAATCTGTGGGGTGCAGCCAACCCAGTAATCAAAACACGTTTATAGAGTTGAATGCTTATATTAATGAGAAAGAGAAACTTAACAAGTCTGTGCTTTAAAACTTAGGAACAAAGAGATCTATTTACAGAAAAGTAATGAAGATTAAAATAGACATTAACTAAATTGAAATTTTAAAAACAATTTAAATGATAAATAAAACCAAGAATCATTTTCAAAAATAAAATTGATAAATCATTTAATTTTTTTAGAAGTAAGAGGGCAAACCCGAATGACTAAATCTTGAAGTGGAAAAGGGATATGACCAGAAAGAAGCTATTATTATAGTTCAGGCAAAAAGTACTAGGACTTGAGTTAAGGTAGTAGAAATGAAAAGGAAGGTATAGGGAAAATGATGACAAGGCTAGTGAGTGAATGTGAATGTCCAGAAAGGTAGGGGTGTGATTGATGTTTGAAACCAGCTGATTTAGACAGAATCTGACACAGTTCAAAGATAAGTTATTTGCTATAGTTTCCTCTTGCCAGGTAAAAACTTATCTCTATGAACGCTTTTGGGACTTACATTGTCATTTTGGGTCTTAAATTGCCACCTTGATTTTGGATTTAAATGAGTACTCTTTGCTTCATTGATTCCAATTATGATTGAGTCATGTTTAATATACACTTTGACTTGATCTTTTAGAAAAGACTACGAGAAATAGGTTTTCAGATATGAGAACCACAGTTGAGACAGGGAGAAATTAGTCTGACTTCTATAGTTTCCAGTTCCCTGGCCAGGTGGTCCTTTCAGATCTGGAACTCTAGTGCTCCCTGGAGAACAGAGAACTATATGCCCTCTAGAAAAACATGGAAATATATGGTCCTAAGCAGACAGAAACCAGAGGCAGAAATGGAGTGATGAGAATTTTTGGAGAAATCCAAGCTTCTTGTAGAGAGAAAGGGATCTCCTGCACTAAGCAGAAGAGTTTCCCTAGCCAAGGAATACCAAGAAACATAGTCATAATATATCAAATCAAATTCACAACTTGCTTTCTACCATTCCTATTAGTCACATGACAGATGTAGGTCTTTGGAAAGGATCTAACAACACACTGTTCATTTCACTTTCAGGTGGGCTTCAGTTAGAGGGTGGTCACATAACTCTTGAATGGGAGCTGAGATCCCATAATTATATAGACAAGAGGTGGAGAAATAGGAGCAGCAAAATGACAACCTGAGCAGGGCAACAGCATGAACAGAGGCATGGTGCCTTAATGCTGCAGGGAAGGGTGAAAGTTTTGTAGCATAAGATGAATAAAGGAAGGTGAGGGCACTGGGAAGTTGGCTAGGGCTGGGCTATGTTGCACTTGAGTGTCAGACTTAAGCATTTTGTTTTTCTCCATGTAGCTTGTAGGTCTTGGGTTATCTAATTCATTAAGTGATATGATCAGAGAAAGATTTCTGTAACAGGAATCTGTGGGATCCAACTGTTGTGAAGAGAACCTAGAGAAAAGGAGTCCAATTAAGAAGCTCTTATTTTGGTTCAGGCAAAAAAGTAATAGGACTTGAATTAAGATAGTAGAAATGAACAGGAAAGTATAGGAAGAATGATGACAGGACTAGTGAGTGAATGAGAATGTCCAGGAAGGTAAAGGTGACTGATATTTAAACTAGCTGATTTAAGACAGGGTTCTTGATCTGAGATCTGTGAACTTGTTTGTACTCCTATGAGTTTTTTATTTCATTTTACACATTTAAAAACAATATTTTTTGAAGTCTGTAGTCTTCACTACATTGCCAGAGAGATCCATGACACAAAAATGGTTAAGAATTCCTGGATTAAGAGAACATTATTGAAATTAGATCAGGAGGAGGAGGAACAGATTTTGGGAGTTGTTTTTGTTGGGGGAGGATAGGGATGGGGAAGAACAAGTTAATTAATTGGTATTGAATTTATATTGGAACCCAAGAAAAGATTTCCAGGTTGTAGTTGGAAATCTTAGTCTAAAACTTAGGAGTGAGTTGATGAATGGAAAAATGAACATTTGGGAATCATTTGCATGGAAATCATAATTAAAACTATAGGGTTAGATGGGTGACTAAGTAAAACTAGAAGATGCCAAAAACTAGAACTCTTGAGGGAATAACTCCCTATGAAGGACCAAGGAGAAAGAACCATTTAGAAGACTGTGACAGAGAAACTGAGACCAGAGAGAATTTCTAGGATTGATTATCATTGATGTGATATATAGAAGTTTTTTGATGAGATAAGATTCCTAAAGAGGTAGGAGAGAATGGAATCTAGGACTGAAGTGAAGAGATTGGTCCACAATAGAATAAATAACTCTGCTTCTTCTGAGATGGGCAAGAATGAGCTGAGAATTAGTGAAGATAATGAAAAATAACAAAACACCAGGATGTCCATGTAGTCTCAAGGGGTGTAATGTCTGTCTCTTGGTGGGGTGTAGGACTGTAAATGAAAGGGCTTTTTTTTCATGATATGGGCCCCACTTTCTAGGCACAAAAAGGTTGGAAAATACCCCACAGCTGTGCTGCCTACATCCACTACAGTTTTCTGTGGCAGTTTCAGCAAGGCCATCTGTCTACTCCTCAATCTCTTCACTCTCTTACCCTTGTAGCTCTTCCAGACCTTTCTTCCCTCTGCAAGCTTCTCATGAAAATCCCTTTCTAACCCTTTCAGTCAGGGATTTCTCCTCATATTTCTTTCACTGAAAAAACAGACCCCTCACTGAACTCTTTCTTCTCCCCCAAAGAAGTGCCAGGAAACCAGGTCACTGAATTGAAGAATCTGTGGAGGAGGAGATGACAACTGGATGGAAAGGACTGATTTGTGAAGGGTTTTGAATGCCATCCAAGGATTTTATATTGGATCCTAGAGGTGATAGACAGCCCCTAAAGATTATTGAATGGGGCAGAAGATTCGTTTGGCAACCGAGTGGAGGGAGGACTTCACTGGGGGAGAGACCTGTGGAAGGCCAAACAACCAGAAAGCTGTTTCAGTAGTTTAGGTGATAAGGGCCCACAATGATATTGGTGGCAATGTCAGAAAAGAAGAGAGCATACAGAAGAGATGTTATGATGGTAAAAATTGGTGGGCATTGACAAGGAATTGGATATGAAAGGTAAGAAAGTAAGAAGTTGAGGGTCATACCTAGTTTCAGACTTAGATGACTAGGGGAATTGTGACACCCTCAACATTTAATAGAAAAATTAGGAAGAGGGAAGGGTTTGAAATGTCATGAATCCAGAATTTCCATTTCTTCATTTCTTTTACAAATCTGCATTCTGGATTCTTATCATTCAACTGAAACAACTTTCCCCAAAATTGCCAGTAATTGCTAAATCTCTTTTCTAGTCTTTATGCTTTTTGATTTCTCTGCAGTCATTGACACTGTTGATTATTTTTCTCCCTATTTTCTTCTTCCTACTCTTACTTGGTTTTTCTTCTGAACTCTCCTGCCAGATCTCCTTTGTTAAATCTTCCTCCAGGTTATACCCACTAACTAGATGTTGTCCAAAGCTCTATCTCAGACTCTCTTTGCTTGGGAATCTCATCAGCTCCCATGGATTCAACTATCATTTTTGTATAGGTGATTCTCAAATCTCTGTCCATTCCTAGATTTTCTCTTAACTTATTGTCACACATTACCAACTGCCCATTTGACATCTCAAATTGAATCTCCCTTCCATAGATATCTCATACTTAATAAATAGAAAACTAAACTTAATATTTTTACTCAAAACTCTCCTTTCTTCCCAGCTTCCCCATTATTGTTAATAGTATTACCATCCTACCAGTCATGCAAATTCTCATCCTGAATGTCATTCTCCTCTCCTCAGTCACACTCATATCCAATTTTTTGCTAACTCTTATCATTTCTTCCTTGGCCACATCTCTCATATATGTCCCCTTCTTTGTACTCAACAAAGCTACTGCTCATGTGAAAATCTTCATTAACTGATCCTGGACCTATTGCAGTAGTTTTTAATTGGTTTCCCTGCCTCTGTCTTTGTGTCCCTAGAACTTGACCCTGGCCCTGGCCCATAATAAACACTTAAAAATGAGCAGAAAAGGACATTGCAGTGTGCTTTAGGGAAACTGTCAGTTACTGAAAAGCCTTTGCATTTTCCTGATTGAAAAGCTTGAAATAAACTTCAAATCCCCAATGGAAACTGGCTACTCCATGCAATATTTACTCGCTCATTCTTAAGTTTTTATTAGTTAACCTTCCATTTTTATGGTTCAAGGGGCTCTGGATAGCTGTCTAGTCATTGTTAAAATTATACTTGCATTTATTTTATATCAATTTATATATCTTCCTCAGTTTCTCAATTATTCTTGTTATACATTATAAAATCTGATGTTTGTAGCCTAGTGTACTGAATTTCGAGAGTAGAAGTAACTATTAGGTAATATTCTCCTTTGAATTATTATTTTTTTTTAGGTTTTTTTGCAAGGCAAATGGGGTTAAGTGGCTTGCCTAAGGCCACACAGCTAAGTAATTATTAAGTGTCTATGAGACCGGATTTGAACCCAGGTACTCCTGACTCCAGGACCGGTGCTTTATCTACTGCGCCACCTAGCTGCCCTTCTCCTTTGAATTATTTTAAGGGAAAACATCCTAACTTTCCTTTAGTATTTTTTGCTTTTTTTTAAGCCAAGGTTTTGTTTTAGTGGTCAAAGAAGAAAACACTTCCCTGATGCTGCAAGCCAGGTGCTTTTCAGGAGTGGCCTTCTGAAGTTACTGATCTTCTCTTAGTGAGGAAATTTTTATTGTTGATAAGATTAAATTCATATTTGGGTAGCTGCCACGCTGCTTTTGCTGGAATATGACTGTTCCTTCCTGGACTCTACACCCATTGCCCTGCCCATGTCTGAGAAGGAGGAAGAAAAGTCAGGTAGTGGATAGCTAAAATTTAAAAAAAAAAATTGAATATTGTCTATCTGAATTCCTACATTCTTCCAGGTTCTTCTTGGGCCTGCTAATTCTGCAGAATCACTTTAACTCTTAAGTTACTTGGAACAAAACCCTAAGTTTTATCTTCTAGATCTGACGAAGAAGGTACTAACCTCTGTTTTTTCAAAGGCTGCCTAAATTAGAAGATTGTAGCTGACTATGCCAAATGTTTCATCATTAGGAATTAAAAGGAGGGATTCAGAGGACCTCAAGAACCAAGGGGGAAAAGAATTCCAAATGAAATTATTCCAGAGACTTCTATCCCCATGAATGACCAGAGCCCTAGCTAGAATGTTTGATTCAGTGACTGAATTGTAAAATGGTCAGCAGCAAAGCAGACTGATAGTGTTAGGATAATGGAAACTTTCTGATCAAGTAGGAATTTGATTCAGTGCATTCATGAAGTAAGGTGATCAGAGACTCCAAAAATGAAACCAGGAGTTATAGATAAGAGCCTGTCACTGTGACTGAGAGAGATGAGTCACTTTGAGGGAAAAGTGGGCTTATGACACAGGTCAGACACAGACCCAGCTTGTAATGAAGACAGTGATGACTCTTGGAAGAGTGCTTTTATCTTAATTCATTGTTCCAGGATGACCATTTGTATTAAAGGAGGAGGCTGCATCCATGTCTGCTGAAATGTTGCTGAATGTATCTCTTTTTTTTTAATGAAATAATTAAGCATATGTATTTTTCCATCTAAAAACACTCCATTAAAAAAAAAAGAAAAAAATTGTATAGAATTTAATGTCATATCTTATAAAATGCTAGGGACCCTGCAAAAAATAAAAAATAAAAAGGAACCATTCTTTGAGCCCTTGACTTGAGATTACTGACTTCTCATTAAATTTCAAAGTAGTTGGTTTGCTGGGGACCTTAAAATGATAGCTATTGTCTAACCAATCTATGAAAGGCCAAGCCACAGCCCCCTCATGCCTTACTGACACTTCTGCAGTTCTTTTATGCTCCCCTCCCCTCTCTTGTAAGTTTACATTTTAATAGTACACTAAATTTGGTCAAATTTTCAAATCAAGTTTTACAGGTATGCTTATAGCCAAGTAATTCCCTTGACAGTGACTTTTAATGACATTCCATTTTGGTCTCAGTTTAATCACCCCTCTGCTGAGACCAGACAGCTCACAAAAACTAAAAAGCATGTGAACCTGTGACCTCCGTGCTAGAAATACTTTACCCAAAGTAACTCAAATACGTCTGTCAGATACCTTTCTTACAAAGTAGCTTTTTGTTACTGTTGTTGTTGGCATTCTGTTTTGTTTTCTTCTGTTCATCCTTTAGTTGTTTGAATAGTTGTTAACCAGATGTTATTTCCTCTTTTCGGAGCATGAGTCTATATGAGTGAGTTTTTTCTCCAGACTCCCCTCCCAAAAAAAAGAACATATAAATAGATAAAACCCAGACTGTTCTCAAGGAACTCATGATTTAATAAAAGTACATTAAATGTACATGAGAGGACATACACAAACTGATACAAGAGAAATGAGGTAAATTTAAAAGAGAGATAGATTCGAGCAACGTGCTCAGAAATATTAGGAAAAGAGTTATTTTACTTAGACATATCACAAAAGTCTGCCTGGGGGAGGAAGCATTGGAGCTGGGACTTTGAAAGAACATCTGCAGTTGCTAGAAAGGGCAATATCATTCAGACTGTGATAGATGCTGTGGATACAGATAAGAAAAAAAAAAAGGAGAAAGCAAGATGAGAATAAGGGACAAAGTGGACCAGTTTAACTGGAAGACCATTCAGGTCAAGTTAGCAAGGTTGCTATTATACTCAAGACTTGGGAGCAAAAAAAAAAAACAAAAAAAAACGTGTTTTTATTCAGCTCAAAGTCACCACAAGTTTGTAGAGGAAATTCTTGTCATATCCTTGTTTTTCCTCTCCTATTATGTTTCACTCTTGGATGCCAATTTTGAACTAAATTTCCAACGTAATAAGTAACATATTGTCAAGCAGTTTCTCTTATTGCTGAAGTTTATACATATTCCATATATGTGAGTATAATTGGAGTACTCATTCTTTTAAAAAGTTCATGCTTTTTACATTTTTAATGGCTTTTAAATCTAGCATGGCTTTTTATTATACAGAAAGTCCCATTCTAGTGCCCATGTTTGGAATGAGCAGTCTGCTGTCTTTGCCATGCATTGGACTTTTATTCTCTAACTCTCTTTTAGGAAACATGATTTGATTTTTGAAGTGATCATTTCTATAATTTATAGAATAATTTACTAGTAAATTATTTATATGATTCATTAAAAACCTTTGTTGTTACCTTGTCAGTTTTATCAGATGGAAATACAGTACACTTTAATATGATAAAGATAAAATCAAAATTCAAAACAAAATTCCTGATTCAGAGGTTGGTCACTTCTGGACACATTGAAATAGGTCACATAAAGCAAAACAGCTAGATTCTATTTTTTTCTATTTTGCTTCTTATCAGAAAGAAAACAAGCTCTTGAGAAATTTTTTTCTCCTTAGAGAAAATAAATAAAGCTTATAGATATTAGATATGCAAATTTTGTGTTGTAATTATTATTATTATTGTTGTTGTTTCAAAAATAGCATTTTGTAACCATAAGGTTCTTGCTATTGTTCTTTCTTTTCCATCTTACACAGCTCAGGCTGTTTTGTGGTTTAATCTCTTAGTGGATTTGTTATAGCTCTTCTGTCAGCTTTAGTTTCTAGAATCACAGTGCTATTTGCAGTGAGCCATTTGAAAATTTCTTTGGGAGAATGTCATTCATGTGTCAGAAAGTCATTTTTAACTCGAATTTTAGAGAAGGAGGAGACCTTAGAGATCATTTCATCCAACCACCTAATTTGACAAATGAAGAAATTGAGAACCAGAAATGTTATTTCTCTAAAGTCAGAGATAACTGAAGATCAAGCTAGAAATAGAATGTAAACCATTGAGTCCTAAGTCCCAATCCAGTTTTCTTCCTCATGTGCCCAACTATTTATTTAAATTAAGCATTTTGTTTGACACATAAAAGGACAGTCAAAGATGCATTCTGGAAGTTGAAGTGAATGCTGTGTCTGATTCTGTTTTCAGGGAAAGAAATGCTCTTTATTCTTATACTAACGTACTTTTAATTTTTTTAATTGTTTTTGTCCTGAAATTAGCAACAGATAAAATGAGCATTTCTATTTCTGAAAAGTATAAAATTTTAGAAAAGGAATTGCATATTAAACCACATTTCTGTTACCTAGAGCTTGCTTTTCCTTTTAAGTTTATAATAGATTCAACATGTAACATTCAAAACTGTACTGCTGCTCTGTTTTTCCTCTGTCCTTCTCTTCTGGGCATTTAAAAAAATGCTTATGTATTTTTAAAAGTGACCCTCTTGTTCTTTTACTTATGAAAACTGTTTCTTCTTTCAACTTCCCCTTCAACTAAAAAAGAAAAAGAAAATGAAAATATTATTCTTTTAGTAATTTTGAATGAAAGATTTTGTGATGATTTTATGATTTTAAAAGTCAATATAATTGCTTATACTATCAGACTTGGCATAGGGACAGGACATTATTGGTTAGCTTTGTCGAACTGTTTTTTTCTTTGCTACAAGAGATGGTTCTCCATATAGGGAAGGGATATATTCAGAAGTAAAAGTCATGCAAGTAAAAGATATCAAAAAAAATTTAAAGTTTTGTCATTTCTTATTGTTAAGAAAAGGGTTTTCTTCAGTTCATTCAGCATTATGTTTCAGAAGTATAATAGTCAGATATATACTTTTTTTCCATAGACCCTGTGGTTAACACATTTTGCTCTGATATTTGTATCATAATTTAATGTGTACCAATTTAATGTAGCCTGTGGCCTATAATTGAAACTCTGGGTTTTCATGGACCAGGTTCAGTATGGAGGCTTTTCCCAAATACTCTCTTGTTGGCTCATAACCAAACCCTTTGTTTCCTCTGGGGACATCAGCTCTTGGCTCATGTCTGTGTTTCTATGGAAAAGACAAATGGCCCTTACTTTCCATGTGAGCATTAAGGCTAAAAATATAGTGAATATAGAACAGGTCTTATTTAATATGACAGAAAATGGAAATCAGAAATTTCTTCCCTTATCCCTTTATCAGTTGAAACAACTCTGTTTAGTGGAATTCTGTCTTCCTCAGGTACTTAATCAGTCCTACATAATGATGACACTATCTTAGGGTAGAGTCCCCCTGCAAAGTAAAAACTCTTTACCTCTATAAGGAGCTGACCCTTTTCCTCCAAAGAATTCATCTTAACAGCAGCTTATAATGTTCTCAGTTATTTTACCTGTTGTTCAGAACCCTCCATAATAGGAAAACATATATGGCATTGCCAAGGAGTCAAGCCCTATGAGGTGAGCCTCACTTCTCCCATGAACTTCGACATTCACAGAATCTCCTGTTGAAAGGAAACTCAAAGGCCTTCTGTCTAACTTGTACCTGACCTGGAATGCCTTCTTCTGCAGTATCTCCAAGATAGAGTCATCTAGTTTTCGCTTAACAGTCTCTAGTAAATGGTAACCCCTTTTCTCCCAGAGCAGTCTATTTCACCTAGAAATAGTTTTAATTGTTCATTTTTTCTGATTTTAAGCCTAAAATTATTTCTTTGAAAATTTACCTATGGTTCTACCTCTGAGTCCCCAGCAGAACAAATCTACCTTCAAATTCATAAAGTTAACTTTCATATTGTTTTCTCTTTCCCATGCTAAATGTCATCACTTCCTTTAACTAATCTTCACATGGCATATTTCTTCCTCATCTTGATTGCTTTCTGCTTGTTCTTCAGTTTATTAATACACTCTCTAAAATGTGGTACTCCAAATAAGTTGTCTTAGCCCAGCAGAAGATGGACTGTTAGATACTCAGCCCTTGATGCTAGGAGTCTCTTCATGCAGCCTACAAACCTGTAGTACTAGCCTTCTTTAGAGATGCCCCAGAAGAGGAGAGAATCACTAGAAAACCAATTCTTTCCCCCTAATATGCCCTGCCTTTCCCAGTAATCTGCCAGGGAAAGAGATCAATAGAGATACTTGCATAGTCTATAACTTTCAGTACCGGTGAAGTGCAAGACCTCAGATTTGTTCATCCATGTTATGGTTCTGTCCTTTGCTGATCTTCATTTCTGGTTTCTACTTAAAACTGGAACTCAACATTATTTAGAAACTCTTTGGCCAAGCAGCTTAGTTGTGGAATTGTTCCATTTCAAAAAAAAAAATCACAGAATTTGCTGTGGGGGCCAACTTGTATCTGAAAAACATATAAAATCTGCAACATCCCTGACAAGGAATTTTCCAACCTTGACTTAAAGACCTTCAACATGGAGGAACTGATTCCACTTAATGTATAGGTCTAATTATTAGGAAGTTCTTTCTTAGAACATATCTATATTTTCCAATATCTACCCCTTTTTCCTCATTCTCACTTGAGCCGAATAAAATATCATCCCTTTTGCAAATCTCCTTCAAGTATTTGAAAATACCTATCATTCTCCCTGCCCAAATCTTTTCTAGACTGACTGTCCCCAGTTTCTTCATCATCCTGGTGGTTTTTCTATGCAGTTTGTCCATGAATTCTGTGTGGTTTTTACCTTTGCCCACATCTAATGCCATCTTTGAGGCTACTTGTTTTCCTCCTACTCTGGAAACATAATAGTTCCCTGGAGGGGACATGAACATATGCAGGCTTTCCTTCCAAAGTTGAAACATCCATATGTTTAAAAACTCTATCGGAGGACATGGAATCTTATCTATTCATATTCCTGAGCTCTGGTCACACTCTTGGACTTGACCTTTAAAAGGGAAAACAGACAGAGAAGGGTATACTCAACCAGAACTGAGAAGGAATAAAGGGTCTTCACACAACAGGATGAGATTTAGTTTTAGAAGTTTAAGGAGAGAATTTGGAACTTAAATTTTTTTTAAATGAATATTAAAACTTGTTTTTACATGTCAGGGAAAAAATAAAATATTAAATGAAAAGAGAAAGAGAATGAGAATCCTGTCCTTCTACAAGACCTCTTCAGGGAACCACATATTCCCATGAGGAACTGAGCCCCAAGATAGAAGTAGGCACATAACCCCAAACATAATAGAGTAGAATGATGGCACATTCCTGGATAAGTAAAGGAATTCTGTGACCGTGTCTCCTAGTCATAGAAGAGTTCCCAGAAATATATTGAATTATTGTGCCAGGCCTCCTAGAAATGGGAAGAGTTCCTGGATCTACCTAAAGGATCTGTGAGATCAGCTGCAAGGAGCAAAGCCACTACGTAGAAGAAAAATGGATCTCATCCCTCACCAGTACCGTGAATTATGTAAACTCTACAAGCCTAGGGAAAGGAAAGCCTGACTGCCTTCCTTCCTTTCTTCTTCCCTTTTTCTTTTCCCTAGTTTCCCTAGTGTTTTTACCCATTCAAGAGATCCTCAGTAGTAGAGTAATAAGTAAGAGGTGGATAGATATCAGAGGAAAGGAGAGCTACATTTTTTATGAACTAGTTTACATTGTTTGTCTGGTTCAATCCATATTCATTGTATGCTTAGCCTGAGAACTGAAGGGCCTTTACTTTTTGAGCTTGAGACTTAAATATGAAACAAATTCTAATGTTCACAGAGAGGAAACCCCTGTGGTTGAGTCTTGTGCCAAATAGAGTATATTTTCAAGAAGCTTTCAAGATTTAACTCATTCATTTCAATCTAGAGCCTTCAATTCTGGTTCATCTACTTATGTAACTGTTTGTAGGGAATTCTTAACTAGAATTTATATCACAGCATAATTTTGCATTTTGAAATCAAAATCTTTCAAATTAAAATATAGTGTTTAAAAAATTGAGAAATAAAAGATTCAATTTCAAATGTGTCCATTTTACTCATGTCAAAATAAATCCTGTTGAAGTAATTTGATATGTAGTATTTACTTAAGTATTAAAGTTTTATTAATATAATGATGGTAGAGTGAATTTGTCATGCACAAGAGATGTGTTTCTAGAACACTGGCGAATGAATCAGTGTTTTGTATGAATTGAATAATTTTAATTTTATTTAAGAAACCATGTGGTGAGTTTTTGTGAGTGAAGGAATGTCTTTTAATGCAAAGAATCACTCCATGTTTTATCTATTTATAGGTCTTGTGGTTTGTTATATGAAGTTTCCCTAATACAGGGCATACCCAGGAACTTAACATATGTGAGAATAGTAAGGAACCTTTACATTTGTAAACATTGCCAACATTTTGGCAATCAACAACATTCTAACATTTATTAGAAAAATAAACCGTTGCAGGTTTCCTGCTGTTCTGTTTTGAAAAACAAAGATGTGTAACCCTTTTATTGTGTGAGCACAAGCAGACTTGGACGTGTTGACAACAGCCAGGTGTCAGCCTTTTCAGATCTTTTTTATGGGAAAGCAATGAAGTGAAATTTCCTAGAATCCTGTCCTCTGAAGTGCTGTGCGTGGTGCATTAGAGAGCAGCATTCTTGTAAATTTTGCCTCCCTACTTAAGCTGGAGAGTAAATGTCGATATTAGTTCAGCAAATAAAGTAACAATAATAAAGAAAATAATATGGATAAGAACAAAATGATGATGAAATGGAGGAATTGGAGAAGAAGCAACATTACAGAATAAGAGTGTAATGAAGATAACAAACACCCTCAAAAAGAGAGAGACTTTAGGTGTGTAGATTGATAAAGAAAACCATCAAGATAAAGACATTCTTAAAAATAAAAAAAAGGAAAAAATTAAAAATCGCAGCAGGCTATTCCACAGTCACATTTGTGTATATGAAACCTTTTTCCCCTTTTATTTCTGGTTTCCTAAATATTGAAAAGATTCAAAATCCAAGACAAAACTTTAGGTACAAGGATTGATTGGTTATAGAGAAAAGAGGTTGCCAAAAAGAGTAAATAGAATATCAGAAGGTGTGAGAAGATGAACAAGCACTGAATATTTAGTCCATTGAGTTATTTGATGAAAAGGACCTTCTTTTCAAAGAAGGCACCCCCCCATTATGTTATTTGTTTTGTGTTGACAGCATTATCATGAATCCCAGAAATCTCCACAAGGGCATCCCACCAAGTCTGACAACTTGTCCCTCTGAAGTTTTTCTTTTTTTAAAATTTGCAGCCATAAGATTTTCTCCCCATCTCATATTACGCCATTGAAGAGTTAAACCCAACTCACTCAAAAGTTTGTAACTTGATCTCTTCTCCTTCTGCAGAATAAATGCAGGAAGTTTGTTTCAGATCTCAAGCAAGCTAATTACAAGAGACAGTTTTGTAATTTACCATTTCAATCAGCTTGTCCATAATCACACACTTCCACATAGTTATATGAATACCCACATGGTTGTCTGTTGCACTTTGATTTGTAGATGATGATTACAATATGATTGATTGTTTGCAATATAACATATTGAACTGATTTTTCAGTATTGAACTTTTGCTGTTAACATGTCTGTTTTATTTCCTGTTATTGATATAGTCTATGGTTGTAGAGTTCAACAGTTGCATTATGGTTCACAAATCAAAATCTCATAATTTTTCTCATTATTAATTGTGGAATTTGAATGACAATTAAGCTGTAAGTTATTTTTAATTTAAGATATTAACTGAAAAACTACAGTATGAGTATTGTAAAAAATATATGTATTGATACCTTTTATTTTTAATTAACCTTCAGTTTCAAATATATTCCTCTTAGTCCTGCAGAGAGCCATCTCTTGTAACAAAAAAATTTTAAGGGCAAGACTAGCCAATGTACCATGTCTGACAGTATTTGTAGTATTCTATGTCCATAGTCCCTCTCCTTTGCAAAGAAGGAAAGGAAATGCATGTCTTCCTTGTCTGGACCAAACTTGATTGTATAGTTACACAATATTTCTATATGGGGTTTTGGTAGTGGTGATAGTATTTTATTTTGTTTCTCATTTAAATTGCTTTAATTATTGTGTATTTTTTCCTTCATTTTTCATCAGGTCATATAAATTTTTCTCTACTTTTCTGTATTCTTCCCATCCATCTTTCTTACCACAAGGTATGCTATTGCATTATATGGTACAAAGAAAAAAGCTCTGTGTTTCTTAATTAGTGTGTCATCTTGACACGGGTCACCCACATGCTGAAAATGGTAGTATGGTGGGGATTTCTTTTTGTCTTGCTATATCTAACATTAATAAAAATTTAGTTGATAATAAGGAAAGTTTACTAATGTGGACATGAGCCAATTTATATTTGAACTATAGCATAATTATTATAGACTGTGGCAAAATAGCAATGATGATATCTGGCACTTTAAGATATACAAAATACTTCATAGTAACTTTTTAAAATGGATAACGAACTAAGTTCAAGGACTGTCTGTTCCTTCTAATTTAGAAAAAAAACAGATTTTATTCTCTGATCTTGTTATCTCAGACTTTTTGTCTCTTCCTTAACGATATGATTTTTCTCTTCACCACACTCAATTTGGATCAATGTACAACATGGAAACAAAGTAAAGACTAACAGATTGCTTTCTGGGGTGGGGGGGGAGTAAGATTGGGGGAAACATTGTAAAACTCAAATAATATCTTTAATTAAAAAATGAAAAAATAAAATGAATAATGCGTACATTGTCACCTCCATTTTACTGGTGAGGAAATGAGATTCAAGATAATTGACTTTTTTCTAGGGAACTATAACTGGCACAGTGCTCCTAATATTAATAGAATATTAATAGTTCTCTGTATGGGATTGTCATAGTCATATATTAAGAATTTTGAAGCCTAAAGACCTGTGATTTCATAGTAAGTTTAAGTCATAAACCGTGACCATAGATATATTATTTATTTAGAACTTTATTGTTCTTTCTGAACACCTAAAGACATAATTCTAATAATAAACCTTCATTTGTGGGATATTAACCTTTCACTTTACCTTTGGATACTTCCATTTGTCAATTAAATGATAATACTATAATAGTTACCTACCTCATACTATCTACCACTCAACCCCCCAAAAGTTTGCTTACAGTGCTCTACATAAATAATTTATGTATTGGCCATATAGTAAAAGCTAGATCTACCAGTTTCCAGTCAGACTGGTTCAATGGAAATAAGACTGGTTTTTGAACATTGAAGATCTGAGTTTCCATTCTCAATCTGACATTATTTCTGACTTAATCAATCTGAAATTATTTCACTTTTTTGAACCTTAGTTTCCTTACCTGTAAAAGGAATGCGGTTAGTCTTAACAACTTAAAATCTTTGATTTAGTGCTCTAGATAGCTAGATGGATACATAGTTAGATACTTTGTTTCTGCTCATAAACCTGTGACTTAGAGAATTCATAACAATGGCAAACTGGAAAAAAAATCCCTGTTCATTGTAAAATTGAACTAGTACTAACAGCAACTTTTCCATTCAACATTTATCCATTCAATAAATATGTTTTGAGTTAGCTGCTCTTTGAGTACTTTCAGATAAGTGTTGGAGGAATATTGAAAAGAAACTAAGATGAGGTTTTGTCCTAAAGGAGTTTACAAAATGACACACTGCCTAATGCTTAGAAACCTTAGAAAGGTTTTAATAAATGCTTGTTGGTTGATTAGCTAGTAACCAATTGATAGTAACCTAGGTAAATATTATATCATAGGATATAATAAGTACATGAAAGATCTGTAAAGTGCTGAAAGGACAGAAAACTCCCAGCCAGGGCATCAGGGAATGCTTGAGTTTAGAAGGATGCTGGACAGAATGTCAATAAGTTAAAATGTTAGCCACCATTTTATATTATATAGAGAATTGTTCAGAGCAAAGAAAGCAAAACATAGTGCTAGAAAATTGTGAGATGTGCTGTAAAAGGAAATGAATAATTGAGTGGAATACATTACTGAAGAGCATTGGAAGGGCAAATTAATTAGGCCATATGGTTCCCCAGTTGTCTCTTTGTGGTAGAAACAGGTAAAATATATATTCCAAGAGACCTGTTCACTCCATTATATTGCATCTATATAGCACTATAATACCATGTCACATAATCTAGTAGTGAGGTAAGATAATGAGAAAGACTACAAATGAATCTGAACTGTCAAATCCAGTGTCGTTTGGTTGGTACTATGTTTTGATGGAAGGAGTTGAAATACCAGAGCAAAGAGTTTGGTCTTTTTCAGCAGACAGTGGGAAACCATTGAAATTTTGATTAGTGGAATAAAGGGATTTGATTTATTTATCTTACTCATAGTATCTCTTAGGCCATCTACTCTACCACCCATGGCTTTCTGCCTGTGAAGAATTGTCCTTAGTTTAGAAAAAGAGAAATATAATTTCTAGAATTATTTATTGGAAATATACTCTTCAAACTTTCCCCCCTCTCCTACACAAAAGATGGCATACTTCCTACTTTAGTGAGAAAATTGAGGGCACGAATCATGATTTCCCTTATTCTAAATCTCAGTATTATTCTCTGTATTCACCTATCTTCATTTTCAAGGAGTTTGAGGTCTGAGAAAATATTGGATTTGACTGTTCAAAAATCATTTGTAGTCTTTGAGAAAAGAATTTCAGTAGATTGATAAATCCAGAAACTAGATTAAGAAGTGAATGATGAAAAGGAAGAGATAGATTACTCTTTCTAAGAGTGTATCTGTGCAATCAAGAGAACTATAATTTGAGGATGATATATCAAGTAAAGTTTTGTAGTTGGGCTGGGTGTGTGGGGAGTCAGGATTAAGAATTAGAGAGACCTGACTATCTTTGAGGTGGTAGGGATGGATTTTTGATTCAGAGAGAAGCTCTCAGAGAATGGAGTAGCAAAGTGGTGACTAGGACTAAAAAGAAAAAGAAGACATTCTCTATATCTTCAATTCTGAACCCAATTCATTGTCTACGTAGACATAAGCCTGTAAGACTAAATAAACTCTAGACTTTGTTTTTAGTGACAGAAATTCAAATAATATATTTAGCAGCAGGTAAAAAGTCTTGCATATTAAATGTCAAATAAAAACGATAAGTTGTTTCATGTAGTTTATATCTTTTGAAGGATATGTGTAATACAGTTGCATTCTATCTGCAAGTCATAGCTTAAAATTACTGTGACTTTTTCATTGTAAATTCTTGTTTACCAGATTTTGTGACTTAAATTCGAGATTTGTCCTCAAACTTCAGACCCAGAGGGCAAATTTTTTAATGCTTCTTTTTTTTGAAGACATAAGATAAAAAATTAATTTGTTTTCTGACACATTGTTTTTTGGATTAAGTCCTTTATGTGAACTTTTGCCTATTTATAAGGGGAGATAATTAGTTAGAAAAAGGAATTATCTTTAAACAACTTTTTCCTTTGGCATTTATTTCTGTTATAATTTCCCAGAATGACAAAGTAGACTTGACCCTTAAGGAAAATTGAAAAAGTCAGAGGAAGAAAGAAGCTGACTTCTATCCTTGTATGTTTTTAACCCTATTATGTTTGTCTAATATCTTTGACTTGAAAAACTCAGAGCATGGAGTAGTCTAGTTAAGTTACGTAAGAGAGATTTAGAACAGTAGTGCAGGGAGTGTTTTTTATCCTAATGATTGAACACTTGTTAGAAGAGACCTAGGAGATCTGAAATGCTTGTGAAAGAAGGAAGAAGCTGTAACATCCAGATTATAGAATTTGAGAAATAATACTGGATGATGAATTTACAAAATCAAAGATTTTATTTAGTGCTAGGATGGGTAGTAGGTATTAGTGGAAAATGTTGATTTTAAATATCTTCAAGTGTAATTTTAAAATTCTCACTCAATCCCAAGTAATTCTATATCAGTGATACAGGATTTTATTTAACCTGGATTTGCTTACTTTTAAGAAGTGTTAGTATCTGTTTTTCCTAAAGAAAATTCGCTTCCATAGTCATTCATTTAATAAATGAGCAAATTTAATACCCCTGATAAACATTGTATTGACCTTAGTTGGTATGACATTCCATGAATGATGAGCTTCATGTAATGGTTAATTGAAGAGTGAATTGAATGATTGCAAATTTATTGTTTCTCTTTTATGACCCATTCAGGGATATTGTTAATAACTTTCTTATGAAGAGTTTGAGGCTTAGAAAGTAGAATTAAATCATGGATCATTTTTGTTGTCCCTTTAGCTCTGTTCTGTGTCAATTTCCTATTATTTCTCTTTAAGTACTTTTCTGTTCTTTTCCTTCAAACCTCTTTATTTGTACTAATTCACCTGTCTCTCATTTTTCAATGTTTAGCCCCTGTATAGTTTCAAAGAAATTATAAAAGAGAAATCTCACATCTTGCAACATTTTATGCCACATAGAAATGCAGTTATAACTGTAACCGAAATAGTCTTCAGTTCCTGGAATTCTAAGAAAATGAAGAGAAAAAATGATAAATCACTGAGGTGTCCTAGTAATCCTCTCAATTTTCACAATATCTTAGTTCTGCAGAATTCTGCTATAAGTTGTTTATTAAAATTAGTACTGCCTTGCTATCTCTTTTGGAGAGGAAGCTGAGAATAAAGGAGAAACCCAGTACATTTGCAACTATTATAGCCAGTTGGGATTTCTGGACATGCAAAAGTAAGGAGGATATAGTTCCATAAGTAATAAAAGTACCAAGATTGCTATCCTTTTTTATAAAATATCTAACTAGATTTTTAATTGCAATATCAGAGTTACTTTTTTGTCACTGGAATTGATTTCATCAGCCTCCTATCACTAGTTAATTTTCTTTTCTGCTTGACCTACCTTCTTTTTAAGTTTAAGGATTTATCACAAAAGAAATTTTGATTGCTACCTGTCACACAGAGAAATCCATGAGGGAAGAATCATTTTGACTATTTTGTGATCAGTGATTCAAAATTAGAGCTTTGTATTCAGTTCATTTGTGGTAACTATCAGAATTTGAACCAAAGCATTCATTAGCTTTACAGAAAAAGCTAAAGAGTATGATCCTGTACAAAAATATTAACTACTTGCCTACTGGGAAAATTGTGTATACAAATTTCATTTTAAGGGTATAGTTGTAAATGCATGCTTATTTGTTTTAATTTAAAGTTAAAGGCATATCCCTACCACTCCCTACTCTCCATGACCAGGGTGGTGTAGGAGAGAATATGCACCCTAAGTATTGGGGGAAATGTTTGTATATTTGTCCTTGTTATATTTTTGAAGTCACCCTTTAAAAATTATTTTTAGAAGATATGAGAAATCTTCTTTTTCTCACATCAGGAGATGTAATAAAGATTTTAAATGAGGATGAAGTGGGACCATAATGTCAGTACACAGAGACACAAACTCAAAACCATTTGCTACTTTGGAATGTATTTAGCTTAAAGAGCCAATATATTTAGCTTTTTTACTTTTAATAATGAATTAAGGGAATGACTGTCAAATGGAACAGAACTTTGCAATTGCTGAATCTTTGGCGTAGTAGAGGAATGAAACCTTTTTGCATACATTTAAATTCCTTATCCATTAGGGGATAGGTTCTTAGGGACTATATTTTAGTTAGAAATATGAATTTATACCTTCAGATGGCACTCTCACTTCAGTTGAATGACAGTTTTAGCTCTTACTTGATCTGTAAATGATTATAATAGTACCTTAATGATCATAGTGTACCTCAGGCCTAGCTTTAGCTAGGTTGGTAAACCTAAAAGACATCCTAAGAACTCATTTGTGGTTTCAATGGACAGTAACCATTTTTGATTGTAGAAGAGAACATTGCATTGACTTGTTTATACAATGCTTAAGAGAAAAATCACCTCAATTCTCTGCACTTTTGTTTTTCCACATATAAGAAAAAACTACTGATCCTGGTTTCCTCTTTAGTTCGTGTGTGTGTGTGTGTTTGTGTGTGCACAGAGATACAGATTGAGAGGCAGAGTCATGCCCTTAATGGTGTCTTTAATTTCTCCTCCTGCATTATATGGAGGCAATCCTTTCATTCCTCTCCAATTGATTTACTGTCTCATTCTCCACAGAAATTATTTCAAAATTTCACTTCTATTCAAGCCTCCCACAGAATCTTTTGCCACCATAACCTTCTCTCAGCAGAGGACCTTACCCCTCAAGAAAATTAAGCCAATTGCCTTGAGCTCTCTCATCCCCCTTTTTTTCTTCCTCTCACAGTCCCGTAGCATCATCTCCTCTAAGGTCTCTGACAGATAGTTGGCCCTTCTTTCCAAAGCCAACCATTTTACAGGTGCTCTATCCATTCTCTCAAGAGGATTGTCTCCTCAGTCACCACTTCCTTTTCTTTAATCTCCAACCCCTCCCTATCTCCTAACTTTCTTACTCTTTTCAAACAGGCCTGTTTTCTTAAATCCCTAAAAAATATATAAATAATAATTACTAGAACTTAACCATTCCATCATATTATCATCCTATATCCCTTCTGTATACCTTGTCCCTTTCTCAGACAATCTCCAATGGAGAAAACTCTCTATTCACTACCTCCCCTTTTATTCCCTCTCTTCAGTCTTTTGTATTCTGTATTCTGATTTAATCATTCAACTGAAAATGTTCTATTCATAATTTCCAGTGACAGCCTTACTACCAGATTGGATGGCGTTTTCTGAATCCTTCTTACTCAAGTCTGCTGTATTTAATACTCTTCCTGCTTGTACTCTCCTCTCCAGGTCCTCCTGATCCTCCTGTCTCACCATCCTCTTTAACCTTCTTTGCCTCAGTTTTTGTTTTTCCACATATAAGAAAAAAACTTTAGTTTTTTTTTCCTCTTTAGTTCATGTGTGTTTATGTTTGTGTGTGCACAGAGATACAGGTTGAGAGTTTATGTCCCACATTACAAGCTTCCTGTTGGACATTTCAACCTCAAGTCCTGTAGGCCTCTTAAATTCTTGTCCAAAACAGAATTCATTATCTTCCCCCTTGCCAATCATCCCTCCTGTTTCACACTTCTTGCTTTCTTTGAAAGTCCCAACTTTCTTCCAATCTCTCTTTCAGATAGTTGGAGCTATCCAAGACTCCCCTCTCTCTGTTGTCCATTTAGTTGCCAGATAACCCCGTTTCTGTCTCCATCACATTTCTTACACTTGACACTTTCTCTCTTACACAAGCCACACCCAGTGCAGGCTTTCCTCACCTCTTGCTTCAACTCTTAGAGCGGTCTCCCTGCCTCAAACTTCTTCTCACCCTCTGTTTCTTTCACATAGCAAGCACAGTGATTTGCCTTGACCATAGCACTACCCATATCACTCTTTTTTTTTGTAATTAATTTTGATGTCTCCCTATTGTTAGATGGTACAGTAGATAGAACCCAGGACCTGGAGTCGGGAAGGCTGTTCCAGTCTGGCCTCAGACACTTCCTAGCTGTGTGACTCAGGAAAGTCATTTAACCCTGTTTGTCTCAATTTCCTTATCTGTAAAATGAGCTGGAGAAGGAAATGCCAGGAAAACCCAAATGGGGGTCATGAAGAGTTGGCATGACTGAAAACAATTGAACAACAACAAATGCCTCTAGAATAAAATATAAACTGTGTAACTTTTAAAATCCTTCACTTTTTGGCCTGAAACCTATCTTTTTCAGGCTCAGTATAGACATCTTCCTTTCCTGCATGCTGCAATTAAGCCAACTGGTCTCATCTCCTCATTCAGAAGCACCCCATCTCTCATCTCTTTGCCTTTGCACTGAGCTACCCCTCTTTAACTAGAAGTTAATCTCCACTCCCTTCACTCAACTTGTACATCATGTATTCTGTCTTTTTTCTTTAAGAAGCAATTCAAGGGGGTGGCTAGGTGGCGCAGCAGATAGAGCACCGGCCCTGGAGTCAGGAGTACCTGAGTTTAAATGCGGCCTCAGACACTTAACAATTACCTAATTGTGTGGCCTTGGGCAAGCCACCTAACCCCATTGCCTTGCAAAAAAAACTAAAAACAATCAATTCAAGCTCTTTTTTCATTAAGCCTTTCCTGAGTCTTCCAACTGTGATGCCCTCAACCCTAGCTACTTGTATTTATTTTTCTTTTCATTGTATTCTATCTCTCTAAAACTTAAACATATGCTTCTTATCTTCCTAATATAAAAGGAACTTCATGAAAGTAGGGGATTGTTCTCATTCTTTATATTTTGTCCCTAGAACCTAGCAATAATGTCTGGCATATTATGAATGCTTCATAGGTGTTGGTTGATTGATTTATTGAATGAATCATTGTTGACAATTCTGCTTATAGTCACTATGAATTGTTTTATTATTGACCTAAAAACGATATTTGTAATTTTAATTCTTCCAAAATTGTGTTAGTCCATGATTCAAACAGTATTGGCATCGTTGAGAGAATATTGACATTAAAGAGATGGGCTTCTGTAGTAGTAAAGCAATCAGGAAAAATGCTGAAGAAATAAATATGATGCAGTCAGATTTATTCATCCCATTGAATTCTGGGCCCAGCTTATTGTTCACCTGCATTGTCAGTTTCAAGATACTGAAGAACTAAATCAGAAAACTAAATTCAGCTGCATGTCATAATTTAGGTAATAGATATTTTTTACTTACTTGGTTCTGAAGGGACACTTCTTTCTTTTCCCTCATTAGACTTGACAATACATCATCCTTCAGCCTTTTTCTGATGCTCAAATGAATCTCCAGTTTTCTCCTATCTCTTACATTTGTGTTTGAGAGTTCCTACTTAGCTGTGATCTTGTATCAGAGGTACTTGAAAGTTCTCTAGTCCATACCAGGCTGTCTTTGCCCCGATTCATTTTTTGGGTGGTATGGTCAGCCCTGCTTGTTGTTTACCTGGATTTCCTGAATTCCTTTCACCTCCTAAAGTTGGATTCCTCCTAGAACTTTGAGATTCCGAATACCAGATCTGCAGGGTTTCTATGGCATCTTAGAACAGAGTGCCTCTGAGCCCCTGGGTTCCTAGGTTGTTCTGGTTCAAGAGCTGCAGCACCTTCACTGGTATAACCGCTGTTTTCTGAGGCTTCCAAGGGAAACTGAGATCTTTCTCCTAACTACCAGAATTCCACCTCTGGTCATTCTGACCTTTCTTCCTGTTGTCCAGAGGCTCATAGTTGACGTTTTAGCATTTTGGAAATGGGAGAGGAGGAGTTGACAGAAGTAGGGGGTCTCTTGCTCTGATTTCTCACTGGATTTCTTGATTACTTTTTTGATCAGGCACACATTTGAGGGTTCTGCTGGAGCAGACACAGAAGCTAGTCAGACAGCCTCCTATTCAGACAACTTTCTTAGTGAGAAATCCACTGTTTTCCTGAATGAAGGGTTAGCCCATTTCTTCATTGCTGTGAATTTTACTGAGCAATGCTCTCTGGATTATTCCAGACTTGATGCAATTGATACATTGGTACCCAAAAATTCATTTCTAAAATACTTCCGATGTATAAGGTGCAGTGCTCAAGAAATTTGCCATCTGCCAGATTTGTATGATGGGTAAAGACAAATTTATTTGAGGAAAGAGAGAACACTAAGAAAAGGTTGGGTTGAATTAAATTGTGAATAAGAATATGTGGAGAACTTTGTCATCAATGTAGAATGCACTTTTGGAGATTTTATACACGATTGCTTTCATGAGACTGGATATTTTTGGCACACTCATATTTTCCTATTTAAAACTTGGCTTAATGTCCATGTTTAACAGATCATTGAGCCAGAGTTGTATGGTCACATTGATGAGAATTGTATGATTTTTTTCAGGTAGTGAGTGGCATCTTGTCTGAAGAATCTTCAAGTTGCCTTTTTCTCTAAAAAGTCCATTCTTTTTACAGTCATTGAAAAATCTAGTAAGTTCCTAGAAAGCTTTTGTGAGATTCCCATTTCTCAAATGCTAGCATGAAAGGGTTGGATTAGATTTTCTCTGAGTTGTAGATCCTCTGCTTCTGTATAGCTCTCAGTCATTTAGGATAATGAACATGTCTATTATCATGGACTTTGTATGAGTCAGTGAGGGAAGGAAGATAGATGGACCTGGTACATTATGCTTCCCACTGAAGGAACTTGTAACTAAATTCTTTTATGGTGGGAAAAGAATCTCCAGATGTGGCATTTCTAATCCTGGTTTTACCACTAAAAAAAACTATGTAAGTCCCTTCATGTTTCTGAGGCTTGATAAGGCCACCTACCCAATACTCAACCTTTCTCAGGGATATTTTCATATCTCTTTCAAATCTCCTTAGCATAAAAGGATGCTTGAAAGCAAAATAATATGTATTTTAAGTATCTGCATTATTACCTCCTGTCTATATGCTTAGGAGAGAGATCATTTAAACCTGCATACAAAAACAGGCTTTCTTCAAGTATAAGAAAGCTGAAAAAAACAAAACTAACTTCCATTTATGCTAGAGAAGCATCTCTAGCTTTTTCTTATACAGGAAAGGCATTGGGTTTTAGAAAGGATAAAGAGGATGGTATCTAACTTTTATTTAGCACCTTTTATTTTAGCTCTGAAATGTAGGAAATTCATTGTTATGAAATCTTTGAATTTTTTTCCCCTCAAACTTGACCTGATTAACTGTAAGAATACTTATTAGATTTCTAAGCAGTGCTATTTCATATCATTCTTACCTTCAGCAAATCACCCCACCAAGCCTCAGTTTTCTCCTAATTTATAAAATGAGGGGATTGAATTTATATGACCTCTAACATCTCTCCTAACCCTAAGTATGATTCTTATGAATATATGGCACAATTTAGAATATACCTACCTGCTCTTTTTGCTAGAAATTATATGTAAGTATATATAATATATACACATATATAATATATATATATATATATATATATATGAAATTCTGTCTCTTTTACATCCAAGCAACAAAATCTACCCCAAAGACAGATAATTAAAAAAGACAAAATTATTTTATTTACAAGATTGACTATTAAACTGGAAAAGAGTAATTCATCCTTTTTTGTCATAGCATAGCACAAATGCCAGAAATCATTAAATAAAACATAAACAGTAGTTCACTATGTCTGTATTATCCATCAAGACAACATGGTCACAATCATCATTTTTCGTGTTCAAAGAGAGCTGCCATAATTCCCATTTGAGTGTCAGTTTCCAAGCTTGCAAATTCAGGTAAGGCCCTTTCAGCAGCAGTTGCTGAGTTAAAAAGAGGTGGTGTGTAATACTGGACATTATCTTTTCTAAGTCATATAGAGAGCCTAAACATACATCATCTGAACAAATGCAAGTTTATTTTGGCTTTCCAAAGGTGATATTTGACTTTTCATTGTCATACTTCACAGAGGTCTTCATTTCTATACCATCTTAAGGTTTTGGTGTACAAAGTTTATAAATCTTCATATATTGTGAACTTACAGTTATTACTCTAAGATTCAGCTTAAAAAAAAAACAAGCCTTGACTATTTCCTACTTATTCCCAATAGGAATTTTCAGAGTCTGAAAATTCTACCATTTCTAGGAAAGAAGTGTCCAGTTGGTACCCCTGTGGACTTGGAGGTAACTTAATAGGAAGACACATGAGGACCAGGTTTGGGAGTGGTTGAGGGACAGTTTGAAACCACTGGTCTCTTAGTTACTGTCTCACTTTCCTCAGTTCCATTTATTACAAGATCTAAGCTCCAAAACCATGAACCCAAATTACTTGGGATGTAATATTTTTGGTGAAATGGATGATAAAAGGTACCAGTAAGGGCTAAGTGTGCTAAATTAAAATGTTTTACAGATTATCTCTGATGTACATAAATTTGGTTATTTCAGTCCTGTCAGAATTTAAGAATTTCCCAGTTTATGTTAATATACTATTAACCTATCAGGTCTGGTTAACTGACAGTTTGAAAATCAGTTTTTGAGCAAACCCAAGGAATCCCTCTGCCCCCTACATCCCAGTGTCCCCCTCAGAGAAGGACATTGGCTGTCTCATCCCTAGATTGAACAGAAGTTTGCTTGGGCCTTGAAAGCCAGGTTGGCCATAGCCCTTTAGGAACAACCACCTTAACTCCAAAACATCCTTCCTATTACAGCTGTCCCAACCTACCTTATTCTTAATATAATAGAGACCCAGAATTCTCAAAGCCTTTATCACACAAGCATGTTCTACCATTCTAAAAAGACTTCCAGAAATTTCCCAGCCAAACAGAATCTTCTTTTCTAGGATTAAATTGCAATAGATATGAAAAGGCACATCCATAGTAGTCTTGACACTTGATGAAGCATTCTTTGGCCATAGTCCATAAAACATAGTAAAATAGAAAATGCCTCTATCTTGAGTGACTGCATTCTTCTTCAGTGATGACAGTGGCAGAAAAGCAGCCGAAGAGGGCACAAGAATCACACTTTGTAGACAATCATCTACAAAATATAAAATTTTAGGTATTCATCCTCTAAATATGCAATCATTGTCCAATGAGCAACAAGTAGACTGCTACCAGAATCAATGTTAATCTTGATATTTTACTCTAGATGAAACCAGAAGACAAAAGAAATTTTAACTGAATGAAAAGTGACTCATAAATATTCCTTGAAGAGGTATATAAAGGAATTAGCAGAATGAGTTTTATCTTGTGTCCAGAAGCAACAAGAAACATCATTTCAAAGTCATTTTATGTTATAGTGCTCATGATAAATATTTGCAGTGATCTCACCATGAAAATAATTGCAGCTTATACACCATTTTTTTCAAAGGGAGTGGGGGAAGACCAAAAAACTATCAATAAAACCAATCTGTCCCTTGATTGATATTTATTAACTTCAAGGCAAAGGAGATGGAAAATGATTCACTAGTCAAATGCAATAACCTAAAGTTTTATGAATTGCACAGATATCTCACAACTTAATATTACTATATAGAAAAGAGTCATAAGGCATTAGACTTAATAATGACATCTTTCTAAAAAATAAAATTAATTGTATTTTAACAGGTAGTAAATTCTCTTTAATGTGGAGTCTGTATACAATGAGAACCCACAACTTGTTAAAAACAGAGATAAAATTTAGTACAAAACCAGAAAAAATAATAAACATTTAAAAAACATCGTGTGGAAGTAAAACAGTCTATCCTGTTTCACATTAATAGGTTCTTGATGCCAAAAAATAGAAATAGAGCAGCCACAGATTATAAATAATTTACTAAAGGAATGTGATTCATGGAAATCAATTGTCATAACAAGGAGACTTAAAAATCTTAGAAAGAGAGAGAGGCAGGGAACAATTATGTATTTTGGCACCTCTGTGTGTCAGATACTGGGCGCTAAGGCCATTACAAATATTATCTGATTGAATCTTCCCAATACTGTAAGTGCCGTTATTATATACCATTCTACATTTGAGGAAATGGAGGCAGACAGAGGTGAAGTGACTTGCCCAGGATCACAGCTGGTAAGTGAGTGGGATCAAATTTAAACTCATCTTCCTGACTCAAAGCTCACTCTATCCATGTGCCCCAAATGACCTCACCTTAGCCTGAAAATAGCTGATATTGTTACCAAGAGGAGAGATGGCAGCTAGATGCTGCCTTCATTTAGAATACAAAATCATTTACAAGACTATTATGAAAGAAGATTGTGAATAGTATTGTTTCATGAAACAGTAAGAAAGTGTTGTGTGAGCAAAAACAATTTACAGTAAATTTGGCAGAAGGCCCTACTAAGCAAAATCATCTTAGGTCTTAGAAAGGTGAAGACAATAGATTAAAAAAATGGAAAAGGGGGCAGGTAGGTGGTGCAGTGGATAGAGCCACCAGCCTTGGAGTCAGGAGTACCTGAGTTCAAATCTGGCCTCAGACACTTAATAATTAACTAGCCATGCGGCCTTGGGCAAGCCACTTAACCCTATTGCCTTGCAAAAACCTAAAAAAAAAATAATAGTAATAATAATAAAATGGAAAAGGACTGTAAAGAATACTTTTATAATAAATTCTTTGTCATCAAGGATAATAACATCTATACATTTGAACTCCAATGTCAGAACCCCTGTGATAGCACATGAGGATATAGAGTGGCGTTGAAGCAAACAAAATGGCAAGAGCAACTAGACTGGACCAAGTAGTCAAAGTAATCATCAGCTTGAGAAATGACATGGTTTTTAAAGACTCTGAACTTTTAATTCCCAGTATATCTAAAGCAGGAAAAGATACCAAATGTGTGCAAAAGTCATGAATCTTATTAGTGCAAAGAAAAAATAAAACTAATGGAATATCATCCGCTTTCCATTTCTGAATTTTTTATAAGAAAAATGTACACATCCATCAAGGGCATTCTTGATGGCACGAGAAGGGAAACATGTTGTTGGTCACAAATCCTACTCTTCAAAAAAGACATTTTTTTTATAATTTCATGAATTGGTTGAAAAGTTTAGGAAATATAAGTTCCCACTGTGCTCATTACTAATTTTTTAAAAGCATACTGCAGGGGCAGCTAGATGACGCAGTGCATAGAGCACCGGCCCTGGAGGCAGGAGGACCTGAGTTCAAATCTGGCCTCAGATACTTAATAATTACCTAGCTGTGTGGCCTTGGGCAAGTCACTTAACGCCATTTCCTTAAATAAATTTGAAAAATAAAGCACACTGCTTTAAGATTCTTCTTCTGCAAGGTTTAATCTCTCAGTATGTGTCAAAGTCACAGCACGTTCTTTGGCAAATGATGCAGAGATGAATCTGTTTGATAATCTTTTAGTTATTAATATCAAATATGACTTAAAGCAGTGAAATGTATATTTTCCAAAAATGTTTGTTGCTGTCAGAGTATGTCCAATGCAAAAAATAATAATAATAAAAACCTCCCATAATAAGTATAGTTGTTTAGAAGTCTCTTTTTGTGAATGATGGTGTGCTAAACTTTCTAAATAAGATCCGTAATTGCCCTGAAGAGTTTGACATGATTATATACAGAGGAATAATCAAGTGGATGAAGAGCATCTTTTTGTCCACACTCTAAATAGTACAACTGGATGGACAACCCAAGAAGTTTCTCTACAGTACTTGGACAGATGCTACAAATGGGCAGTGAACTAGGCCCAGAAAGGGATAGAGGGAAAAAAAAATCACTTGGTTGCCTTTGAGAAATTCCAGTTTGGAATGCTTTTAGTTGTCCCAAGCTTTTCCCTGAAACAAATGCCCACCTTATTAACACTGATATTCTTCCATTGGTTTTATAAATATCTTGGAATAGTAGATTCTCCAAAGAATTGAAATTGAGAATCACCAAAGGATAATAATGAAATGCCTGGTAAGCATGAGGAGGCTGTAATCTATTACAATTACAACATAAAGAAAATCATAAAATGTACAATTAGGAGAAAAAAAGATGATCTGAAGCACAGGGGCAAGGAATAGCCTTTGGACAGTTAATAGAGTCCATTGGTTTGCATTTAGAGGACAATATACTAAAGTTTTCAAGAGGATTGAACAAATGAATTGTTGTAGTACTACCTACATCATTGAAATTGTATCCATAAAAGCAAAATGTTCAATTATTTGAGTTTGGTTTTTTTTTGACAAAGGAGCTGAAGTGGTTTGCTATTTTCTTTTCCATCTCATTTTACAGATGAGGAAACTGAGGCACGGAGTTAAGTAACTTGACCAGGGTCACATAGCTAGTAAGTGTCTGAGACCAGATTAGAACTCAAGAAGATGAATCTTGCTGAGTTCAGGCCCAGAATTCTATCTGCTGATCCACATGGCTGCACCTGTGTAAAATATTGCTTCATTAAAAATTAACTTATTAATCAATTGATTCTGTTAAAAAATGTGATAAGCTTCTGAGAAAAAGTAAAAGGGAAATCAAGTGGCACAAAATAACATTTTTGAAACATTCCGTGCAATTAAATTCAAAGTAGTTGGTGGGACTCTCATAAATCAAATCATAGATTTAGAACTAGAAGTTACCTTGCAGAGCTTTTAGAAAATCTAATGAGAACTGTAGAAGGGGATGGAAATGGAGCTTTTCTTCTAAACAAGGTCACATGATCAAGGAGGCTTGAGTTCAGATCTAGCTTAATAGCTGTGTGACTCTGGAAAAGTCATTTCATCTGTTGCCTAATGTGTAAAATGGAGATCGTAAAATTAGAGCAGCTACCTCCCAGAGTTATAAGGATTTAAAATAATATTTATAAAGCTCGTAGCACATTGCCTGATACATAGTAGGTGCTATAAAAAATCATTGCTATCAGACTAAAAGTTAGGATCATTCAAAGCAGAAAGTTTTTACCACATTAAGGTTTTATTTTAGTTTTTGTTTTGTTTTTTGCAAGGCAGTGGGGTTAAGTGGCTTGCTCAAGGCCACACAGCTAGGTAATTATTAAGTGTCTGAAGTCGGATTTGAACTCAGGTCCTCCTGACTCCAGGGCCGGTGCTCTATCCACTGTGCCACCTAGCCACTCCAAGGTTTTATTCTAAACAGCATTATTATGAAATCCAAACAGACTACATTTGAAACTTGGAAATTATCCATTAGTCTTAATAACTGCAAAGATCTGTGCTTGGTTTACCTTCTAGCTTTTAGGACATTATTTGTAGTCATCTGTAGGAAGGAATTGACTATAAAGTTTTTTTGGTGAAGTCTTTGGAGGAGGCAACAGGAAAATAATTCTCATTAAATTCTCACCAGTGCAGTATTTCATGTTGGCATTTTAGTAATGACTTTGATAAATGTTGAACAGAAATCATACTTGTTTAGTATTTCTCAGGCTATGTTTTTTTATTTGGAATTTTTTCACATATTCAAGAAGCATCACTTTTCCTGATAACTTCAGATAGTTATATGAGTGGGAACCCAGAGTTTCAAAACTTTTTTTTCCAGAACTTTTTTCTTTTTTTAATTTTCAATTTAATGAACATCAGCTAGAGCCATTGTATCTATATACAAAGTAAAACAGAAAAAATGGAATTATACGTAAAACCATATTTCTAATACATATATATATATATATATATATATATGTATATCTTGATTTTCTTTTCAAAAGTATATAATTGGGGGCAGCTAGATGACGCAGTGCATAGAGCACCGGCCCTGGAGTCAGGAGTACCTGGGTTCAAATGTAGTCTCAGACACTTAATAATGACCTAGCTGTGTGGCCTTGGGCAGGCCACTTAACCCCATTTGCCTTGCAAAAACCTAAAAAAAAAAGTATATAATTCATTCAACAAGTTACTTTAAAGTTATCTTGCTTTTCTGTGTTTCCTTCTGAATTTCCTTCTGTTCTCTTCTAGGCATTTGAAAAAATGTTTTACTAGCTCTTTGGGTGGGTGGGGGGAAACACAAATATTAATCACTCTTTTGCTTCCATTCCCAATCAAGAACCAAAAGAAAGAGGGTAGGAGGTAGGGAATCTATATATCAAATAATTATAGTCAAGCAAACCAAATTTACATAGTGGCTATGTCCCGAAAGCTATGTCTCCGCACCTTGAATCAGTCCCCTTTCTGTCAGAAGGTGAGTAACATGCTTTATTACAAGACCTCTGGTGATGTTGCTGATACTTGGATGCAGACCATTCCCTTTTCTCCCCTGTAGCCTTCTCCTACAGAGTATGATAGGCTTACATCCATGTCAGAATTGGTAGAGGTCAGGAGCTGTTGCTCTGTAAGGATAAAGTAAAATATATCATTTATGGAGCACATAGCACTAACCTCTTTTCACATACTCTGGATTCTAGGATTTTTATTTAAATATCACTCACAGGGGAACTTTGAGGTTGGCCCTTAGTAGAATT